>NC_063215.1:46907421-47210451 GCF_020740725.1 Corvus hawaiiensis | reverse complement strand
CAATCCACAGGTACATCCCGAAGGGATTTTCAGTGGAGAAAGGAGACAGGGAGAATAAGTCACAGTACTTTCTTTCCTCTGCCCCAGGCAGCCCACTCCTCACCTGCAAGGACGAGGCATACGCCAGCCTAGTTCCCAGGGGAGAGGGGTTGTACTTTTCCTGTGAGACAATCCTGCAAGCTGTTACAGTTCCACACCATCCCCACTCTGTAACAGCATGAGTTAAATCATAGGTTTTAAACACTCTGCAACAGGAATGCTGCCTTGCTTGCTAAGTACCACTTACATGAGTAACTCAATGTAAACAACTCCCTCCCTTCTTTCAAAAGGAAAGAAAACTTGAGAATAACCACAAGCAGATACTCCTAGATACCCAGTCCCAATAGTGAATCTTGCTGGGCAGCTAATTCTGATCATAAGCAGACAGCTTAGAGTGAAAGTCTAGAGACTAGAGACACTTCAGCATAACCCTTTAAACAAGAACTTTCTTCTCTTAGTATATCCAGAAACAGAAATATTTTAAATAATATTGTTGCAGAAAATTGGAAGGGTGAGTTTTGGGGTTTGGCATAATTGAGACAACATCTTGGCTTCTCCATCAAGTTGATTCCACAAATATCCTTCTGAACTGCCTGTTTCTGCAGTCCAAGGCACAGTAAGGCCAGAGGAGCAACCACTGCAGATTCAAGGCTCCAGACCCTGGAATTTGAGCACCAGATTTCCAGGATTCCTGCTGACTTTAAAAGCCACACTCCAGATTTCTCAAGAATGCAAGCCAAGGATGGCAACATTTGCAGTGTTGACCTTTCTCAGAAAATACATATCAACAAATGCGTTCTCTGTAAGACTGTGGTTTTAAAGGAAAGCTGGTAATTCCTCACAATTTTTTCTTAAAACTCTTGAACAGGGAAACACGTCAGTGTTAAAAATAGCTGAATTCCTGTCTAAAACACTTCTTAATTTTTCCCAGTTGTCTTGAACCACATCAGGATATTTCTCATCAGCCACATTCATTCTATAAGAAATAGGCAAATGCTGGAGAATTGGAGTTAAGAACATATCAGTTATTTTTCTTAGTCATTTAGAAAGCATAGAAAGTGTTCAGTAGCAAATTCAGTAACAAAATGAAACACAAAAGAAAAAAACAAACTGTAGCTATCAATTATATATAATTCCAGAAGTTTATTCACTGTCAATGACACATAGCACTGATAAAATAAAATTATTGAAGAAATTGGATAAAATAAGGAAGCATTCAAAACTATTTTCAAAAGGTGATGCTTAAACAAATACTCCCCAAGTCTGCAGACTTCACTGAGATGTCTCAGTCCCCAACAGTGTCCTGCTCTATCAAAACATCATCACAGTGATAATACAGAAAAAAGTCTCTCCAAGCTTTCTCCTCATCCTAGATCTCCACAAATCCAAGCAGCTCAACACTACCTACACTGCATGCAGGAAGCTCATTAATTACCTAAATAATTTTTATCATTGTAACATTTGCTTGCTAGTAAAATCAATCTGCTAGAAGAATTTAAAGTCACATGTACGCAGCCTAGTTCATTACTTATAAACTTATAGATTTCTTACATTGAATTTGATCTTTCTCTGTTTACTTTTTTGAGGGCTTCATAGTTACACTTACTGTTCAAAGAATGCTCATCTTACCTGGAGAAAATTACTTTCAGAGAGTGTAGGTGACACACTGTAACTACTGGGTGTAAATCAACAATCATCCTGTGTCACTACATTCACTGGATTTTTCTTTCATGTTAGGAAAGCCTTGCAGCTCTCTGAACTGCATTGCTGTTCCTCCTTGATATGATTAAATTGCTTCTGCTTACATATATAGAAGAGAGACTGTTACTTTTGCATTTCTGAATCTTCTTACTGCATTAGCTAGAAGGCCATTGCATTCCCACTGCATGAAGAATCCTAGCCTGAGAGTAATCTCAAAGGTTTATTTTCTTCCTAAGTGCTTACAAATGTTATTTCCAACCCAATGAGGAAAACGGAATTTCAGTCCCAATGGTGAATCTTGCTGAGCAGCTAATTCTGATCATAAGTAGACAGCTGAGAGTGAAAATCTAGAGATAAATGATCCTCAATGTTAATAGCTTTTTATTTGGGTGGGAAAAAAGCCATTGCTGACACACTGTTTCTCATGATCAGCTGCTGTGCTACATGTATACATGATAGATCCTAGGTTTGGTTCCCTCCTGATAAAGGGGATAAAACTATCCGATACCACTGCTGTGCATACAAAATCTCTTCCATCTTAGTACATGCAAATATTTACTCTGGACTAGCTGAGTAATTCGGTCTGCAAAAAACTTGAATAAAATCAGAAATAACCAGCAAGTCACACATTCATAAACAATAGCAGCTTGACATAATAGGAAACTTAAACAGCCTATATGTCATCATTAGCACTAAAACAACAGCTGATCAGCCACCAAAGACCACTGTGCTATTAGACTTATTCATCAAGTGTACTTCCCTTAAGTTGACCCAGAGGTATTACAGGTATAAATCCCTCCCCTGCCCCCCTTCCCCCCCCAGTCAATACAAGGAAAATGGCAGAATTCAGACCACTGAACCTAAAAATTTGAAACTCACTTAAAAACTGAAAATAAAAACATCCTGGAACACAGATGTCATAGAACAGCACAAAACCATCAGGGAATTAAGAGAACCTTGGCCCAGCCCATCTGGTCTGGCACAGATTCCTGTCTTTTCAAGAAACAGAAGAAGAGAAAGATTTCATATTATACAAGGGAACTATGCAATTACTGGCATTTTCATGCCTGTTTTCAGGAAGGAGTTTCATACTGGTTTTATTTTCAAATGTGCACAGTGCAACCTGCTGGGCCAGAGAGGGCTCCTGGGTCCTCGCAGTCAACGGGAGCCCTACCTGGAGCAGCAGCAGGCTTGTCATTGTGTGCACCCTTCTCCGGGTTGTTCCCAGCTCTCTAACTCCCTCTGCATGACAGCAGCCTGAATAACAAGGGCATTTGCTTCTGGCACCTGCAAAAGGAGCATACGCTGAATAAAAAAAAAAAAAAAAAATTAAAAATTCTAAAGAAGTGGTAAACACAGAAAAATTATTAGGCATTGAATTTAACTGGGAGCTGTCACCTAATAAACGCTGCAGAGCCAGGTCCACATTACTACTTAAATAAAACAAGGGTTACACTCTGTTACTCCTGTGAAAACAGCATTATGCCCCCACCTATTCTGTTTTTACAGGCCCAGATTTAAAAAATCTTATTACTTTCTCTGGTTTTAATTTTCAGTTACTTCTTGGCAAAGATTTAAGGGGTTTTTTTAAACCACTGTACATTTTAACTACCTGCCCATAAGTCTTTCTTCAGTATTAACTCCCTTTCTTTTCTGAAACATGATGCATCATTTGGAATTCCAACAGAACCATAGACAAAAAAATGTTCAACAGGATGCTACATACAAGCTGGTATAATCCAAACACTCGTCAGGCTCAACACAGCTCAGATGGTAAATTTATGAGTAGGCAAGTTTAGTGATATGAAAAGACTATATTGAAACAGTAGAATTTACTTAATTAGAAGATATTTTTTGGCAAACTCTTGTCTTCCACTTCTTTTTTTTTTTTTTTTTTTTTTTTTTTTTTGTGTCAAAGCTCTTAAAAAGCCCATCTGGATACTCGTCAATCCTATAAACACATATTACAATGCACATCTATGCAGTGGAGTTCTTTGACAAGCATCCTTCACAATTCTGTCACCTTCCTAGTATGCCTGTATCACCGACAGGAGAGCTGAGAAACCTTCTGGAGGAGAAAAGGTTTTTAATTCTCATGTATCAACACTGGACACTAGGAAAAGGACCTTCAGCCAGAGGGTGGTCTGTCACTGGACCAAGTTCCCAGGGGAATGGTCACAGCACCAAACCTGCCTGAGTTCAAGGAGCATCTGGATGATGCTCTTGGTCATTTGGTTTAGCTTTAGGTAGTCCTGCAAGGAGCAGGGAATTGGATTCATTGGTTCTTATGGCTCCCTTCCATCCTGAGATATTCTAAGGTTCTATGATAACTTTATTTACAAGAAGCATACATTACATAATTTTTCTCCATTTGAGTAAAATGAATGCATGAAAATCAAAAACATAGGTGAAAAACTGTGGACCATTAAAAAAGGCCCCCTAGATCTCACCCAAAAGCAAAACATGGCAAACTGCTGAAACACTTCAGAGCCCTAAAGAGGTAGGACCAGGGAGAGGTTTTATGATCCATCTACTACTTTCACTGCTCTTGGGCAGAAAAAAGTAAATCTGTTCCCTAAAGGTATTTGTTTATCCTGTTCTTAAAAATGGGTGGTCATTACAGATGGTCAACAGACTCCTAGCCTAGATGTCAGTGTTTTAACTTACACTACCTTTGGAAAGCTTGAATTTTAGCCCACTATTTTATGTCCTATTCATAAGTGCAAACAGAATTTTATTCTCTCCACCTTTACAACAATGTCCCATGTTTCTTAAGATTTATAACCTAGAGAAAATAGAGTGGAGACATAAGTCCAGCTCCTTTGTTTTCTGTCTCAAGTAGGGAAGTGTTCTTCACCTCTGTTTTTCCTCCACTTATTGTCCAAGTAGTCTGCAGCTTCCTTGAAGTGTAATGGTAAACTTGGATACACCATCTTAGCTTTCACCTCATCATCATTGAGGAAAGTCTCCTATGTGACCACTCTGTTTATACATTGCAGCATTATGTCTGAAGCTGCTTCCTCTTCACTGTAAGAAGGACACACTTGACCTGCCAGGGAAATAAAAAGTTTTGCTTACAATATGCAACATGAAATGAATTTAGTTTATGTTTTGACATTCCACTCCATTTCAACCCTAATTCTGTGGTAAACACACAATGAAAAAGCTGGTATTTCTGGATCCCATGTGTGTATTCAGGTCTCAAAACTGAACAGTTGACACAATCATGACCCAAAAAGAAAAAAAGACACGGGTGCAGCTAAGCCAAAAGTCAGGGCTGGGAAGCCCAAACTAAAGCAAGAAACACCAGCTAAATTAAAATCTGCTAAGGAAAATAAAGAGCAGGCAGTTCTTCAGCTGTATAAATAAGAAGGAACCAAGAGAAAAGAAATGATGCCACTATATAGCCAGTGGAGTTCAGATAAAAATAACACAGATATGGCTGTAAGACTAATGACTTGGCATTTGGGATAAGATTCATCTGTTTCAGCTGTTCCCTCAGAGCAACACTTTCAGAAATGCTTGTTTCTCTCCTCTCATCTAAGACAGACAGCGGCACTCACATGGGACCCCTTGGAGACTTTCAGGTAAGCACCAGAGCCACAGCCCAAGCAACTTGCAGAAGCTTCAATAGGGTCCAGCAGGGGACACAGTAGAGGCAGCATTGACCACTTCGGTGCACACAAGCAGAGGGAAAGAGAACATGCTTCATCAAAAGTAAGAGTGCTTGTTTTATTATCCTCACTTCCTTGGCTTTTTTTCCCCTGCTATAAAATCATCATCTGTTTGTACAATATTCTTATTCTGGGAATGTATTTCAGTCCACATAAACATCTGCACTTAGTTACGTTAGCCAGTATCCAAATCCCAGCAAGATCCTGCCCTGATTATGTAGCTCTGAGTGTTTTTGCCAGCTTCTATTCCCAGAACACACTGGATTTATAGCTATGTCCAACCTCCAGCTTTGCCGGTTAGAAGATTGTAACACACATGCTCAAACTGAATGTCTTTTGTACTAGGACAAACTCCTTCCAGCAGGCTCAAGTAACAAGCCATTAAATTGTGCGAGCATATTCCATTAGCAGTGGGAAAGTGAACTATTGTTGGATGCAATTTGTTGGTCTGTGTTTTTAATCATACTGTTTGACCTACATCTTTTGTCTACTTTCCTTTATATCTAACCATAAAATATGACCTTTGATTCAAATACCAATAAAACCTGTTGTCGCAATTTTGCACAACTCAGCGTAAAAGAACCCAGATTTCAAGTAAATAAACCAGTAAGTCTTTTTTTTGGGATCGCTGTGTGTTTTTGTCTGCTGCCTTTCAGAGCTAGATCCAAACCATTAATAAAAAAGAGATATATACAGTTTCATCTGAGAAGACAAACAAAAACATGCAGGATATAAATCAAAACAAGGATTTGCAAAAAATAGAGTAAGCACTTACTAAGCCAAAAACATATTGTTCTTGTGAACAAGCCTGCTCTGACCATTGTGCCTTCTCCAAATGTACGTTTATGGAGTTCCAGGCCAGAACATTTTTGAAGCATAAAGACAAGAAGCATTTGGATCCCAGCAAAATTCACTGTGATCTGCCTAATTCTCATGGAACTGAACTTCACCACAGTTGTGCACAAGCTTACCTTCCCAATGCAGCTTCTAGAGAATTATTCAGATGGATATTTCTTTGAAGACTTATTTTACATGACTGACAATTGCCTCAAACTGTGAATATGCTAATAAATAAATACATAAGCTGACCTCCTACCCTACCCCTCCCTCCCAAAATACAACTGGAAAACAAATTTTGTGCCTTTCTTCAAGCAAGAAAACTGGTTTGGGATACACTTTCTTTGTATCCGGTTTGAATCTCTCAGCCAATGCTGAAATGCATCTGCTTTGCTTTGGTATGTGAAAACACATGCACTACAGAAATAAAAGCTTCAGAAAGAAACAGCAGAAAAGAAGAGAATTATTGAACTGTTTTTAAATCTTTTGAGTTGAAATACAAGTGATGTAACTAGTCAGCCAGTGTAAGCTCACATATCATTCATCGCTGTTTTCCCCTCTCGAATCCCAGCTTCTGGCTCTGGGCTAGACAGCTTTTTCAGCTCCTCGCCCTGCTCTGAAGCAGGCAGAGATGAGAAACACCCAGCCACCAGCAGGACCGGGTTCAACTGTTCCCCTTTCCCTCCAGCCACTCACCCCACAGAAGGGCAAACACAAGTTTTTTTCTGGGACTGGACAGCCCCTGTCAGCACATACATTTTGGAGACTGACTATTCAATGCTGCCATCATTTAAACACTGCCCCATCCAATACCTGGTTGACGTGCCCAAAGTTGCAGCCCTCCGCCACAGCTCCTGCCCAAGTGGGGAGCCAGGGCCCTGCTTCTCCAGCTCCAGAATAACCCCCTCTCCCCAGGATTCTGTAGTCAACAAAAATACCAGGGCAAGGCACAGAGGGAGCCAGAGGTATTTATATACTGTATCCTGACCAGTATCAGTGATTCCAGTATCCAGAAATGCATAAACCTATCTCAGAAAAGCCATCTGTACCACAGAAAAATACCATGCTTCAAATTTTGTCTAAGCAGCTTTAAGCATACAGTGTACTTTTCTAAGCCAGAAATAATCTGTAAATAAGAAGACTGGTAACAGGTACACAGCTGAAGGTCTCCTCTATGACAGCTCAGTCACTGCATACTGTGCTAGAAGCAGGTTCTGTTAAAAGAGAAGACAAGCACTCAAGTATTTGGCAGTGTCCCCTCCCATGCACGTATCAAGAACACTCCCATATTATTGTGGCTAAACCAAGTCATGGGTTCTGCTTCCAGACCTCAGCTGTCCCTCATGCTAAGACTGTCAATAGAGCTTATAAAGTAATAATATTAATAATAATGAAAACATACATACATTCATAAAGAGAAAATACCTCTTCTGCCTCATTCACAGTGATCTGAATCTTCAGTTATTAGAGAAAAGGAAGGCTTTTGTTTTTATTTGTACAGAAGCACTAGCCCAAGTCATTCTGGAAAAGCAAGCTCTAAATATCTCCTTGGCAGCCGGGGAAATAGGACACCAAAGATCACATACTATTTTAAGTGTAAAAAAAGTATAAAATTTTATTTGACAAGTTAGCAAATAATAACATTTCATTATTCCATTACAAGGAAGTGTAGTTGAGTTATAACTACACTACATGAAAGTTAATTCTAAGGTGAACAATCTGACCTACTAGAGAGTTTAGAATGTACATGTCTATTGTATCTAGTTTATTTTTAAAAGGTATTTTGTACAACTAAAAGTCTACTAGGTGTCAGACAACTTCAAAAACATCTAACATAGCAAATTCAGAACTGTTCTTTTCAGATGACATCATCTTTTTTCAGAGATAACTGAAGTTTCCTCACAGCTTTTAGCAGCTGAAGAGAGCTTCTGCTTTTCTGCCCAGGACAAGGTTTAGACATACTTTCTTTTACAGTGACTGCAACCTCCTTTGTTTCCTTTTGTTCACCACCCTTTAGTTTGACGTGAGGTGCCCCTTGCTTCAATTTCTCAGTTTTTCTCTTTAATTTCTGCACCTAAGAAAAAAAAATTACTAATTAGCATGTTACGTACTCCGAAGACCCACAGCTGTAGAGCTGACTGGACTTCTACTGAACTCCGAACTACAGGTGTCTAAGGGACATTAAAGAAAGAGAAAACTTTAAATTTAGTAACCTTGCACAGTTGTCTCACTGTAACAGAAAACTGACCTTGCCCATACAGAAACCACAGAAAACTGACCTCACCCAAACTCAATTGGTTTTTGAATCCCATCGCTCCCTAACATAAAAATGCTTGCTTGAGAGAGATGGAATATCATCTCTTAATAATCTATACTTACAACAGTCTCTTTCCATTTCAGATTGTACTACCCTAATAAAAAAACCAAAGAACAAATAAACTTCTAAAATGTATACTGTTAATTATCGGTTACTGGATCTAAGCAGCTTATTTTGAAGCCTCCTTAAAAGAAATGGAAAACAGAATAAATAGGGTTAATTGCTAAAGAATGTTTTTTAAAATGTCAAATAATGAGTCTTGACTTGCACTTAGCATGAAAAGGTCACTTCCCAATGACAAAATTAGGCTGGAAGCATTCCAAATGCCAATGTAGGCTTTAAGTCCATTTCTAAAAATAATTAACTTTAATTGCATTCTAGAACATACTATTAACTGTGAAACACAGAGATTAGCATTGCACTTTTAGTGTGGCAGGTTCTAGAAAGAGAAATATGCATCAGAAATATTAAGATTGGTCTGTACAAAATACAAATAGAAATGTCTCAGTGCAAAAGCACCAGAAAAAAACAATATAGGCCAAGGAATTAGAGGAATGGCCTGTATGGATAACCAGGGCATGATGGACAGTAATCATACAGACACTATTTTCAGCATGACCCTAAGGGGTGTGCTCTGACCAGGCTGTACCAGAGCACAGAGGACTTGCCAGAAGATCTGCACACCGATAAAAGGCAAAGACGATAACAAGGTTGCTCCACATTGTATGTGCTACTCCTCATCATCTCAAAACAAAGGCAAGCTGTAGCCATAAAGATATGCAAAAGAAAGAAACAAAGGTGCAGTTGTTGTCTACTGTCTTAGGTTCCTGAGGATGAAGTCAGCAAGACTTTGAGGCAAGGAGTAACACTGTAATTGTTGGCTCTTCAAGAATAAGAGTTTTATCAAAAAAACCAGTAGACATTGCCAAGAGAGGCAGCGAGGACTCAGCAGTCAATGTCCTTTTGTCCATATTGCTAACGTGCAAGTCTGACACATCTGCTATGACATAAAGCACCTCTATGCTTGCAATTACACGGACAATAAAAAGTTTAAGTGAATAAACTCTATCAAAAAATGACTGGGAATAAAATTGGTCAGATTTAAATTAACTATCACCTCCCCGTTTCATAAAGTCTCACATTGAGTTTTATTTTGGCTCCTGTATAAGCAAAGTTCTCAGGTAAGTCTATTTGTCTTGAAACATAAGATGAAAAAACAGAAAACAATAAGAACTATGGATTGAATGTTTAATCATATGCTCCAAACCAAATTGCTACAAAAGAGTTAAGCAGGTCAGCTACAGAAGAGTGATTTTATGTAGGCATGTCTGAAAAGTTGTTATCTATGGCTCTAAACTAAATACTGACAGAATGAGGACTCACTCAGTTTAAGGGTTAAACAAAACTGAAAGGCTTGTCCAGCTATTATTTTTGGAGAAGCTCTGGTCAACAGACTAATTAATAAAAAAGCTTCAATGTTTCAGTAATATAAAAGACACTTAATCCAGTCTGTAAAGGAATTACAGCTTCTATTTTCTCACTCCCCTGAGGGACAAGATACAAAGGAATGAAATTTCAACAGTTTGTCTTAACATGGTGAGCAGAAGTGACAGACAGAGCAACCCAACTCTGTATTGCAGAACTGCCACAGGGCAAGAAGCTTTCCCACCAGAATACATTCCTAACTGCCAGTTGTAAGCACTTTTTCTTGATTAAATGAAGGAACTGGAGGTACAAGAATATGAGACAGCATTCTAATTATAATCACCCATACTGGAACACCGTGGCTTTAAACAGTCCAGTGACATTCTAGCTGATGACAACAGGAGGCAGAGTTGTGGCAGCCTTTCAACTAGAATGTTACTAGCTAGAGACTTTACATTTCATTCTTACAGTAGCCTGATGCTTTTTCAGCTTGGATATTTGTTTTCTTTTGCTCTCCATTTGTTTTACAAGGCAATCCAGCTCCTGTTTCAGGTCTTCACGAGCTTGGAAGTCTTGAGTCTCCTGTATCTGCTTCAGAAGTTCTTGATGCTCACTATTAAAGACAAGAATGGCAATCTAAGTATTCATGATATGATATCTAGGATTTCTTCCTGCAAGAGCCATTTTGTGCAGAGTACAGAAATTTAGCATTATTTCTACCCTCACACAATACATATTAATCTGGAATATATTAACTTGAGAAAAGGAAAAGGTTTTCCTGTGAGTCTGATTTTCTTGTTCCAAATTTTTAGCTGATGTCCATCTTACTTCTCCTCTTCCTACAGGCATAACAACTACATGTGTAATAGTGTGCAAAATGAGATTTTTGAAAGTGAACAGCACCTGTGAAGTACAACATTTTCACTTCCTGCACAATTTAGCGTAGACTTTGAAGGCTTAGTGTAATACACAAGTATTTTTTAAACTAGTACATTCAAGTTACAATTTTTCTGACAAATTATTCAAATTTAAATATTCTACTCAAAAAGTTTTACAGCAAAGTGGGCTGCTTAATTAAACTAATCAGATTAAGTAAAAGAAATTGTGTAGATCTTGATACCCAGATACCTGAACAAGTTGAAGCCAGAGACCCCCTCTTAGATAAGTAATTCCTTTACAAAAGACAGAGCTTCTTTTCTGACTTTTGAGTAACTGCTTTTCATTGACAGTTTAATTGAAGAAACTGGTTGTTGCTATAAAAAAAAAAGCCTGTCCTTGAACTGCCATGAGTAAGACAGACATTGCTTTTTGAACATGCGATTGCTTGCCAGTTTAAATTTTGCCACATCAAGGATTTCGAATCAGTGTCAACATCCTAACTGGTTTAATCAGCACATCCTCCTCTGTTCAAACCACAGCTCATCATGTTGGCATGTCTGCTACAGCCAGCTACAGAGCTTTGGTCCACAGTCCCACAAGCCTGCATTAATGAAAGATGCCTAAGAACACAACAGGTTGTAATCCACATTTACCTGCATGGCTAGAAAGATACATACACTCCCACCTAAAGTGTTACCTTCTTCCACACCCTGCCCATTTTCTGGCAGGAAACTGTCCCTCTTTCACAACCCCCTTACAGGACCAGCAGGTTCTCCTGCTATCAACAAGCAGAGGGTATGAGCACCAGACTGACTCAGCACAAAGACCCAGCAGGTACACTGGTAAGGAAAGAACACAGAGTGAGTACAAAGGAACAGGACAGATGTTGTGACAGGACTATTCATGCCAGACCTGTACTAACCCATTCCACCACCCAGGCTGACTTCATCCTGCAGGCCTACTCAATATTAGCACCACCTTTGCAGCCTTCTCCAGGAGAAAAATTTTGGTTTATTCTGTATATCTCACAATATGTTTAAAATTTCTAAAAAGCACAGGTCTGAAAGGCTTTTCACTTGCTGCAGCTATTACTTTAGTAGCAGCCTGTTTAAATACGGGATGTGGAAGCAGAAAAACAAAACCAGTGAAGCACCAGGACAGAAAGAATTTTTTGAAAGAGAAAAATCCTACCAGTCCAGCCTGCTCAGGTCATTCTGTCAACAAGAAGTCCTACAGCTAAAACAGGCTAGGCTTGTCTGCAGCACCCTGTCGCTTCTCAGGGCTACCACTGAAGTCACGGTTACACACAACACCAGGGATGGGTACTCACGAGCTCATTTGGCCCAGCTTGTCTTCTAAGGTCAACAGAAGGTCTGAAAAGCTCCTGGTGACAGTGGGTGATGTGAAACAAGAGGATTTTGAAAGTGCACTGTGTCCTGAAACCCCAGACGTAGCTCCTCCTTGTCTTCGTGACGAGATACATGGATTGCGATGCTTCATAATATGCAACACACTTTGTACATTTGCACTGACAGAATGGCTGGAGCTGACAGACTTAAAGAAGACTTATTAGTGGCTTACAGAAGTAATTAACAACTACAGAGCCTTACTCAAACTGTAGATGCCACTTGAGTGAGAACAGTGGTTTTCACTTACCTTCCCAGCCACAAAAGGTAGTTCAGCAGCCTTTACATGTAATTGTGAAAGCTGAATTTTCTTCATTGTAGGATTTCTCTGCCGTAAGCAAATATAAGACAAGAAATTCCAATCTGCTGACCCAAGAGTACGATCTTAAACTTTTTTTTAGTAAGTAAAATTCAAGTAAATACACAGTGAAATGCATCACACCTCAGTTTTCTTCTGGTTTCAAAAAAAACAAATTTCCCTCCTGTATGTGTAACAAGTAAGAATTTCCAATAGCTGACACATGTAAATTTTATTCCATACGCATGTAGGAGATTGTTTAACAATTAGGCTAACATTAAAGGAATCGAACCTTTTTTACTTACGTTTTCAAAAGCACAGTTGCAAAATTTTGACTGATCTGTAACATGCGTTGCAAAATAAATTCTCTGGATTTCGGCTATCCCCCCAAAACACACCATCTTAAGATGCTGAGCTAAAACTTTGGAAACTAATTTTTCCAGATAAACTGAAAGGCAGCTAAGACAGGACGTGGGGAATGGCAGTAAGACTTTAACAGAGATAATTGTAAAGCTGGTAAGGAAAGGTTTCCAGTGATGTCCTATCAGCCCCAGTACCATTTTAATTAATGAAGGAAAGAAAAAAAAGGGAGAAAATGAGTTATTTGGCACTGTTTGTCACTTTAGAAGTGGAGTAAAGTGCAGCAGATTAATCAAGTGCCTCTTACATCACCATTTTTCACAAATTCCAGTCTCTGTGCGAGTCAGATGCTATCAGCAACAGTATGCTAATAAAAATTTCCACATTACCTTCCTAGGTTTTTTGTTCTTCCCATTTTCCTTTTCAGGTTCACATTGAGATGTTACTGAAGACATCAAAATTCTGTTTATATCAAATCCATTTTGAAGCTGTGGCAATAAGCAAAAGAGAAAACAACCATTTAATGTAATATTAGCAGTATGGAATAGCAAGGTTTAATTAATTCTCTCTTTCATGCTTGGGTAAGAACCAATTAAGGGCACTATTAACTGTCCTGCTTGGAAGGCATAAGCTACTCTTAAAAACTAAACAGATTACTAGGAAGGCAGGGTATCAGGCAGATCTTGCAGCTCTTAGTATTCCTCATTTTCGTATTCAGCTGCACTAGCAGCTGTATTTTTCCACTGTGACAACCAGCAACTGAGATAAACCAATCCTGCCACATGTTGAGGATCTGATAATAAAATCCAAATTATATGAATGTTTGGCTCTTACAATCTGGGGACAGAGAGAACTAAGCCTGTGTAACACTGAGGTCAAACCTGCTGGACAATCCTCAGATTGCTCAGTGGTTCAAAGTTGATATCAAGGCCCATGATAAACAGGATGATAATCATTCCCAATTAAATGTAGGACAAGGACTTTGTTTTGGCACGTGCTACAGTTCTGACTAAACAATGCTGGAGTTCTACCACTAAAGTGAAAATATTCTGGCTTTTGTGTCATCAAGGGGAAGTGAACCACACCATACCCTGTGCTTCCCAGCCCAGATCCAACAGACTGAAATCCATCCCACAGTGTACTAATATGGTACCAACACTAGTTTAGCACTCAGTTTACTGCACCTAAGTCCTTTCTTGAGCAAATGTTTAGACTATCTGCTCTGGGAAAGTCATTCTTACCATGTTTTGCAGAAGATAAAATCTCTGTACTAGGCCTTTTGCTCTGCAGCAGAAAGCAGTCTAAGCAAGAAGCCAAAAAACCTACCAGTTTTCAACTGTGTCATTCTTCTGGATTCTGGAAGTGGTCAGACATCTGGGCTACAAATCTGCATGTTATTTAAAGCTTCCTGGACTGATGAAAACCCATCATCCTTGGATGAGGTATAAAAGCTGACAGCAGTGATGAATTAAATTAAGGCATCAGCTTTGCTTAGGTTCTTCCAATATTTCTCTTCAGCACTGCACCCCCCACCCCACCTCAAGAGAATTCCCCCACAGCTGGTCTCTCTCTCAAACTGGCTGCTACTTATGCACAAAGTGAGCTTTGGAATATGACTACTTTGCCCCTTTAATAAACAATTTCTTTGATTTTGCTCTCTTTGGCAAATAGTCCTCTCTCAGATGGATGGTGGCCCAGCAAACTGATTATGGCTTCACAGAATAATGAATTGTACAAGATCTCATTTGATGAACAACATTTCACTGGTTAAGGTTTTTTCAAGTATAACCCTATGTATTAGATTTCTACAGTCTTAACAAAGGGAGGAAAATAAACATAATAACCAACCTCACTTGGGATATAAGGTTTCATATGTGACCACTTTTGAGTTACTGTAAATTAAGTTTACCTGATTCAGTTACAGATTTTCTAGAAATTAATTTTCTACCTGGGTCACTTAGAGCAGTGTTGAGGCTGATGAACTGTATCACTAATACAAACCCAAGCAGAATCTTTCTTCATTGAGATATGCAACACACCAGGCAAGCTTTCTAATAAGTAGTTTATAACTGGTCTAGGTAGTGTTCCAGGAGTTCTGCCTGGGTAGTAAATATGTGGAGTTAAAGTGTAATGAAAAAAAGAAGGGTATTTTGAACAAAGAGAATAGCTTTCTTCAGTACTAAAAAATAAGGTAAAATAAAATCTTTTCAGTCTACCTGAGCAGTTTTATCTTGTATTAGCTTATGCTGATGCTCTTCTTTACAAAGCTTTTCTTCTAAGTGTTTGATCTTGTCCTGAATTTGAAGGCAAGAATGATTAGTCCCACTTCAATTTGTCATGCTGAATCAGAAGTCTGAAGGAGCTCGCAATTGTAATGTGGGGATAAAACTGACTGTAGGAATTTTTAAAGCCCAGATTGAAAAAAGACTCATGCATACAAAGCCAGGGTGGCATTCAGTCAGGTATGCTTTAACAGAGGTAACTTTTGCAAAACTTAGTACTGTTAATAGTATGCCATAAAATTAAACCAAATGACTTTCAGACTGTCATTCCATGCATGCTTACTTCGGCAATTCTCTGAGTAGCAGTAAGTTTAAGACATTCTTTTTCTAGCACTTCAAGCTTGTCAAGTTTTGCATGCAGTTCCAACCGGTTCTGATCTTCCTCTTTCTGAAGCTGAGCCCGGAAAAAATAAGCAAGAATGGAGTTGGCAACTGACTGAAATTGTTTCAGACAGCAAAAAAACCCACCAAACCACCCCACACCACAGTAAAGGTGTTTAATTAGTTTAAATTCCATATTTTTTAAATTGCTAAGTGATGAAAAATACCAGGCAGACAAAGACAACTTAAGTTTCCAGCAGCTTTTTTGTCTACCAAGTGTACAAGTAGTAGCATGGTTTTGCTCATTAGGAGTTCCACCCAGGGAGCTTTTCATACAATTCATTGAATGGTTGTCATCAGTCAGAGTAAATTGCTTCTGTTTGCTAGCAGCCTGAGCAGAGCTGAGGAAAAACAATGGCCACAAAAAACTTCGGATCCTGCACATTTCTATACTTTTGAACTACATCGCTACTTTGTTATTATGCTAAAGGGCTTCACCTGTTGTTGTAAAATCATTTTCTTTTCCAGTTCTGCAGTACAAACCATTTTTCTCATGTAATCCAGCTGTTTCTCCAGCAGGGAGCAGCGGGATTGTGCTGCACTTAACTGCACACTTGCATCTACAGAGAGAAACAAGACATTCAGTACAGCAAAGGGAGCTACACATTTAGCCAGACTGTCATTTCATTGAGGAATTCTGTCCTCGAAACAGGCAAGAATAGTTCTGTTAGTCAGAGCAAGTCATGTGGTTAAAATGTATTTTATATATAATCACAATGTTTTTTCAAAGCTAGTCCCTAATTTGAATTCCAAAGGGATGAGCACTGCAGTTACTTTGATTTGTATCAGCAGATACCTAACCAGAATCTGGTTTCTTCTCTTCTCCTATCTTTCCTCAAGTTAGCAGTGTTGTGTAAGCAGCTGCTTGCTTATTGTAAGAGTTAAACATACCACCTGAAACATGCTTAGTCTTTAAAATTGCTTTATGGCCTATGCATACTTGGTTTATATATGTAAGAAATATCTCAACTTGATTCACAATTATCAAGCTCCTGTTCCTCCTCAGTTCTGAAGCAAAAAATGAAAGGGGGCTGCATTAATTAGCAGTTTTTCAAAACAAAACACTCCCTAGATTATACAGTCTTAGTGTTGCTGTGGCTACACCTTATCGCTCAAAAGAAATACCTTTCCTCTGTTGCATCAGCTCTTGATGGGCTGTGTTCTTCTCGTAGGATCCCTGCTCTAAGACCTTCTTGTACTGAGCAGCTGCTCTGGAGAGGCTGCACAGGTTATCTTCAGCCTGTGACTTCTCCAGCTCTAGACGGTGGATTTTTTCTTGCAGAGTTTTCAGGGCTGCCACTACAGCTAGCAAACAATGCAACAGCTACACCGTAAGTAACAGTTCCTATTTTGATGATGATCATTATTATTAGAAAACACTTCAAATTACAATATACTACCTAAATGTTCTTCCTAGGATCACTCCCAAAATTAATTATATTCCCCAGCTGTACACTAACATATGCAGAGCATACATGGGAGAAAATGGATGTGTTTCCTGCATAACTGAGGTATGAAGCTCTGGCCCTATGAGCAAAACTATTTTCCAAATGGCACCAAGCACAAAGAAATCATGGCAAATAGAATATAGTAAACCCTGGGGCTTCTCTTTAAATACAAGGAGAGAACACAGGTATCTAAGTGAAGTCACAAGTTCTGATGTAATGCAACTGGCCTGAACAGATTAAAAACAGAAAATGTGCTCAGAACAGGGGGAGAAATTAGATACAAAGGGACAATTTAGAAAAGGGTACATTCTTAAATACTTTATTGTTTCCAAAGGTAATGTTTCAACATCTAGTATCTTGTATTTGATGATTCTTTAAACCATAGAAACAAGTCTGGAAGATTTTGCTTTCAGCCTCAAATCAGTATGTGTCAAATTACACCAAAAATAAAAGCTGCAATTTCAGCTATAAGAAAAAGTTTGCTAGGTCTCCATAAAGTATATACACTTGTGGAAGCTTAAGACATGTTCTGTAACAAGTCAAGCTTATTTTCTGACATTTTGTAATTTATAGCTTCTCTATTCCAAACTCTCTCATCAAAAGAATACCATCAAATATTGCTACCTCCTTAATAACTTTCACCACCTTATCACAGACCTGTTAAAAAACAAAAAAAAAACCCAAGCCAAACAAAACCACACAATAGCAAAAAACAAACAGCAAACAAAAACTCAAAAAAACCCAAAAAGCAAATACCAGATAGCAGAAAGATGAAGTAGGACCACCTTTTCCATCTTTCTGTTGGTATGCTAAATATTTCCTTAACCACTTAGCTACATAACACTAAACTGATCACTGTAATCCAAAAAGCCAAAGCTCTGTATGACATAAGATTACTACAGAAATCATAGATTTTCCAAGTGAAGAGCAATGATCACATGCACACTCACAGGCTATGTCTGTGCAATGTTGCAAAGTTGTCCATGATAGTAAGTCTGAGTATGGGTATCCTCATGATTCCCCAGGCTCTCCAGACATGTTAAGCCACTGAGCATTTGCCTTGTGAGCTCCAGAGAGCAGTCCCCCACTAAAGCACATGAGAACCATATTTCATAGGGACTAACTTTCATGCTGCTAATTTTCGTGGGAGTCTGAATTGTTCAAAAGTTCTCCCAAGGAAACACACCACGCAAAAAAAAAACCTTAAAGTGATTTTAAGCTGGAAGGAGTCAAATTTTGCACTATGCAAAGCCAATTTCAAGTCAGGGTACCGTACTAATGATCTTTTTTTTTACTGTATTTGAAGTCATGAACTGCTTCTACTAAGTTTGAAGCATTCTCCTTTGCTTTCAGAGGAAGTCTGACGATTTTAATTTAAACAAATTTCAAAGCCAAAGTTTACAAGGATGTTAGAAGACTTGCAGAGGTTTCCATTCTAGACGTATGACTTCAGGGAGACTACTCCCTCAGGACACATATACATCCTGTCTCAATGTCAGACTGATAACTGCAGCAAGTCATTGAACTCAGTAAAATAGGATGGGGAGTTTGCTCAAGAGATTTCACATGGAACAATTAAAAAGACCATTTTAAGGACCTATTTTGGCTATACCTTGGTTATTTGGGAGAGAAGGCCTGTCACCAGCAGCAGCTGCCAACTTCTTTGATTCTGTATAAACAAAGGCTGCAGGAAGCATCTGATCTGGTGGCTGAAGAAAGCTTCCTATGAAACTGTTCTTTGATTCAAAATCCATAGCCTGTACAAAGAGAGCTATTTAATGCTATTATTTCTTTAACAGTCTCTTTTTCAAAAGTATGTCACTGGGCAGTCCCTGGCTCTGTTTATATTGAACCAGATCATGTGCACCAATATAATAATAATAATAAATAATAATAATAATAATAATAGATAACAACAACATCAACAATAATAATAATACCCACACCCCACCAGAAGAATCCTGTCTTTTAATGCAATTCCAAAACACTGTCTTTCATAACACTAAACATAGCTTCCTTTGACTGACCAAAATTTTCCAAGGTTTTTCTAGGTGCTTTCTAATAACTTAGGCTGATTTTTGTCCTTTTAAAACCCAAGTATTAACAGAATTTTCTACTAACTGTTTTACAGACTTCAGTGTCTTTAAGTGCTCCCTCCAGAGCAAGCATTCCGAGTTTTACAGCTGGTTTCCATTTGCAGCCTCCTTAGTGCTCTTCTCCCCTTCTTTTTTGATGTAAAACCAAATTACATATGGTAAATAATGTACCATTATTACATAACAAAGACATAATTCTCCATATTTAGTGTTGAGATAACAGGATATTTAATATGCAATATCTCCAGCATTATCTCCATTATTAGGTGCATGTTTTAAGTCCTGTTTCTTCACTCCCTTTCTGTTCCACCCTTTCACATTCTTTAGTTTATGAGTAGCACATTTGAAGACAGTTCACACCCTGTCAAATAGCAATTTTTCTTGATACACGAGACATGGACAGTAAAATGTGCAGAAAGGGCTTTAGGCTAATACAACCCCTAGGAAGTTAAAGCAAGTTTGAAATCATCCTGCAGCTACCTATCAAAGTAGTATCAAGCATTTCACTTGATACAGTGTAAGTAGTGAAGAGTCTATACAGCTTCAGCTAATAAAATACCAGCTTATTTGAAGGTTCAGTGATATAACAATTATGATATCACCTGTGTTTAAAATACAAGGCATGCAACTGGAACAGCCTTCCTGCTTGGTAAGGCTATTTACAGATGTTAGTCCCCAAGAAAATCACCCAAAGGAGGTATCTAGTAACAGGAAGAAGAAACAGACAAAGACTGGAGCCTGCTGATGAAGCACACCCCACAAAAAGCCATTCACACTGGGTGGCAAGCAGAGAAAAAAGTTTCCAATAACAAAAAAAGTTTCCAGGAACACTGCTCTTACAGCCTATTTCAAAGCCCATATAAAAAAACCCAAAAAAATCATCTTCCAGCCACACTGCCTCTTCAAGGTATGCAGTAAACTGAAGGCAAGCAGAAATCCGTCCTTCTTCCTCCAAGTTGTCATCACAGAGACATCAACAAGAGCATCTCTTTGCCAGGGCTTGCTTGACTTGGGGCCTCCCAAGCACCACCACTTTTGTGTGCTAACAACCCCGAGGTCCCACCGTTCAGAGCAGCCCTGGTCCCAAAGAGGGGGTCTATCCAGGGTACCCTTGTGCCACAGGTTTTTTCCATGGGGTCCCGCCGGCATCCTACCCAAGGCTCTCAGTGCTGGGTGGGCAGCAGCAGCCAGCCAGGCACTCCACCATCTCTTGCAAGACATCCCATCTGGTGACCCCACTGTGTTTATGGCCACAAAAGCTGTTTATGGGCCTCCCTACCTCTGTCCTAAAGGACTGGGAAAGACCATCCAGGGACACCTGACCTTAACAGCTGGCCAGGTCTATTGACCATGTCCAACAGCACAAGGGGCAACGGCAGTGAAAGACACAAAGCAGGGAGCAGCAGAAACCTCAGCAGAAAGTCCTGTGGCCACAGAGGTGGTCAGGGACAAGACAGGAGAGGAGATGGTCCTGGCATGGCACAGTGATCAGCATGGAGTTCCACAAAATAAGAGATAAGCAAGACTTAAAAGTTTTCCTGCTGCTATTCAACCCCTTCGCATTGGTGATAAAAAAGACTAGCAAAAAAAAGTCCATAAAAATGAGCATATGCACAGGCAAGAAGTTTCCTGCCACTGCTGTGAATAAAGGAAGGCAACTTTGGAAACACCAGAGGAAGAAGGTGGTTTTTGCTCACACCATCCAACTTTCTGGCAGTCAGCATAAGTGGAGACTTGCTTTTCCAACATCCTCCAGTGGAACGTGGCTCCCCCACATGCCTGCACAGCTATACATCAATTACTTTCCTTATTACTTTCACATAAACAAGTTTTGCTGTTTCCAAGGAGATGGGTCTGTGGACAGTTGTAAGGAGGGCAGTGATCCGAAGCAAATAATGAATAATGGAGGGAATAAAGCAGCAGAAAATTTGAGAGTTTGTGGACAAGCTCAGTAATACAAAGGTGGGGGGGGGGGGGTCATGGGGGATACCTATTTGGCAGAAAGGGAAATAAAAACCCTTTTAGTTCTGCAAGTGAAACCAAAGGGAAGTGAAAAAGGCCAGCTCACCTGCCTGGTGGTGGTGATTCAGCTAATCCGGTGTGGGCTTCAGCACAAAACCCCACAACTTTGCCAGCACAGCAGAGGGTAATACAAACCCTCCAGCTGGAGGGGGGAGCTCCCCAAGCTGCTCCTAAGAGCACAGGCTCAGCAAAGGGTGTGAAAGGAAACACCACAGGACCGAGACACCTGTGTTTGCAGAAACTCTGCTGCAGACACAGTTACAGACGCCTTGCTTTACCACAGCTTCCTCAGATACAAAGGCTGTGTGAAGCAGCTGAGGGAACGGTTGCTATAGTGCTTTGAGGCTGTGTCAGCAGAAGTACGCTGGTAGAGTTGCTCTGATGTAGATGAGTCCTAATATCTTAGCAGGTAAATAGCAACCATACTGCACAGGCGAAAAGTCTACAACCCTGCAGACCTCAGGCAAGGAGATGCACTCCAGGAAAAGGATCAGGTCACTCTACATCAGCATCACTAAACATCCTGGCCACTTCCAGCCCACTGCAACAAGAAACATATCAGGAAATAATGAAGTAGCTTGACGTCTGTTTGAACGTCAACTGTCCTACCATCAACTTCTGCCCCCTCAAGTATTTAAGCTTCTATAAAACCATCACAACCAGGTTTGCTTTTTAAAGTCTTATACAGCAAGCTTAAACCACTCTCTTATTCCATGCTGCCACTGCCGTGGACACCTGGTACACAGCCTAGAGAGGTGCTTTAAAGCAGATATTGCTTCCCAGACAGCAATGTTTGTACTAATGTAACTCCACAAGGCTTAGGGGGATTTAGCACTTGAACAACACTCGTTAAAGCAGCCAGAACATCGTTGTTTAGACAAGCCCTTGGTTGAGGAAAGCAGTGCACTCCTTCAAGTCTGGGCAAGAGCCAAGGGAGAAGTATGCATATTAAACAGAGGCTGACAAAATACCCCAGTTACACGCAGAGGGGAGGGGAAGAAGGAAGAAATGCCGCACTCCCACCTCAGCAGCCTGCACCACTGCGGTGAGCAGGGTGAAGCACTTGTGTTGTGCAGGTCATATCTGGAGTCAACACTGGCCCTTTGGGTTTTTTAAAGAGAAATGGCCCAGCCTCTGTTGGTGGATGCAGTAGTGATGCTCAGATACCCGGTGTTATTTTACCCAGAAAAATACAAAGTAACTGGTTCCAACAGTGGCTGCATCAAGCATGGGGTAACTTAGTTATGCCCTTGGGCTTGCCATGCGTCCCTTCCAACTTGGAATATTCTGTAATTAAACATCAGCCTCGGCAAGCCAGCTATGTTTTTCTCCAGGTCTGAGCTAGGAGGCTCATGGAGTTCTGTGCCAGACATTTGCAACCCTGTGCATGGTGCATGATGCCAGGCACAGTACATTAGATCTGGGACAGGACTGCATTAATGCAAATACTCTGCCTACCTCTTGCCTTGCTGCAGCTGGAGTGCTCATCCCTGGGGTGAGAGCACAAGAAAAGCTGGTCCCTTCAGTGGCACCACTTCTGCCTCTTGGCTCACCATCACATGCAGGCTGAGAGTGAGCTTGCACAAAGTATGCTGGGGAGCAATCCCACCATCAGGTCCATCCCTGTATATGTGACTTTCATGCCTCAGAAGAGAGCAAGCAAACTGGAGTTTGGTGCCTTAAGACAAACAGAGAATTTCCCATTTCATCAGAGGCATCTAAGCACTAATATGATTTACCTGTTTACTGTTTCTATTTACTGTTGCTGAATATGGCCTGCATTAAATGCTAGAGTACTGGATTGGGGTGCTGTAAAAATCAATTGACATTTTAGTTACTGCTGTCTGGCCCAAGTAAGCATACCAACAGTGGAGAATTACTGAACACAACTGAAATCCCAAGTGTTACAGAAAGACCAGTTATGAGTTCTTCACCACCGTTCTCCCCTCCTTTCTGTTTCTCTCCTCCAATGCAAGCCACATCATTACGAAGTTTTAAAAAAATGTCTCCTGAAGTGAAAAGTCCAGAAACATTTTGCCACATATACAACTACATCTCATACTGTAAAGCAGCATATGGAAAAGCTTTTTCCACATGTAAACTATAGCAGGCTCAGGGAATAATGCTGGCTTAACAGTCTCCCAAAAGATATACACTAAACAAATAATGTGATAATGTAAGGGATACTTCCACTAAATTCTCTGATGTTTGTTATCTCATATGGACACTGGTTCATTCAAATTGCTGTGAGGGCAGCCTTTTAGAACCAAAGAAAGAGGTGCTGTCAGAACACCTTCAAAGAGGAAAAAGAAAAAGCAGATCAAAGCATTTTTTAGAAAGAAATACAAAGATGTCTATCTTCTGGCCTGACCTACTGGGCATGCACAATTTATAGCGGGTTTTTTTGATAACTAAAAAACAAAGTCTCAGATGAACCAAAGACTGATTCAGTGTTTATGTGACATAAGAGAAGTTCTAAAGAACTGCCTCAACACGGCTATACCAAGAAGCTCCCAAAATTCTGGCTGCTGCCTTGTCTTCTTGAGCCAAGCCTTGCTGGCTAAAGGTTATGTGAGAGGCCATTTTTGTGACACAATCCAAATTGGTCTATTTTTTTCCCCTTTCACTTTCCTTTGAGAACGGAGAGAAAAGCTTGGTCAGCTGTACTAGCTATGCTGCAACACTCAGCCTTATTCCCAACAGACAAAGAACAGCCCTTCTACAGAGAAAAAAAAGAAATAAATAATGTTGTGGGCAAACTGCACTGTTGTTTTGGGAACACCCAGTCTCTAGCATCCTGACACAACCACTTTAATCAGCCTGAAACACATGACATCGCTCAGAACATATCTAAGTAACTGATACTCCTGTGTCTCCTCTAATCTAAGTGGGTTAGACACGAAATGGTGGCAGCTGCAAAACTAATAGGAAGGGAAACCTCACTGAATCAATAAAACATTTCAATGTGGTTTTTAAGTTATGTCAAGTTCCACTTTACATAAGTTTAGAGCAAATGGCAAAAATTTATTAGAGAAATTAAGGAACCTGGGAGTGTTGTGAAAAACTGACACAGACAAATCCATGGGAGGCAGCTTGTTGTACAAACTGCGAGAATACACACTGGCAGTCTCAGAACTGGATACATAAAGGTTAAGTTCCCAGCTCCTTCTTTGATACTACTGTAGCAAAGCCCATCCATTCCTGAATATCAAGTCTTCTGCAGAACTTTCATACAATCATTGTTTTTCATTCTTGGAAGAAAAGGAAAAGAAAAACCATTCTCTGTTTTCTCATGACACCGTATGTACTGTCAAGTAGGATAAAACCTGGCATTTTAATGAAAAGCCAAACCACAAACAACCCAACACATGCCCAAAACTCCTAAGACTTTTCACTGTGTCAGCATTTCACTTCTAAGCATTCACACGGATATTTCTCTAGTTCCTGTTTGCTAGAGAAAAAAGAGAGAACCAAAAAAAAAGAGGAAGAAAGAAAACGGAATGAGTTACACGAGTATTTTGTGAACAAGGAAAAGAAACAACCTGGTGGAGAAAAAACCTGTGATTTTTTAACAATTTTTTGGGGAATAGATTCTAACCTGGCAGTGTATCAAGAATGCAAACTTGGGTCAAAATGTTATTAGAGTTTTGCTGCTTTTTCAATGAGTACAGCAGACCAAATTCCTCATTCAATTGAGCCTTCATCCAAAAGTACATGATACACCCACAATCAACACTTTGTGGGGAAATCGAGTTGGTGCAAACTGCTTTAACTTGTACTTGCAGATAATAACTGAACTAGGCATTTAGAGGAGAAAGACTGCAAATTCCTATCTAGTAATAAATAATTCCTATCTTAGCATGAAAACATCTACCCTGTAATACAATGCTATCAAAATAATTACATTTATATATCTTTAATCAGTCCAAAGTAATTAAACATAATCTTTTTGTAATAAGCATCAAACAAAACCCAAATACTATAAATGGTCACTAATATACTTCCTCACTTCACCCATAGTTCTGTTCTTATTCTTTCATGTACCTTCTGTTACATTTGGGTTTTGTCCCTCAACTCCTCTCTCTTTACTGTATTTAAATGATCCTATAGCTTTGTTCTTTGCCCTTTGCCATTTGATATTCTTTTTCTCCCACTCCCTCTTCTAGCATAAAAAGCTAGGATTTTTTCAAAGTAAAAATACCCATTTTCCACCCCTCCCCCTCCCCTCCCTGCTCCAACAAGAGTAACTATCAAGTTCCTTCCCTTTATACTTAAGATCAGGTTCCAACAGACGCTGCTTGCTCTTAGTACACTGACTGATGTGGAAATTGAAGGTGTTCTCCTCAGTATTCCATATGAAGAATGTAAAAAGCTACTTTTTATGTCCACCGTTATTTCCTGCTGATGCCATCACACTGTCTTCCACATGTAGTTTGTTTAGCTTAGTGTCTCCTGATAGATTGGAAGGCAGGAAGAAATTACTAGCTTTGGCTATAGACCCTTGACAAAAAAAAAGGAAGGCTTTGCTGTTGTGGAAAGGGAAGGTTTTCAAGGGCAACTGACTCCAGTATTAAAGACTGCATCTGTGCACAGGCACAATAATTAGATATTAGAAAGACAAATGCAAAAAGGAAAAGGCATATTAGGGTAGGGCAGAGCAAATATAAGGGTGGGTTGAAATGACAATCATAGTGAAGAAATGTAAGAGGTAGGGGATTATTATTGCAGGTGTTGACTCATTCACAGTAACCCCTTTTACTGCATGATAATTTTCACCTTTTATGTCTCAAATATTTATTGGTATCATTGAAAGATGGTTTTGAATGTTGCAACTTGCCCTCTAGGCAGATGAAACACACAGACTGTGTCCCCACCGTTGCCTTGGAATTAATTTTTTAAGTAAACTTCTGTTTTTACCAATATTTTCTCAGGGAAAGTGTCAGTCTCTTCATCCAACATCCTTTAACCTAGCCTGAAGATGGAGTAGGAGGTAGATTTTTAGACAGATAACCGTAAAAGCTTGACATGGATGAACAGAGAAACACAAAGAGGGTAATTATTCATAGGATTTGTCTCTTCTTACCAACTACCACACCTACATTTTTTCATATATTCCTGTGCTGCCGATAGCTAGGCACCTGGCAAGGAACAAAAACTTCATTCTGCATTTCTACATCAGGCAGCCTAAGAAACAGAATGAGAAGGGAAAAAAAATTGCTAGCAAGGAAAAGATAAGTTTCACTCCAGGCAAGAAATTATTCCCAAAATCATATTTTGTCAGAAATAGTTGTCTTTTAATATGCAGAAAAATTGCAAGCAGATCTCAGTTAGAGCAACTCCTTAATCTTATTTTGGAGACCTATTTTGTTGAAGAATAATTTTAAATAATATCATCTGTTTATATGACTCAAAATAATCATAGCAATTCCAACACATCCACATTGCACATCCTGAACAAGCACAATATCCTAGGTATTAATGACAAGTAGTTTGTATATCATATGGTATAAAGAGTATTCAAAATTGCAGAAATGGTTTTATCACTATTTTTTCCCCGAGTTGCCTGGGGAGACTTAAAACAGTCAAAGCCGTTACTTGTTTCAAATAATCTGTATATTTAAACTTGCATGACTTCAGAGATACAGAAAAAGTAAATCTGAGTAAGATGCTACAAAATCCTGCACAATGTTGCAGGTAGAAAACTAACTTCAATTGATTATTAAGTTTTTAATAGGCATTTCTTCCCTATTAACTATATGCCGTTTCGGAATGCAAGGAAATTTAGTGGATCTCTAGGTTCTTGACTTCGATTCTTGCCGTTGTGTGTGACCTTAATAAATCAGAGGGATGAGACTGATAAGGGACTGATGCTCCTTTCAGCCTCGGGGCTGAGTGTGGTAACAACAGGCTTACATTCCCTGCATGTAAAAGAAATGCAGGTATAGATCCAAAACAAGCAGCACGCTCAGTGAGGAGCTAACAAGAGCTCTGGTTTGGGGTAAAGAAACTCTATGAACATAGAGGTGTGTGAAATCCCACCCTGGTGCTTGCCACCTTTATCTTCTTTGGACTCAGAATTTGGAGTCCTCTTCTGGCAGTGAATGCCAAAATCTGTTCTTTAAAACAATGAATAAAGAGTCTCTGTAGCTTTTCTGGTCTGTGACTTCATTTCATGTGGCTGCTGGTCACAGCATTTTTCTTTGTGTTATTGCTGGAAAACACCAAGGTCGATGTTAACAGCCTGCCAAAGGTGCTTAAAGGGCCTTTTGGGCTGTCAGCAGATATAAAATTCCCAATGAACAACGTTCCTTTTCTTTTAAAGTGCAGCTGGAGGAAACAGTGTCCACCTTCTCTGTGCTGCTACCCAGTGGTCAGAGCATTGGCCGGGAAGTGAGAGTTCCTGAGGAGCGTTCATGCCTCATCCCTGACCACCACGCTAGACTGGGAGGAGGAAGAGCAGGAAGGAAACAGGGAGTCACCACCTTTTCGTTTGAAGTTATGACCCTGTTCCAAAAAGCATGTAAGTCTCGAACAAGGACAAGGCAGCTGAGGCAAAATGCAGAGTATAACAAGGAGGTGTCTCTCTCATCTAGTTCAATCATCAAAACATAGTCCTGGGGTTAATTTATGCATTTTTGTAGTAAATAGTTCCGGGATAAAAAAC
Organism: Corvus hawaiiensis; assembly: GCF_020740725.1. Taxonomy (NCBI): domain Eukaryota; kingdom Metazoa; phylum Chordata; class Aves; order Passeriformes; family Corvidae; genus Corvus; species Corvus hawaiiensis. Next base: position 47,182,622 of record NC_063215.1, on the reverse strand, counting down.
AGCACTGGCTTGGGAAAGTTATCAGAAACCAGGATTAAGTGCCTACAGCTCCCTGTGTCACCTTCCTTCTCATTCACACTAGTGCCACACATTTGCCATCCTTTCCAACAGGGTACAAATTCAACAACTGAGGTGATGGATGCTTCCCTTCCATTTTGCAATCCTCCTGAGCACCTGGGACACTCTCCTGGTAGTTAGGAGGTGTTGATGTAAATGCCTTTGAGCTAAAAGGCAATTTGTTAATTTCTGGGTTACTGTACTGAAGGTGAGCACTCTACCAAATACTGCCAGGCACTGAAGCCATCTGTGGCTACAACAGAAAAACCTGACTTGTTGGGCTTGGAGAGGTTTCACTCAGCAGGATCTCTCTTAGAGCTGCTTCACCTACTTCCTAGATCACAAATGGGAACAAAGGGAAGACAGGTTCCAAGATGCACAGTCTTGGGCAATTCTGAACACTTCTATCCAGAAACAGATTAATAAGAGTTCAAGTGGCTGCTCAGAGGAGTTTTTCAGAACTGCACTTGTAGTTTACCCATACTGTTTTCCTAGTCCTCAGTGTTTCAGTTTACATTTATACAGTTAAGTGGAGCGTAGTCAGAGAGTTGGCAAAGCACATCAGGACTTTAAGAGGCCCGTAGTTCTGGTACATCATAGCCCAGCTCTTCTCAAAGCAACCCACTCTCCAGCATAAACTATTCCACAGACTTTCTGCATGAAAGATTTGGTCTTCTAAGAACAAAATGGTGTCTAATTTACCCATCCCTGCTGTGTTTGTGACCTCTAAGGAGGCAGGGTGGCAGGGTTTGGTGCAAATGTACACCTGCAACACATAATAGGCCAGAACACATTAGATGTAAAAACGCATGCTCAGAAGAAAAAAAAGGCCCCATCTTCTCCCAAATATAATGGTTTGGGCTTGACACAAAGCTTGAGCCTGTGTTCAAAGGCAGTAGAGGAGTAGCCTCTGGCTTTCTGGTGTCTCTTTGCAAAACATGAGTTACAGAACTTTGTTTTCTCAGAGGGTAGCTGTGAAGAAAAATGCATTTTACTGTGGAGTACCATTTATTGTGGCAACATGCCAAACCCCCGATCTAAAAAGGGAGGGTGAGCTTTTAGAAGAGAGTCATCCCATCCTAGAATTTAGCAATTGGAATGAAGTAAGGTGTAAAGGAGAGCAGTTGAAGGTATGTAATTTAAAATGCAGTTCCTTCTAGACTGCACAAGTTTTACTGTGTTATTATTAGTTCTCCAGTATATTGACTAAATGCATTCTGGAATAAAGTGCTCTTTTGCAACATACAGAAACTGGAACACACTTTTAAAAGTAAATATAATATATTTTAGATCTTAGAAAAGACACTAATACAATTACTAGATACTGTATTTTCAAACATAATTCTGCTGTTAGATGTCATGGCTAAAGAAGTCCTTATCTAGTTAAAAAAAAAAAGGAAGTTGATAAATCATGAAGGAAGGAAATACTGAGGTTTAAAACAGCCACAAATTTGTTTTTCTTCAGCTTATCATTTTGAAAACTCAACTGCTGTAATTCTGGATGAGTTGCCAGATTGTTTCCTTCATAATTCTGCATCTCTCCTATCCATTCTTCAGGGATCAAAAACAAGCATATTAACTTCAGTCAGTGAACACGCAAATCAAACAAACACATTCCCCTAACTTCGGGCTCTGATTAATTCCACTGGTAGCCTTTGACCTTGATTTCCACGATGACTTGCTGTGCATAAAGAGGCCTGACCTGGTATCAGAAAACTGCAGAGATTTGGTCTGGAAAAAAATAAAGCCATCCTCATCACTATTCCCTAAGTACTACATTAAAATCTATAAAACAAAGGGCTGAAATCTGAAGTTTAGGCCTTGGAGCCAGTTTCACAATCTGTTTCCTGTAGCCAGAGTTCATTTGGAGCCAGTGGAAAAAACAGCTTCTAAAAGATAAAAGGCAGTACTGTGACTTTCAATCAATCTTAGCGTTCAGTGCATGAATATAGCTGTACCAAAGTCTAAAACACCAAAGCTCCAGTTCTGATTCTGGTTCAGTCTACTGATCTTGGATGTACGTAGTCATTGTCAGAGACACCCAATAACTCATGATGAGAAAAATAAGATCTAGCCAACTTCTGGAGATCAAAATTTAGATAGAAATAAAGCAAACAGATGTGACATGCCCATTCACAGGAAAATGGGAGACCATAATGAGTGACAACAGAATGGGATGGGAAGCTGAAGTGGTAGCTAATGTAAAAACAAAACAAACAAAAAAACCCTCCAACAACATAAAAGGCACTGGCAGAACTATTTTCTTTGAACCCATCAGTTATGATGGGTGGAGGCCTCGAATGCTTAGAGAAGTCAAGACTCATATTTATTACAGGTAGTGATGATTTCAGCAGATACATTGTTCACGAGGGTGCCAAGGGCCTGGAGGAAGCAGCTGTGTGAAGCAGTCCAGGCCTGTCCACCCTACCAAACAATGGCAATGCAGTCTCCTTGCAGAAAGGATTTTATGCGAAAAAAGAGACTGGTCTTCCTTGAAAGGTACAGGTAAATGCAAGTTTTAAAGAAACAGTTCCAGAAAACAAAGGGATGTCAGATGAAGAAACCAGATTCTTTACAAATAAGAGAGCTGTTGATGGATGGTGTTGGGGAGCCAGCCCAAGCTCTGCTCCTGGACTCAGAAGTGGGTTCTGCATCTTTCTGTGGCATAAGACTAGCTTGTTCTGCATTGACCTTCAGTTTTGAGATCTGAATTTTAAAATGGGAAATGTGTATGTGAGAAGCTAAAAATAATTGTGCAAGACCCTATGTAGGCCCAGTGTCCTATTTCTAATTAACTCCCAAGTATTCTTTTGCCTTTCTGTATATTCAAAATCGTAGTTTCATGATTGCTTCAATGTGACAGCTGCAAACAGTTCTGCCCTTGTTTTCCTCTTTTTTCTGCCAAGAGGTGAACTGGATCAAGGAACTGACTTGGCTGAAAATTAAAATTTATCAAAAACAGCACCTTTTTTTTTCCCTGCAGGAAAAGCAAGGAAAACAGCAATACCAGCCTCTTTAGTGGCAGATTACGCTTAATCACAGAACGGCTGAGGTTGGCAGGGACCTTTGGAGACCATCTGGTCCAACCCCTCCAGTCAAGCAGGGCCACCTAGGGACAGCTACCCAGGACCGTGTCCAGGCAGCTCTTGAATATCCCCAAGAATAGCAAGTCCACAACCTCCCTGGGCAACCTGTGCCAGGGTCTGGTCACCCTCACAGTAAAAAAACGTGCTTCCTGATGTTCAGAGGGAACCCCCGCTGTTTCAATTTGAGCCCCTTGCCCCTAATACTGTCATTGGGCACCACCGAGAACACCCTGGCTCCATCCTCATCGCACCTTCCCTCCAGGGACATATAAATGTACGGATATATACACGGGTAAGATTTCCCCCCGAGCCTTCTCTTCTCCAGCTTCATCAGCCCCTGCACGACTGGGATTAAAAAAAAAATCCCCTTGGATTAACTTGAATAAAAATACCGCGGAACTGTTGCTCAATGTGAATATTCCGGGGATTTCCCCCCGCCAACCCCTCTTTTATCCCAAGTGATGACGGGACTGCGTTTCCCTAGCACCGGCAGTTTTTCCCTTCCCGCTGACGCGCTAATTTAGGCTACATCCCAGGCTCCGCCTCTGGCACGCTTACGCGGTCGTTTACAACACGTGCGTGCTTAAGTGCTTGCCGGTGCAGAGCTCTGAGGCAAACCCGCTACGGGGACTGCTTCAGCCCGGCTGCCGCCAGCCGTCGGCGCTCCATAAGCTGTCGCGACAGATCGCAAGCCCCCCCAAAAGCCTAACGAACAGGATAACGGGAGTACCGTGCGCACATCCCGCAGCGAACGCTCTCCCTTCCCCTTCCCCGGCAGGATCCTGGCCGTACGGCGCGCTGCCTGCCGGGACACGTAGTCTTCCCCCGCGAGGGCCACAGGACCGCCTTTCGGCCGGACTACATATCCCAGCACCCCCTCCTGGCACTGCCGCTCCCCGCTGCGACTCGGCCTCCCGGCCGCGAGCGCTGAAAGGCGATTGGCTAACCGGCGTGTCTGTCATCCGGGCTCCCCGTGCTGGGCGGGGCCATTTTCCCCCAACCCTGAGTCAGGGGACTGCCGGGGGTCGGTGGCGGTCCCGGCGGGGGACGGCTGAGGGGCCGCCCTGGGAGAGGCAGGGTCGGGGCCGCCCCTTCCCTCCATGCCCGGGGCAGGGAGGAGGAGCCGCCGGCGCCGCGGGGTGGTGGCCGCCCCTCTCCCCGCCGGGAAAGGCGAAGCCGCAGCGGCGCCGCTCGCTCGGCAGCCCCGGCGCGGGAGGGCAGCGGCGGCGGCTGTCCGGGATATCGGCCTGCGCTGCCCCCCATGCAGCGCGGGCAGCGGGCTCTGCGCTCGCCGCGGCCGCGCTCGTCATCGTCTGTGTGGGCGGGCTGGCTGCTGCCGGGAGCCCGCCATGGGGCGGCCGCGCCGGGGCTGCTGAGGAGAAGGAGGCGGGGGAGCTGCGGCCGGGCGGCCCCATGGAGGAGCGGGAGGGCGAGGTGCGCTGGGACGGGCTGTGCAGCCGCGACGCCGCCGCCCGCGCCGCCGCCCTGGACACCATCGGGCAAGCCGTGCTCCGCCGCGCCGAGAGCATCGCCTCCGGGGCGGCCGCCGAAGGGCTGCCGGTGCCCGCCGCCCGCGACGGGCTGGGCGAGGTGCTGGCCCGCCTGCTCATGCTGTCCAAGAGGTGCCCCTTCCCCGACGTGAGGGAGCAGAGCGAGGCGATCCTCAGCGGGGTGCAGGTGAGCGCGGCAGACCGCCCCCTTCGGCTTCGGGACCGGGCCGGGGGCTCTCCCGGCACCGTCCCACGCAGGGCACCTTCGGGTTTCATCTGTGCGACGAAGTGGGCGTCTGATCCACCCTGTCAGATGTATTCGTGTAATTAATACGTGCTAAGTGCTCTCCACCCCTACGGCTCTCTCCCCGAAGAAACATTTGGAAAAGCGTTATTAAAAGGCGGCGGGGGCGGTGGGGGGAATATTTCACTGGAGACACTCAAAAAACACCTGGATGCGTTCCTGTGTCCCCTGCTCTAGGTGACCCTGCCTTGGCAGTGAGGTTAAACTGGATGATCTCCAGAGGTCCCTTCCAACCCTAACCATTCTGTGAAAAAGCATGAAGTCTTTCAGTGTAATCCAGCAGAGAGGATTTGGCACTGAATGGCTGGAAAGTTGGGGCATCCCCAAGGAAGCACTAAAATGACAACTTTAACGCTCTAGTTTCAGTCTGTATGACCAGTGCTGTGGTATTACCGGGTTGGTTTTAATAGAAAAGCAGGAAGGATTTGGGTATTAACATTAGTGGTTGCCAATTGAAAATATAAATGGGAAGTTGTGGAGCTTTTAGAAGCCATATGAGCTGAAACGTTATTAAGCCAGAGCCTGTCAAAGTTCCCTTCTTGTTGTTTATTGGAATCGATAGGCTCCAAACTATTTTTTTTTCATAGCTCATAGGCAGCCTAGCCAACAGAGGGTTACATTTACTGACCTAATGCTAACAAAAATAAATGTTACTTTGTACTCTTCCACTCTTCCAGTCTAATTATAGTTACTTGCATTGCGATTCTCTTGGTCACCTCAGGTTTTTGCTCAGGTTTTGGAATTCTTGTATCAACGGGTCCATCAGCACTGCTAAAAATACTGCTTGCTGCAGAGTAGGAAAAGGAAATTCGGGTATTTCTTTTAGTCACAAGTGAACACATAGAGCTGTGCTTGGAGATAGCTGCCTGATTCTCACTATTGTACTTTATCTCCCTGAACTTTACAGGTTGAATATAGGGAAATCCAGGGAAAAAAATAATAATATATGAAAGTATTACAGACATAATAATTTATACATTATATACATAATTATGAATAACGTAAAAAACATTATATGCTACCGTACATATAGAAACACATTCTGGGCTTGAGTTATTGGAGCTGAAAGAGTGTCTTTATTTTGTCTAACTTCTCAGTAGTGTGCAGTGTGATAAGTACAGTATAACTTATTTTACACAGTTTGGGCTATGTGGGGTGTTTTTCTCAAAGCAGATTTTATCAGAGCTGATGGCTTCACATGGTCTAAATGAAAAGCTTGACAACTTTTCTGTAAAAACTGAAGCCAGTGAAACAACCACCCACTCCAAACTTGAATATTAAGTTGAAAACCTAATCTGGCTTCTTCCCTGTTAAAGGTTCATATGAGCAGGGAGTCTGTTACCAGTGAGAATGATGAGTCACTGGAACAGACTGCTAAGGGAGGACTTCTTTTTTGTCAGGTTCAAGATATCAGAGTCTATTCAAAGGCCAAACAGATGGTTGTCTCTCACCTAAATTTTGGGGGGAGGTCAGAATACAGGACCTGATGACTCCCTTTTGTGTTTTTATGTGTTTGAAGTTAGTGGTATGTTCAAGTCTTAGTCTGGTTTAGAAACTTTGTTACTAGTTTGTTGTTTGTTTTTTTTTAACTAGGCCAAAAAGTTCTGGCAGAAAATGTTTGTCTTCATACAGCAAATGCAAGTTTAAATACCCTGGTCATTGCTGGCTTGATTAATAAACACGGATGTGAAAGGTTTAATAGCTGTGAAACCAATTGTATGCACACAAGCTGCAGTAAAAGTAAAAATAAAATCCAACAGAACATTATTTTAAGAAAATCTTTAAAAGCTGCTTTTGTAACTTTTCCTTTTCAGGAGCACAGATTTAAGGGAGAAGTATTCTATATTTTATGAATTTAGAGTGGCACATCTTAGTTCTTGTGTCTGTACTCATAAATGAAAATTTTCATTGTAATCTTTGGCTCTGCATTTGTTGGAGAAATAATCCAATCCAAGTATTCCGTTTTGGATGCTGAGGACTACTATCAGGCCTGAAATGGTTTTCTGTTGATTACATGACCAAGAAAAATTCTGTTCAGGTCTCTGCAGTGGAGATGGCAGATAAAGCAAACTATTAAATTAAATATTATCACTCCATACAACTTGTGGCTTTCAGCAGTTCTTCCAAAGGTAAATAGCTTAGTGACATAAAGATGTGAAATCCCATTCAGAACAGCATCAGCACTTGTATTACTTTATCTCCCTGTTTTGGGATCTGAAACAATACCGAAGTCCACAGCAATATGTACCATAATGCTGTCTAAAGTTATTAAATGGCATATAGAGCCCAGGGCAGGAGAGGCAACTTGGAGCCTAAAAGTTCTCCTGTGAACTGGGTCTCCCTTCTTTTTCTATCCCTTGGGATGGTCCAATCCAGACTAGAAGTCTGAGCCTGGACTGATACATTTCTTTTTATCCCTCCCCACCCCAGCTGCCTCAATCTGGAGAACTGTAAAATGTGCTTTATTAATCTTTCAGACTTGCTTCAAGCATAAATCACTGGAAATAAAAGATTAGAAATTTCCATGTGGTCTGATCGCTATTTCTTTCTTTGAGTTAGTGCCCTCTTGCCTGTTGGGGCACTCAGCAAATATTTAGGCATGAGCACTTGTGCTCCTGGTGTTTTTGTGGCTTTGTGTCTGGAGCAGGTTGGTAGAGTGCATTATATGGCTGGTGTAAGCTGCAAGCTTGGCAGCAGCCTGTGTCAGCATGGCATCCCTCTAAGCCTGCCTTTGCTATGTTTTGGGGGTTTTCTTCCCTGGATAAAAATCCCTCTGATATATGGTGGAATGCTGAGTGTGCAGCTTTCTTCTATGGTATTAATGAATAGCATTGTTAATAAATAATATTGCTTGTATCAGAATCTATAAAATTAATTATTGCTTAACATAAATTCCTGTTGATTTGACTTATATTCAGGATAATGAGTTTCTCATAGTAGGATATATATTCTTATATAATAATACATACTTTTTCACCTAAGAGAATATATCTATTTTTCCCATTTAGAATACAAGTTGTTTTTGTAAGTTATTACAAAGACAGTGTCAGCAAACTATTCCCTTTTTTTCTAATTGAAACGTTTTTGCTTTTATTAGTAAAAGCAAGTTCCTAAAGCCACTTTGACCTCAATAGATAATTTAAAAAGTATTTTAAAGATATTTCAATTTCAATGCTTTAACCAAGTGAAAACAGTTTCAATGTTTGACTTTGAAAACATTAGATGAATAGTTTTTGAGGTAAAACTGCAAATATTTATCATAGGTTTTTGATAAATTCTTTTTCATGGGGTATTTTTCATATATTTATAGCATAGTGCCTGTGACCTTGCAGAATAGAGTGTCATTCCTCCCAGCGTGCTGGGTGTCTGCACACCAACACAAATATATTGGGAAAGAACAGCAGTGGAATGTCTAAACACATGCTCATTAAAAGTCTTCTGCCGGCCTCAACTGGATCAATTAGATGTATATGACTGGAATGTAAGTACAAGGTGTCTGTCTGTAGCTGGAGAAGAATCACTGAAAGGATGAGATTTGATAATTAAAATCTCTTGTAACCATCCAATGGAGAAAACTCAGTCGAACAAACTGCTCTCCATGGGTATGTAAATTCATAAAAATAATTTTTTATATTAATGATGAGAATGCATAGATGGAGGGCAGGTTCTGCAGGTGCAACAAGATGCTAGTCTACATAGGACAAAAGATAACAGCAGCAGAATAAAACCCATAAATGTTAAAAAGCATAGAATTTGGCATGCAGAGCTTGACTGGGGGCAAATATAAGGAAGAAAGAAACAATTTCAACCTCTCTGAGAAGTAATCTAACGATACCAAACACTTGCATTGAAGGGGAAAATTAGTAATGAAAAAAGAACTCCGCTCTCTGTTGATCTTTTCATTGATGTAAACGAAAGATACAGAAAATTGGAAAGAGTCTGTTGCTGACAATGCAAAGTGCAGAAAGATATATGAATAAAGCTAGGATAGGCAAAAACATAAGGAGGTGTAGCTAAAATGAATATTGGAAGAAAGCAAGAAATAAAAGATCCACAGATTAATGGATTAACAGATAACGCTGAGGTGATTGAAATGTTTTCTGAAACAGTTAATCCGTCCTGTGTAGTCAGTAGCCGTGATAAAAGCATAAAGAATACCTTTCTAGGCTGGAGGGTGGGGGGGAAATCTGTAGGTTGCTTGGATAAGCACCAGATTTTCAATCTGGTAGGGCCTGATGAAATTAATTCCAAGGTGCTTAAAAAAACCAATTAGCTGAAGCAATCTCATGTAGTGGATTGCAATTTTGAGATAGTGGAGGGAAGTAGCAGACTCAGATTAATTGGTGCATACCTCTTCAGTGTGGGCTAAAGGGGGTGGAATGAAGAGGAAGCTGATGGATTTTAACTGTAGCTCAAAGAAAAAATACTGAACTAGTGTTGGAACACATTTTCAGTGCCTACGAAAAGAAGTTGAGCAACAGCCAAAGCAGACTTATCTAGGATAAATTCTTTCAAATCCAGCATTGCTACTACTTCGGTGTTGAAGTAACAGGCCAGAGAGATTTATAATGTTAGTAGATAGATGTACTGGAGTCTTCAATGTTCACGAGTGTCTCATTTACAAGCTAGGGAATTGTGATCTATAAACTACACTTTAGTGAGTAAAATTAGCTGGAAAACCATCCCCAGAGTGCAAGCACAGTAACAAGTGCTTGGTACAGGCTCTACAAGGTCCTGTCCAGCAAAGTCTTGATTAACAAATTTCTATGCTTTGTTGAATTGCAGATTACAAGATGGGAGGGAGAGTAAGAATACTGGAGAGCAGCCATGTAATTTAAAATTATGTTAATGTTTAATGTGAGCTTGTATCATATCTTCTAGTCCTTTGGGCTTTTTTGTGAAGAAAGTTTGAAGTACTTAGTGGTGGTATGGTTGGCTAAAACAAGGCTTAAGATAATATGTTCCCAAAGAAGTGGGGATGAAAAGACTGCTGCAAAAACAAATAAAACATGAGCTAGAATGAACAATGGATCTAAATTCCAGAAAGACTTGGGATGGACATTTGGGGAAAATTTCAATGTTAGGATAGACTATCCAGTCATCTTCATCACTAGATCTCAAACATCAGGCAGGAGCAAGGTGCTTATTTGATCTCTCCCTGGGGAAAGCAGACATTGCTAACTGGATGATTTTTTCTTTCCAGCCTCTTTTTCTGTGTTTTGTATTGGTAAGTACTTAGAGGGACTTCAAGCACCATCTAAGTCCTTTGCCTTTGATCTTCAGGATTGTATTTACCAGACAAATAGTGCTCAAACTTGTGGTCTGAAACCTGTCTCATACGTAAAACCATCAGGTGGACTTGAGGGGGCAATTATCATTACCCCTTCTTTTCTCAGGCCTTCTGCTTTAGTGGATAAATGTATCAGAATTCCATAGTTTGCCAAGGGCTGTTATGGCACAGAAGAGAGGGGTCATGTCAGCAGCCAAAAATATCTTCTTGTCTTAAAACCTTGAGGCACTGATTGGGATCCAGCCTTGCTTGGTAGAGGACATGGAATGGAATATCCTTCCTTTCCAAATCCTGGCAAAACACTTGTATGGTTTAAATTAAATGAGCATCCAGAAGGGATGGGAAGACTTCTACTCACAGTCAAAGCAGACATTGTGTCCTCTTCCTTTGCCACTGTGGTAGGACAAATAAAGCCCCTGCCGGGAGAGGAGGTGATAATTCCTGTGTGTGCATCCATAAAGGATAAAACAGGAGGAGTTACTTTTCTGTTTCCTTGCTGTATTTGTTCTAGCAATGTGAACTCACATCAGAATTCACTCTTTGCTTTGTGAGTGCTCCATGCCTGAGCTCTGTGGTGCATGCTTCTTAAGAGTGATAAGGGTGAAAATTATGCTCATTGCTCCCAAATGGTTTATCCTGATGAGTGGTATTATGGAAGACTAGCTAACTTTGCAAATCTTTATAATCTTCTTTGGTGTAATCTTTGGTAAATGACTTTATAACTTGTCTAAAGTCTTTTTTAGCCTTCCTGTACAACACAAGTAATTTTCTTTAGTGAACTTTGAGATCTGTAGCTAGGCAGATAGATCTGTTAGGTTGTGGGATTTCTTTTGTCCAGGTTAATTTGACTGTGTCCTGCTGCATGATAGGGATGTTCCCCTGCAATGCTTACTGTTGGTCAGCCACCATGGAAAGGTGTCTGAAAGTTGAAATTTAAAGTCTGTTCAAGCTTAAGAATTTAAATATGGTATCCTCACTGGTGGTGGTGAATCTGATCCATCTGGAAGCTGACTAGTCTCTGCACAGTGCCAATACCTAAATCAGTTCCTGTTTCTCATAGTGCTCTTGTATAAAGTGAATTAAAACATCCTTTTGTGTGAGTTCACTTCATAGCAAAACTAAGTTCTGTCTCTTCCTGCCACTGGATGGAATGGATTTAATTATTCATTGTACGTTCCTCCCATCAAAATCTATGTGTCGCTTTACCAGATCACTAGTTTAGAAAACATCTGTCTGTTAGGAGCTTTTTTGGTGGTATTCTATACTCTTGCTTTTCTCAATATTGAGAGAGAATACTGAGCTAATGACATGATGTTTTTAAATGATTAGTCTTATTTACAGCTTCTGCTGCCTCTGCAGTATTTATTGTAAACATATTCTGATGATGGGTCTGTACCATGTGTGTGGGACGAGGCTGGCTGGAGATGTTAAGGGTGAAGAATTAATCTTGACATGTCAGGGAATATTCTGAGCAGTGGCGTGAACATATTTTTTAAAAACTTAAATTGTCAATAAAATTTAGATGCCCTTATCTGCCTCTTCCCTCATTCAGCCTACTTGCCTCCTTTCTTAAGGCTTCAGTCTGTTGAGAGAGATGAAGGGAAATTTTCTCTTGTTGAGCTTGTCAGCTGCAGAATTGCCTGACCTTGGGAATGTCTGGTTGGAATAAGGAGTTGCTTGAAAACAGTGGAGGTTCTCAAAGTGATGCAAAATAGGGTATCTGGGGCACTTCTAATGCCGTTTCTGTGTTTGCAGCCTCTCCATAATTTTCCATGCTAACGATATGCCATTCTTCTTGTGTGGAAATGAGCTTTGCTTAGTCAACTTTTTCTTATAATTGTTCAAAATGACTTGATCTGTAAATTTATAAGTTTATGTGATTCTGCTGAATTGATTTTCAGGACATCATAACTGGAATTTTTATTTTCGAAAGAAGTGAAGCATGAAGCACACATTTGATAATATCTTGGTTTTTTTTTTTTTTGTCTGCATTGAAGTGCTTTAAAACTGAAAAAAAAATCAAACACTAATGTTTCCTTATCTCTTACTTTTTAGTAATGAGGTAAGCAATTATAGGATGTACACTGGTGGCTTAGTTAAAAAAGGTTTGCTTCCTGTATTTTTTTTTAATAGGAGCTAATACCAAGAGATCTGCAGAAACCAGAAATGCTTCAGCTTGAATGCATTTTGTAAATAACAGCATCTGTTCTCCTGATCTAGCAGTTGCTAAGTCACACGAGCTCTTTTTCAGACTTTTTTAAACTTTCTTTTGATTCTGCTTCTCTTTCTAGAGGTAATTTTAGAAGTTGGCTGTTCATTTCAACTCATAACTGGATACGATCCTTTCCAGTCTACACTCATATTCTAGTGTCAGTTTAGGTCACTGTCTGAAATAGTTTTTCTTGCTCTGACACTAATAGTGTATGGGTAGCAGTGATCTTTCCCCTCTCTGTGTTGATTTTCCTTGAAGTTCTGCTCTAAGTTACTGAAAAGCTAATTTATTTATTGTTTTTTGGGGTTTTTTAAATCATACATTTTGTTTGTCCTGTTTATTATATAAATAACTGTCTTCATTTTGGGCTCTTGGCATATGTTTGGATGCTTTTTGTTCACAAATGGGGAAATTTTATGTATCTTGAGGAGATGTTCAAGCAAAGGGAAAAGTTAAGATTTTGGAATGTTTTGTAAATTAGCATACAATATTAAGTAAAAAAAAAGAAGTATGGACATCTAGGTTATGTAATATAATGTATCTTCTGTTACCCTAACCAAAGTATATTACTTTAAAGAAAATGACATTGTCTTACTGTGACAAGTGCAAAGCGAGCACTGAAGAAATATTTGCTGTTTTGTCATCTTACTCTTGACTTTTTCTTCAGGTCAGGGTTTCTCCTTTTGAAATAAACATAGTGGAAAAGTGCTGAATATACCATTGTGGGCCAGAAAAAATAGTTTTGAAAGCTTGATTATATTTTCCTGTGGATACTGAGTGTTTAAATTTCCAAAAATATGGTTTGCTGTCAGTATGGTTTTCTATTCCAGTAAATTGTTTACAGTTTAAGAGGGATTGGAGGGTGGGAAAAGCTTAGGTCTCTCTCCAGAAATCAAGTGAAACATGGAAATCTTCACTTGAAGCTACATTAATTAATTAAATACAAAAAGCTAAGTAGTGGCATTTTTTCTTGTTTACTGCTTTCCTGATGTTTTCAGTGACTTTTTTTTTTTTTTTTTCTGGAAAGCTTAGGTTAGATTACTGCCAAAAGTTGGTTTGGAAAGGTGAACTGGTTTAGTTCTATTTAAACCCAGTAAACAATTAACCATTTTCCTTACTTCAGCTTTATGTAGAAACCAAGCTTATTCTTTCATGTAATTTTGAGTTAAAAGTATCACCCAGTGTTGTGTTCTAGTGCAAGAATATTACCCCAAAATACACTGGGCTGGTATTTTAAAAATAGAGGTGATGCTACTTATGTAATCTGATAATGTGTCCCTTCTGTGCAACTGCAAGAACTTACTTTCAATTCAGGCCCTGTGCTATAGAAAAGCACTGAAAACTGCTTCTGAGAACATGTGGGGTTTTTTTCCCTGTAAATTAGTTAGAAATTGTAACTTTTTTTCACTACTCTATGCCTTCTGGAGTCAGTAATGAAGTTTTCTTGGTTGCAGGTTCCTGGCAAATCCTTTGTCTGCCTAAATAGCTGACTGGCTTTGTGGGCCTTAGCTTTGAGACTCAAGGTGTAACCACCTCTTCACCAAATTTCCCTCCCTGGGATATTCCTACTTGCTATTGAATTGTTTTTAAACAGTTTTCTTGTGAGACAAATCTTTTTGTCAGGGATTCCTTAACTCCTAGGGAGTAAACATGGAAGAATATGACATTTATTCAAAGGAGGAACAAACTTGAAAATGCAAACTTATTTAAAGCTCTAAAGCCTTTCCTGTGTGCCTTTTTTTTTTTTTTTTTTTGAAGGGGGGATGGTGTTTGTTTTTGGGAGGAGGAGAACCTCTTTTCTGAAAGATTTTTTTCCATTGCAGCTTGTTGCTGGTGTTTTGGTGCAACAAAACTTTAAGCTTTAAATGCAGCCTGTTTGCCAACAGTACATTCCACTCAGATTAAACCGCTTGTTTCGATTTTCCATGTATTTAAATTTTAGTTCTAAACTAGTTTCACACTGATATCCATGTAGAAGAAAGACTGAGGAAAGGAAAAAGTTTAAGAAAAACTTTCTATTTCTGTGAATCTCGAGTCAGTGCTGAGTGCAAACTTATGTCCCTTTAACAGTACTAAATATTTGGCAACTGCCGTGCACAAAACGTTTTCTGGAGCTCATCATGTTATGAAGATAAGTCCTTACCAGGATAAGATTGCTTTTGATATTTGCTGTAACTTCCTTTGTGTCCATTCTGTCCTTCCTACTTGTGTTACAGAAAAGATTTTGGAAACCTTGTAACTTCACCTAGATTACTTTTTTTTTTAAGAGTTATGTTTGTAATGGTTGCTTATATTTACTTAGAAATTGATATATAATAGTGTTCTGTAAGAGAAGTTTAATTCTGGCATTTTTATTGCTATTGTTCTGTTCCACGAGGCAGGAAAATTAAGCCAAATGGAAATGTTTTTGTCTGGGTTTTAGAAGGCATATTGGTATCTTGGCTTGTAGTGTTCTGCTTTTCTAACTATTCAGAACATGGCAGCTCTGCTTGGCTGATACTGTCTGTAATCTGTCAGAAGAGTGTGTGTAAACTGGGAATGTCAAATGTTGCTTCTCTTTCCTTCATTATTTGGTGTCAGGCCTTTCTGTTAAAGGATTCAAGGATTTGAGTAAGGTTTCACTAGGAATGAAAGCTATTTTTTAATGCAGAAGATACCATTTGTATTGCACAATGTAAAATATCTTAATTTTAGATTCTAAAGGTAGTAGTTAACTCTTTGTAGCTTATGCATTAAGTGAATACCTGAGATTGAAGCATAGACTGTTTTGTGTTCTTTCTACTTTTTAGAGTTTTCTGTATGTTTGTGTATAATGATAAAAGACTTGGGAAAAGTGCTGGTTTTATACACTCGGAATTTGGTGTGCAGATCATTACTCCTAGGGGTGGTGGAAAATATGGCTTCTTTATGGTGCTTCCAGTGCAAAAATTAATTTTGTAGTGGTGAGCTGTGGTATGCTTCCCATATATGTGGCTTCCACCTATGATCCTCCTCTTGGAGCCCAAGGTCTGCAGTGCAGTGTGTCACACATCCGTGTGTTTTGGGGAGAGGTACAGTTCTTGTATATTAGATCTCTGGGGTAGGGTAGCCACATGGCTCGAAAGTAATTTCCAGTTGTAATAAATCTTCATGCATCTGCATAAAAACATGCTAAGATGATTGCAAAGTTCTGCTGAAAATCTCACACGGAAGCTAGATTTGCTGTCTGTTCCCTGAAAACATAGTTGCGAAAAAATACTTGGGAAGATGTCCTGAGGTTAAAAAAACTAAAGCACTTTACAAAGAATAAAATCAGATTTTAATACTATCTTCTAAACCTCTTCTTGATTGTGTTGGGGAACTGAGAATTTCTCTAGATGCACATTCACAAATTCCCTGTTTAAAGATGACTTCAGGAATAAACATGCCTTTTGAGGAATAAAATGTCTTCTAAGATATAATCTCAAGAGTTTATGCCAGGGATGCCAGTGTGGGAGGGCTAAAGCTCTAAGTTTTGATGAAAGTCTATGGCTTTACTGCAAACTTATCCCAGGTTATCCTTTGCTAATATAACCTGTCTGATTCTGGCCTGTGTGATGATCTGGTGTGAGAATTTTCTTTTCATACGTAGCTGTTTTAGACAGCTGTAAGGAGACACCTTCTTGATTCCGTAACAGAAGCAAACATACAAGTCTATCATCATGTGTTTTCAAAACTTCAGCAGAAAAATGAATACTAATTTTTAAAAGATTTGCTCTATGTACTTGTTGTGGGTAGAGTGACAAGCCCTGCTGCTGAGCCACAAGGAGCAGAAAGGAACCCCTTGCTTTCTAAACTTCTTCTCAGAGAGGGATCCAGGTGTGGCTGGATCCAATCTTAGCCCCAGAATTCTTTACTTGGCAGTATTAAAGCTGAAACTACTAGCAATGTATGTATAGGATAGTATAGTGCGCTACTGCAAAGCCTAGCAAGAAGGAATAATTAAGTAGACATGGATGTAACTCACCATACCAATGCTCATGGGCAGATCTCTTAACCTTGAGGAGTATCAAGAAGGAATATGTTAGAGGAACCTAACCATTTGAAAATGGACTGGACTTTCATAGTATAAAGTGATTGACTGCCAGTTGTATGTCTGCCAGGTCAGCTTAGCAGCTTGTCTGCCAAATCTTTGCCTCACTATCAGGATGCTAATTTGGAGTTAGTTAGCCAGACTGGTTTTAGCCTATTTCAACAGCAAAACCAGTACATGGCTTGAGCTCAGCCCACCACTGATAGTTTTGCAAATAGGACATCGTCCAAGTTGCTTGACCACATTCCAGGGCAGAGTATCCTGCTACAGTACTATTTGAATATTTGTTTAAAAATAAGAGTGGACAATCCAACTAGGCAGGACTTGTAAAAAGCATTTGAGCTCCTTTGTTGTCTAAAACTGCCAAGAAATGTGCAAATCAAATTGGAAAGAGCATGTGATGTAAGTTTTTAGTAAGTATATACAATATAAGAGACAGGCAATCTAACAAAGAACTAACTCTTAAATTTTTAAGCCAAGCATAATTAATTTTGAAATAGAATTAAGTTATTTTCCTAGGGATAGTATCATGTGAAATATCTTCTCCTTCTGTACATAACAGAAGCTGGGGATAATATAATTTAATAGCTTTATTTGAGATTTGATTCCTTTATCTGGTGCAACACTAGATTCTGATGCTTATTGAAATCAAGCCCTCCATCTCCAACAGACTAAGACAGTATTCACATGGATAATAGACTGTAAACTACTTTCTTTTCAAAGTTTGTGCTCCTGAATATTGAGCTCTCTTTGAGAAGTCTTGAACCCTGAGACTTTGAAATGGCATGGGGAAGCTTCTTCTAAGAAGTTGAGTTCTTAACAATTCTGAAGATTATAGAATGATAAAGAATTGAAGCAGCATGCTGTATAATATTCTGTTGCAACAATCTGATTATTATAAGCAAATATAGAAGAGAAGCTGCTATTATGTCCTTGAGGCAGTTGCTTTCCTTCACTTAATTAGATGGGATAATGACTCTTCACAGAGTATGGTCTGATTTGGAAATCCGGCATCATCTGCAGGAGAGCATCCTAAAGGGAATGCTCTCATTATTGATGCAAATTCTAAATCTGTAGAAGGATCTGTCTACACTCTCTTGTAGTGGAAATGAAGTCCAGGAAATATGTGGGGCAGATTATTTAATAAAGAATGAATTTTATATTTTTACCCCCTTGCCTCTGTAAATGTATTGGATTTGCATGGCAAGGTTTTGGTTGTGGAGCAGCTACAGGGATGACTTCTGTGAAAAGCTGCTGAAAACTTCCCCTATGTCCCATTGGCTCCAAGATGGGCCTGTCACTGGCCAAGGCTGAGCCCATCAGTGACAGTGGTAGTAGTACCGCTGGGATAATGTCTTTTAAGAAAGGGGAAAAAAACCTGGGCAATAGCAACTGCAGTGTGAGAAGAGAGGAGTGAGAGTATGTGGTAGAAACATCTCTGCAGACAAGGACAGTGAAGGAGGAGGGGGAAGTGGTGTTTCAGGCACTGGAGCCAAGATTCTGTTGCAGCCTGTGGTCCAGACCATGGTGAGGTGGGATGTCCCAGTAGAGCTATGTGGTGGAGCAGATCTCCGCCTGCAGCCTGTGGAGGATCCCACCCCAGAGCAGATGGATGCCTGAGGAAGTCTGGGAGCCTGTGCTGTAGCAGGCTCCTGGCAGGACCTGTGGACCTGTGGAGAGAGGAGCTGTAGAGGGTTTGCTGGCAGGATTTGTGACCCTGAGGGGGATCCATGCTGGAGCAGTCTGTTCCTGAACGGCTGCACCACACTGGAAGGGACCCAAGCTGGAGCAGTTCATGAAGAACTGCAGCCCCGAGGAGAAGGATGCGCTTTGGAGAAGTTCCTGGAGAACTGCCTCCTGTGGGAGGGACCCGTGGAGCAGGGGAGGAAGGAACAGCAGAGACAATGTATCTGACCACAACCCCATTCCCTGTTCTTCTGCATTGCTAGGGAAGAGGAAGTAGAGAAAATTGTGAGGGAAGTTAAGCCAAGGAAGAAGGTGGGGTTGAGAGGATAAGATCTTTGAAAATTTGTGTTTATTTCTCATTACCTTACTCTGATTTATTAATAATTTAAATTAATTTCCCCAAATCGAGTATGTTTTGCCTGTGATGGTAACTGGTGAGTGAGTGATCTCTCCCTGTCCTTACCTTGACCCATGAGCTTTTTTTGTTACATTCTGTCTCCCTGTGTAGCTGAGGAAGGGAGGGATAGAGCAGCTTTGGTGAGGATCTGGCATACAGCCAGCATCAACCCACCGCAATATTGGAACTAGTCCTCTGCTGGTGTTTTTTGAGAGTGAAATTTAAAATTTGCTGGAATAGCAGTGTTTATTTGGTTGTTACAAACTTGAATGGTATCTCAAAAAAAGACTTTTTGTGAAAATGTGCTGCTTTTGACAAAGTGCTTGCAGGGAAAGGCTTCCTCAGTAATGAGTGAAAGTCCCATGAAGAATAGGAAGAAAAATACACTTAGAATAGCCAAAAACTATGAGCATGAAGGTCTCACATTCCAGTCTCTGGTTTGCCTCTCTCAGGTAAGCGACTTGAGAAGGCAGTTGAACAGACAAAGTAGATCTTCTCAAGCAGTAGAAATTTAATGTTTTCATTTAAGGTAGTAAAAAACTTAGAGCATTTGCCTTGGGTGTATGAGTATCTCATTCAAGCATGAGTGGGATCTGTACTTAACTGGAATTTGAAACTTGCTCTGCCTCATCTCAAAACTTAACTTGGTCCTAAAGGTCTTTTTTATTGACAAGATGTCACATTGAGAAGTAAGTACCTGAGGTCTTAAAACTTCATCACATTAGGAAAAATCCACATTTTGTCCAGATGCGGTGACATTTATTTACCTCAGTCCAAAAGTGTTTTATATTAAAGCCAAAGTAGTGAGGAAGCTCTGAAGGCCCTGTGAGGTGGGTGAAGGATTTAACCTGAATAGTGGTAATCCAGTTAGAGTAATGAGGTGAGTTGAGCAAAAATTTTGGTGAAGACTGAAATATGCTAAAATACTTTTCCCAATCATAACATTCTGTATTTATCTTCTGTTTCTTTTTAGAACACTTGTAAATGTGTTGACTTTAGAAAACTAGGATAAAGTACATGTCTGTATAGCTTTTTTTAAAGTTCAGCTTCTGGGATCTTTTTTGAAGAGGGGGAAAGAGTATTTTGTGCTACAGAATTAGGACACAATTTTTTTTGTACCACTAGAGGAAAGAAAGCATTTTTTCTTTATTCAGATGAAGCTTATTATTATATTAAACACATCTTTTTAATTAGATTGTTGTGGATGGATTTGGAAGCTTGGGGGTTTTCCCTTGATTTTTTTCTGGAAATTTTAATTTTGAACTGGACTATTTATTGTCTCAGCAGTAGTATTTTGGCCCCTTACTCTCACATTTGGAGGAAACTGCCCTACTGAGGGTAGTTATATTAATACCATCACATGATCTAAAAATTATAGATTCAAAATAAACCAGCAGGTACTTCATTAAAAGTGTTGTGTACCACAGACATTATCCTGAAGAAAATCACAACTGCTTATTATTCCTGGGAGCAGCCCTGAATTGCCAGAATGGCTGCTCCCGTGTGGCAGAGTGAAGCATACATGTGCTTGCAGGGTTGAGGCCCTGCGCTGGTTGGTCTGTCCAGGAGCATCTTGAAACCTTGCTGCAGGAGCCTGTTTCAGAACTCTCTTAGTACTTCCATTTATTATGAATTTATTATGTGTGTCTCCTTTTAACAGGTTTCAGGTTTCCTGGAGCTTCAGTGGCCATAAGGTTTGTGATCTGTGCCAAACAGACACTCATGCTTGTCTCTTAAGCAAGTATCTCTACTGTGAGTAGATAGATGCAGGAAGCAAGTTTTGGATGGGCCAAATTGGGGCCTGGAAGCACAGTGTCTCTATTTTTTGTGGTGTTGTTCCTTTCAGCAGGGCCTGAGAGGTTAAATGTAATGTCACATGAATGCAGCTGCAGTATTTTCAGGACTAAATTGGCTCTGTGTGGGCTACCAGGTGTGCCAGTTACCACAGCAGTAAATAGACATTCCTCACTTGTACATGCTTCACAGAATCCACATGGAATGAACTTAAGCTGGTGCACCTGCTCAAGGAAGATGTAATGAATTTGAAGGAACACTTGGGGGAGACTTCATGTCTCATGTTTGTTTCCAGTTTTTGATTTGTTTGAAGTAACATCAATATGAATTGAGATGTATTGCTCTAAAACTCTTGAAAAATGAAACTTTTGTCCTTTTTGTCTCATGCTATTTCAGGTTGCAGAATAGTAACGTGAAAACTTCTTGAGATGGGGCATATTTTTAGGTATTTTTTGTTGGTAATGATATCTTGCTAATTTTCTTTGGAAATAATGTAATTGTAACTGACTTTAAGGTATGAAAGCAGTGATAGTTGGCACAGTTATAGGAAAGAGAAAAGAGGAGCATGCATGAATAAGAAGTTTGTGATAGTAGGTGAATCAGCACTTTTTGTATAAATTATGAATGCTTACCACTATATTCAAGTTTCATGCCTATTTCTATTTTAATTCATGATTGTCACTGTTTCAGTTTTGTAAGGCATTTCTCTCCAACTGAAACCTCCCTAATTTTACCTCTGTAGTGTTAATGAAGACTTTGCATCAATGTCTTTTAAAAAAACAAAACTGAAGGAAGGCACTAACTGCAAGAAGACACCTCTTCTGAACAGAGGAGGCATACATTCCCACATATTAAAAAAAAAAAAGCCAAAACAACAGAAAAAAACCCCTACCTAACTACAGTGATGTTTTAATAATTGAAAGAGTTGGGGTCAAAAAGCTGAGGTTTGTGAAGGATATCTGTCCTGAGTATGTTTGATGCTGTCTTCTGTTGCTGGGCATAGATGGTGTAGACTTGCCCTGATCTAACCAGAAAATACTAGTATAGGTACTAAGTGAAAATAATAGCCATAATCAGTCTATTTTCTTTTTCTGAAGGATCTAGCAAGGGATCTATATGAAGGACTTTAAGGGAAATGAAATTGTTAGAAAACTTCAGTGAATAACTCTTAACTTTAATTTTGAGCTTACCAGTGAAGAATTTTAAACTAGCACCTGGCAGCTAACCAGTTTTCTAAAAACAGGTTCAACAAAAGAGTAGATTCTAGCTGGGAAGAGAGGGCTGACATTTGATGTTTAGGACTTTTTAGTTCCTGTTAAACAAAATTAACCAATAATCATGTTTAAGCTGTCTCTGGAATAAAATAAATTTTTCTGCCGAACTGTATTATCTTAAGTAAAATAATGTATTGTGTGGTAGTGTCGCTATTTTCTTTTTTTATTTTTCTATTTCAAGCAGAGTAAAACTACTGCATTGTCAAGGCTAAAATCTATTTATATACTGTTAATTGTCCACTATTATAAAGAGAGATAGTGGAAAATAGAATTCTTTGCTAGAAGAAACTGTATTATTTCCTCTATGTCTGTGGTGCATTACACAGGAGTTGCTGGTGTGTGCCCAAAGGAACCCTCCATGGTAAAACTTCCTGGCTGCATTTTAGCTTTTATCCGGCTGTATGGCAAGGCCTCATCCAGTGGGAAAGGTGCTCAACCATGGCTGTAGCAATGACCCAGCAGACTGCGTGTGTCCCCAAAGATTTACTACCAGTGTCTAATGCAGCAAAACATAGGTGGTATTTTTAATGAAAGAAGCAGGGCTGGAGCTTGTGGCCTCTTAGATGCAAATACTTTTCAGATTGTTTCAACTCCCTTACTATATGTATGCAACTGAAGGAGTTAGCTTGTATCTTGGAAGTGTTTTCAGATGCAATGCTCTACTGTTTCTTACGTTTTGTTATTTACTGTTTCTTACAGCCTCCTACAGGTGAATGGCAATTCAGCCACTTAGGGTACATTTAGGTCATGATTGTGACAGATCTTACAATGCAGTATTTTCATTGACCAGTTTGTCCCTGCTTTATCATTGATGTATCATTCACAATAATAGTAAAAGAGATGAAGTTCTGCAACAGATGGCACTATAGGAAAAGGTAACCCTAACTCTCTATAGTAGAATGTAAACTTAAAAATTAAGAGTTGAAATAATGTCGGTAGACTCAACTTCTGGGAGTTGCTAGCATCAGAAAGCTTTGCTTTTCAAACCTAATGCTTTTTATAGTACAGCTGGTGGGGTTTTTTGGTTGGTTGGGTTTTAGGGGTTTGTTCATTTAAAATGGAGTAAGATACCTTCAGATTTCTGCACTTACAGCCAGCAACATGGGGATTCCTCTGTCCTGTATTATAATTATTTGTCAAGACAAATGTTCTGGTTTTCACTAAGTCACTGAAAGACAATTA
Source organism: Corvus hawaiiensis (assembly GCF_020740725.1). Lineage (NCBI taxonomy): Eukaryota > Metazoa > Chordata > Aves > Passeriformes > Corvidae > Corvus > Corvus hawaiiensis. The sequence continues at coordinate 47,159,799 of NC_063215.1, read as the reverse complement.
TGCAGCCTAAAGACAGGAGCTGAGTTCAGGAAGCTTGTGTTTATGACCCAACTCAGAGCTTCAAAACTCAGGATCCTTCTAACTGTATACCTAAAGTCAGTGAGCATCTAGGTAGAACCTCATCAGATGCTCAGCCATGCTTAAGGGTGTTTTGGGTTTGGAAGTGGGAAGTAGTTTCATGCCTGTGCTCGAGCAAGCTCACTCTGGATCCAGAGATTAAATGTTTCCTTCTATCTCCTCTTGGGTCTTGCAGAACATGGTGTTCTTGGAGCATGTTTCCTGAAGACCTATCAGATGGGCTTTGCACAAAACAAACCAGAACTACCCCTCCCACTCCTGAGTAATAGCTTAGTGGTTAGAGCATTCCCAAAGAGTGAGGACTCTGGGTTCAGCACATTTCTCCCTGAGGGGGTTCAAAGTCATACCCCTTACATGCCTAGGCACCCAAGGTGAGAACTGAACTAGCTTTTGCTCCCATTTCTGGGCCTGTGAACAACTTCAGAATTGCATGTAAAGCGGGACTAATGCAGTTGGAAGTGCTGGCTGTGTTGCCATCATCAAACAACTTAACTTTGTTTAGAGAGGAGGTGAAATCACCTTGGACCCTTTAATGATTTGGACTTGGCCTCTATCTTGTTAAAGTGATCTCACTGCTGAGGTGAGAGTGCCAGTCTCTGGGCTTGAGGTGGTGGTCATGAGGAGATGCAGTTGCTTTTTTGTGGTGGGCAGAAAGCTCTAGCACAGTGAGAGATGAGACTGATAAGGCACTCCTGTCTTTGGTGCTTCCTGTTGGCTAATTTAGGTGACTTCCAACTTGACCTACAGGTTTTGTGAATGCTAGTTAAGGTGCAATACCCTCCTCAATTTCTGTATAATTGTAGTAAATATAACTTTTGTGCTCCTGGGTAATAGAGTGAAGCATGGTCTTTGCTAAGAGATTCAGACGCTTAAGAAATGTTGTCTTCAACATCATTGGACTTGTCTGTACAGTGTAAAATTTGACCTTCCATTAAGGTGGTACTTCCTTGAAATACTATTTAGAGGCTTCTACACTAGATTACTAAACTGCCTTTGTTATGTTTCTGTGGTGAGAATGCACGTGAAACTTCCAGCTGACAAGCATTTGAAAAGGCAGTTGAAAGTGGAGATGTTTTGTCATTTGTTTCTTGCACACATTTATAGTACACAGTCCGTGCTAATGCATAAGGGCAGTCATCCCCACATGCTGCTAAGCATCTTTTTCTTCAGTGAGGGTCTTTCCTGAATGCTTGAGAACTTCTCTCTCCCTTCCTATATCTCCAGACTTCTTCTAATTCATATCCCCTCATACTTGTGGGCTCTGTAGGTTCATTCTTCCTTTGTAACTGACTGGTGCTAGAAGCTCTTGGTGGAAGTTTGAACCAAAACTGGGTGTCTCTTGGTATTTTTTGTGAGTTTTCTATTTATCTTTAGTTTTGAAGAAAAATGTTTGCATATAGAAGTGTCCATTAAGGGAAAAGAGGAACAGTTCTTTAAAATATCAATCAGTGTTTGTATAAGACTTCATAGAACAGTTTGGCACCTAGAAGGGAAATAATTGGTCTCTAGTGGATTTGCAACTTGCTTTCAAAATACAAGGGCAACAAGATGTGAGTAACCTGCACTACTACAGCTAAGTGGCTGAAACAGGGTTACAGAACCAGCAGAACAGTCTGGAGGAAGAACGAAACAGTGTCAACAAGTATTGTACGCTGGTTTGAGTTTAATAGAGGGTGAAGCTGAAATTCTTCTTGAAGAGAACTGTGTATTCTTGTTGCTATTTAAGTTTTCCCATGTCAAGCTTTTTCCCTTGACTGTACTATGCAGGAACTAGATCATTAGCATTAGAAGAACCTGAAGTTCTTCCAAGTTTATATTCAGGCCAAATGAAGTAAGCCTCAAGCAAACATGCAACTAGATGACATAATAACATATATTAAATGTGCAGAGGCCTTTTTGTTTCCCCATCTCCTAGCTATATCGAACAATAGGAGATGAAATACATGTCTCTTTAGTGACACTGGGCTTCAAATCTGCTTAATAGACCTTTTTTCAAACATAGATCTGTGCACAGTTGAATCTTGCTCACAGTGGATGGCCGTGGGCATTCTGAAATGCTAGAGGTTTCGTGAACAGTACCATGAAAATCTGCAACCTGAAGACCACCTGAGTGTTTCTCTGTGACTGAACTCACAGAGTATGCTCTAACACTTCTCTTCATGCTCAGACCTTCTGATTTTAGGGTAACTTCCCATGATTGGACATGGACTAAATTACCATTAACTTTGGAGTAGCTCATCTATAAAAACTGACTTGTCTGATTTGCTGTGTAAAATACGTCAACTGGGGAGCGTGCTGTCAATTGCTGTGGCTGAAGTGACAAGATTTAACTCACAAGATGGTGGTAAAATGATTGTTTGCAGTTGTGTGAACTTATTATGGTAACAGCTCTTATTAATGTTTACTTTTCCTTCTGTGTTAAAGCATGCCTGCATGCTAAAGCATATATTCCAGCATCTTCAAAACTTTTTCTTAAAGGATTTTGGAAAGGAAGGAAATGTAGCAAATGCCAAACATCAAGTGGTGCTGTAGACAATTATTGGTTTAATCTATTGGCAGTAGATTAAAGAAGGTGGCTGATGATGGCCTCTTCTTCCTTGTTTTCCCACAAGACTGGGCTAATAGCTTTCACCCTACCTTCCCCAAGTGACACGAATTAGTTATACGATACCTGGGGTGACTGTTTAGTGACGTCCTGGTTGTAAAAGCTGTTATGAACATCAGAAACCTAGAGTTATAAATATGGAACTTCAAAATAGTCTGGGATTTTTTTGTTTGGTTCATTGTTGTTTCTGGAATAGCTAGCATAAAACCAAAGGCTGGCCCATTGTCAGGTTAGCAGACTTCCTTTTTGGCGATTCCTTCCCTCTTCTGTGAAGTTGTAATCTTCAAAATATCAAATGGAGAAACAAGCAACAAAACCAAAGGAAAACAAAAACCCCATAGCTTTCCTTTTAAGATTAAGTTATCAATGTCCTTGAAAAGATGGAGTCAGCCCTTTATTGTAGATTATTACATTTTGGGTGTGGAACCAGGGAAAGTAGCAGTTTGTGCAAAACTGGAGGCTGGTAAGGCTGTGCTTGTGTAATGGTCTGCTTGATTTCTCCCTGCTGGAAATCTGGGAATGTCCCTGGCCTAAATGGTGGACATCTATTAATTTGATCTATGCCACAGTGACTTGCTTCTTGTGGACCCCTTATGCATTGTTAGACCCAATAGTTGGTTGGGAAGAGGGTGGTTTATGGAGGCTTTAGTGACTGTAGTTAGACCTGTACCTGGACCAGATTTCAGGAGTAGCCCTGAGCTCCTACAGTTTACATTGTCTGAGTGCTGGTTTGTGAGTTTTACCTTTTAGACAAACCACTCTATAAACTGAAGGGGGAAAACAGGTGCTGAACTCTGGCATTAGGCTTTCCTGGAATGAGGACACAGTCCAGGCTCAAATAATGCCATTTCTTCTAGTGATTTCTTTTCTTCCTTCTTAGAGTAGTAGAATTTGAGATGTGTTTTTCAGCAGATGACAGTCTAGCAGGTTGCACCTCTGGCTCAAGATATCAGCCTGTTGAATAGAGGCTTTTGGGCTCACTGCTTCAGGTGAGTTTGGAGCCAGGCAGAGCCTTGTGCAGCCATGCTGGGAGCGGTGCTCAGAGCTGAGCAGTGGTTGTAATGCTTGCTGGCTTATTTGGAGACAGAGCTGAAACAAGAGATGAAGTCTTGTTACTGTTTCTGGAGTGGGAAAGACAGAAGTACAGGTTGGTGAGGGAGAGCAACACAGTAGCATGTGACGTTAGGAAGACTTTTCTAACAGTTCAGTGTTACCTCCCCTTCACTGGTACACTCTGGGAAAGGAAAATTCTGTAGTCCATGAAGGTTGTGAGAACATAAAGCTTTGAGAATATTTTCAAAGCTAAGCAGTATTTTTCAGTAAGAGCTTTGTGTGAGTGTTTATATGGGGCAGTAGAGAAAGGTATTAGGAGAAAGCATAGCTAATAGTAACACAATAAATATTGCTTTAGAATTTATGCACCTCTGGCTGACTGTTAAGTGTTCTTGTCCTTGAAAAGTGCCATGTGAAATATGAAGATTTCTGTAGAAAAAAAGTTTTAGAAACCTTTTTGCCTGTTTTAACCTTTTAATAGTCTGATTACCAAATGGTAGGGAAATAAAAGTTCATTCAACATTAGATTGTTGAGACAACCAAGTACTGAATCATAACTCTAACGCCTGTTCTGTGCCAACTGCCAAATAAAATCATGTTATTGGAATGAAGTGCATATATCCTGCTAAGGCACAAGAATACTTGGCAGTTAGCAGCCAATCACTTCACTAAACTCCACAGCCTGGGACTGTAAGGAAAGAGCGGAACTTGCAAGTATTAGATTGGCAGAATTTGAAAATGAAAGCAACATGAATGGTAAAATCCATTCAATAAATGTCTTTATTCCCAGGCTAATAAAGATTTTTGACTCTAGTATTTTTGTGCAAATTCTCAATTTTCATGTTAATTAAATTAATTTTAAGTTAATTAAGTTAATTAAAAGCTGTGGCTTTTTTTACACTTACTCTGCACCATCAAACTCATCTATGTTTTCCCTATTAATTTTCTTTGAGGTAGACCATCTCTGTTCTCTGATTTTCAGATTCCATTTTCTGTCTCAGCTGTCTGGGCATAGATCGTATTCATGTCTGATGACTTGATGTCTACCTTAGTATATCCTAAACTGAACTCCTTTCAGCTTTTCCCTTCCCTGTTCTGTCATCGTCATCTCACTGCTCTTGCTTCCTACTTTGCCATCATCTTACTATTTTCCTACGGTGTCACATGATGCCAACGTTCATGTTGTGTCATGAAATCAAAACTTTGTTTTTAAAGATCTGTTCAGTTCCACTGGTGCTTACCACATAAAAGTATTGATTTCTGTACTGACTGTACAGCCAGGCCTTGCCCAACTTTGTGTGCCCATAAGGCACATAGCTTGCTGGGACTGTATCAATAACAGCCCTTCCAGATTGCACATTCTTGCATCATGCAGGATGCAGAGCTGCAGGAATGCGTCCCACTGACGCATAACAGAAGAAGGTACTGCTGTGGCAGGACATGGGGGTGGGGAGGTGAGGAAATAAAGCAAACAAAGTTCAGCTGTCTGAAATATCAAATGAAAGAAAAACTGTCAACCTGGGGGAGGTCACAATTTAGTGTTGCGGCTCCTTGACAGAGTATGACAATTTAGGATTATCTGCATAAATCTAAGATACTGCTGAAAGCAGGTAAGCATAGTAGAATCTTTCTGGTTTGTTTGGCGTTGTGTTTTATTACTTTGACATGTTTTTTTCATGCTGGTTGTGCAAAGGTTTTTTGCACAGTTTTTCCAGTCCTTACTGGTAAACCAAAAGAAAACACCTTGGTAGCGTGACTTAACTGTGTATTGTGTTACCATTAGAATAATATTCAAAATGTCTACTTTAGGTCTGTCTGAATACAGAAAATTACAGTCCCTGTCCTGAAATTCTCCTTAAAGGTGCTAAGTTTCTCTAACAGCCTTAAAACTGATTTAAATATTAAAATCTTCTGTAAAATGAAACTTATGAAATAATAGAAACTGTACAGACAGTTCTCTAATATAATAATTTTGATTTCTTCTTAAAGGATTAACACTGGGATTGTGGTTATTTTGTTGTTCAGTCATTGTATTTGCAAAGTTTTACAGTGAATCTATAAACTTGTCAGCTTTCAATTCTGCTAATCAAAAGATACTGTAGTTAGCCTTTAAGATCATATCTTCACTTCTGAAGCCTTTGCCAACTTGGTGTCACATTCACATTCATGTGTCCTGCTCTTGAAAGGTATTTTCAACAAGTTGCCTTATTGCAAGGAGGGGACAGAAATATAATCGAGACTTTGATCTCTCAAGGACTTGGCACATGAGTGTTCTCTCTGACTCCTTACTAAAAAATCTTCTGCTGGCATTTCTCCCCAAAATGTACCCTCTCATGCTTCAGCAATAATGAAATGGGCTTAGCAGTTCTAGGAACGGCCTAGGAGATGAGTTCTGTTCCTGGCCCTGTCACTCTCTGATTTGCTGTGTGATCTTGGATGAGTTACAGCCCCATTTCAGTTTGCTTATCTGTAAAATGTAAATAATGCTCATGGAACTTCACAATAATTTTGAGTTATGTGAAAAGCTGATAGGATGAAGTTACAGAAATATATTTGGTTGAAGCTGAAATACTTTCAGCTAACTTTTATATACTACTGCACTTCAGAAAACTTCTAGCACGTGACATATTAAGGTGCAGAAAATTATGTATATACAGAATATAGTGGAAATTGTCTAAGAGATGTTGTAATTTCTTTTGAGACTTTGAAAAGGCAACCTACAGTGCTGCTATTTTCAATTTCATTTTATTGCCACCTCACTTCACTTTTCATTTGCTTTAATTCAGAAGTGGCTAAACATGTTCAAACTTGCCAAAAAACTGAATTTAAGGCGGGGGAGAGAAACAGAATAATAGGAAAAGAACCACGTTATGGTCTTTGCATCTACATGTGCTAGCATTCTCCTTCCTTAGAATCCTAAAACAGTTCAGGGGTAGGCAGATATTCTTTTCAAGACACATTTGAAATGTAGCTAGCTTTGAGAAGTGCTGCACAGTATGTCAGGAGATGAAGAGCAACCCCATGAAAGTGTAAGAGAAAGCAGCATTTGGCCACACTGGCATCTGACCAGTCAAGAATGGTGTTTATAACCAAAGGGAAAAAACACCCAAAGCCATTGCTTGTCTCAGTATGTTTACCAGTCTTTTTAGCTTAAAATCAGTAATGGGCTTTATTGAAAGCATTCCTTTAAAATGGTGACCTTTGCAGCCAGGCTGGATTGGCATACCTTACGTTAGCACAACCTCAGCACAGTTACAAGTAAGGCTTGTAGGTTAAGGCTTTTGTATATTTGAATTGCATATTCTAATAAACATGCTCTGTTTGCATATCACTTCTCCTGCCATCTTACAAGTTGTATTGCAAAGTGGAGCTAGGCAGGAGGAAGAAAGGTGGAGAACACCATAATCTTGAAACCAGCTATGGCTACAAAGTAGACCTTGTAAAAGCCATAAAATTGAGCTATGGTTATCTTTTCTGGAAGGCAGATACAAAATAACAGTAAATTTCTGCAGCTATCTGCAGAAGTTGCAGTGTTCAGTTTGAGAAAGGTTTGTCCTCCCTATGTCATGTTTTCACTTACAGAAATGTTTTCTCTTATGAAATTCACATGTACTTGATATAGGGTGCCAGGCTGATCACTGCAGCTGTTTAAAATAGAAAAGCAGATGGAACAAATAGAAAGATTTATCACACAGCTTGATCTCTTCCCCTGAAGCAGCCATTCATCATCAGCACGCTGAGACAAACTGCAAAACGAGTTTCCTTCACGGCTGTGATTGGGCTCAGAGAGGTGGCAGAGCTGCACGACAGCCTCGGGATTGGCTGGGTGGGAACACACCTCTGGAATCTGTTTATTTCCCAAAAATAAGATACAATCTTTTACATTTAGCCTAGAGATCTTTTATCTTGCATTTAATATCCAAATAAACTAGAGCAAACACAGTTAACCTCTTTGGAACAGATGTAGTACTTTAGATGGGTGGAATGAATTCAAGTTTTTGGGGTTTTATTTTTTGGTATTTTTGGTTTTTTCCTCCTTTTCTTCTGTGAAAATTATGCCTGTGTGAGTTGTCTAGATCTGTTTTTTGTATTTTTCTGAGTGACTATATATGATATTTGAGAGCTTTCTTGAATCTTAATTAGAGCTGAAAGTTGTTTTCACATTTTATAATGTATTGACTTCAGCTTATACTAAAGGCAGTCATTCTTTTAAAGCTGTTTTTTTGTCTGCGCAGTAAAATGTTTACACTTGCAGTACTGTCTTTCATTATTTTTGTAAATATCAAGTTGCTATTTCTGATCATGTTTTAGTGAGCTATGGCTTCTTTTTTTATTGTGTTAATAAATTTAAATAGATCTGGAATTTTCTTGGAATTTTTTTTTTAAATTAAGGACTTAAACTATTGTGTTGCCCTATGTAAAATAACTCCAGACCACAACCGAATTAGAGATTTGATCATCTGCAGTGAATGTTCCAGCTGAGTAAGTATTTGGCATAACTGAATACATCAGAACTCATTAACCTACTTCCTCTCTCTCTCAAAAAAAAAAAAAAAAAAAGGTAGAAAATGATATGGAAAATACATATTACTTTTGTTGTGGTTCTGATGGGATGCATACAGAAGCAGAAGGCTGTGAAAGGCTAGTTTGTGAAGCAGGAACTTGTGGTTGTTATCAAGTAACAAGGGTTTGGACAAGCACCAAACACAGGAATACTGACTGTAGGAGTTATTGCCTTTAGAAGAAGAGGCAAAGATACAGAGGAGAATGAGAATGGAAATGGATGAGAAGGAAGATTAAAAGCAAGAGAGGCTGACTACCAAAAGCTGTTAAAAGCCAAGGTCAGCTTTTTTTCTCCTCCCTGAATTGGCTTTGCTTCTGTTATATTTAAATACGGATAAAGGCAGTAATTAGTAATACCTACATTGCCAGTCAGCTTTTTAAAAAGCACCTTTATTTTCCTGGTCTATATAGAATTAAGCATTGAGATTTTTAAAAGAATAGCCATGATACCTTATTGGTGTTGCTTAACTAATATTAGACATTCCCTTAAATCTTTGCACACTCAGTGATGGTTTTATAAGCTTTCACATTATCCTATTAAAATTCCTTGCTCTTCGGAGCAAAGGGATGAGGAAATAACACATGCACTTATGGAGGAATTACCAGCAAAAAACACTTTAAATTCCCTGATGCACAGGTCTCTAATTGTTTGTTTAAAATCGTAACCCAGAAAAGTGACTGAGAAAAACCTTCTTCAGAAGCTTAAAAAAAACAAGTATGGAATTCAACAGCTGCAGATGGAGGAATGGGATGGTAATGGTATTGTTGATTTCTAATTTTTTTGTTACTTATCAGCTGGATAACAAGCAAAAGTAACTTTTGCCCTAAAGAAAACTTTCTTCCTGTTGGATAGGAATGGGAGAGCTACCAGCCTCATTTCTTTTATGCTTACTTTCTAGCTGTTAATTGGAGTATTTTAAAATTAGGGTATTTAAGGGTAGCTGTGTAAAGGAGGGAATCTTGTTCAGTGCTGCAGGGAATTCTGAAGACTTGCTTTAAGAAAGGACATCTCTGGCTGCTTCCCTTTGTAAGCTGTAGGAAGTCCTGAAAAGAACCTTTTATATCTGTGCCTTAGGGCTGATACAACAATTAAGGGTTTCTTTGGTTTACCAGCATTATGTTTGCATATCCTGAGACTTAGTGAGACTGAAGGATGAACCTATGCTTTCAGATCTAAATTTGAAAGGAAGTTTCATTATTATATTATTATACTCTTCTGTGTTGCATATGAAAATGTTGAGCTGTGCTCTCCCCTTTACATGAATTTTGCTGCTGTTTAGTCACTTTTGTAGAACGAAGGATGTGTCTCTTCCCTTTCTCCATAGGGGTAAAAGAGCTAGTGAAGCAATTCTGAGAGTTCTTGTTTTGTTATCTTAATTGACACTCTCTTAACCTCCTAAAATATTTGCTGATACTAAGTTGGTTAGTAAAATGGGAAACTGGTAGCAGAGAGCTTCAAAAAGTGTGATTGAATAGCAGATGACATTTCAGACTGACAACTGCAAGATATGCGTGTAAGGGGAAACAAATTCTCATTTTTCAAGCTTTGCTCTATGTGTTTACTATTCAGAGAATAATGAAATTACAATAGAGCTGTCTGTTCATATTAGAAAATTCTAATTCCTGTTAGAGAATGGGAACAGTATTTTGCTGTTTCCTCCTTATATAAAAGAATAAAAAGCTTTCAATGTCCCTGTTGGGTGGTAGTTTGCAAGCAAAATGAGATGGCTTCTTTTTTTATTATTTTTCTTAAATAAGGCACAGCTAACCTTTGAAACTTTGTTTCTGTAGGCTAATATGTCTCCCAGTAGCTTATACTGATTCACACAACTGCATAGAAACTGGGAGAGGTTTTTGGAAGGGTGTTAAAATGCGCTACCCAACTCAGGCTCTCTCTGAGTGGCAGGTTGCTGGAGGCAGGCAAAGAGTGCCTTAGGAAGGCAAGTGGGCTGTGAGACTTCTACCTCACCTTGTTTTCTGGGCCTTTGGTATTGGTTGCTGTTGTTGTTAGCACTAACCAAGGGGATGACTGTGCTTTTGTCCCAAAAATAGGAGTATCCCTCCCTCAAAAACACAGTGAGCCGTGCTGTTGGGAGAGGATTGCACTTGCAAGGAGGAAGAAGGCCAAGTGTCAAAGATCTGCATGAGGGGACAGAGTGAAGCACCTGTTTCACAGGCTGCACCTTGCTGAAGGTGTCCCAAGGAGGGTTGTTAGTGGCCACGTGCTTTTTCTCAGTCCTCTGTTTAACATACATGAAATGAGAAGTAGGCAACAAAAAGCAAACCCCGGAGTGGCTGGGATAGCTGTGGCTGTTCAGGAGAACTGTTTTCCCCAACGTTTTAAGTCCTCGTGTGTGGTGGATTATAAATAAAAAGAGAAAGGGTGAAGTGAAAAATGTCAAAATTATATTTTAAGGAATTGCTAGGAGATTTGGCTTCTGTTCCCCTCTCAACCTCAAAAAGTCTGGACCAGTATTTATCTGCAGAGGTGAATATGTTACTCAAACAACATCTTACGATTCTTGGACAAATTGGCAAAGTAAGAAGTTAGTTTTAGCAATTTAGAAACAGTGGATGATAGATATCTAGAGACACTGATAGGAAAGAGTTCAGTGTTGGTGTGTTTGTTCTTTATTCAGGGAGGCTGTCACCTCACAGTGATCTAAACAGTGTCACATCTCTGGTTTTAACTGCTTAACTTTGTAATTTTTTTCTTTTCAGTTTGTAGAGTAGTCCTGGATTTTGTCAGATCACCAGTTGTTTCCAATACTTAAAAGAAGCACAAGGCTTAGCATTGTAAAAGGAGTTCTCGGATGGCAAAAGACTCAAACCCCAAGACTGTGATTGAAAACATAGCAGGGACTTTGGAAGGATAGTGTTATTTATTTTGCAGGTGAGTGTTTGTAGATTATGAATTGAATGCCCATGGAGAAATAAGTATGATCAAGGACATTCACAGCTGTTGTTTTCCCCGTAAGTGTAAAAAGAACACATTTAACATGCTGCTTCTACTTTAAAAAATAAATCAAAAGTTTTATGAGAAGAAAATATTACATATAGTAGTATTCCTCTTCCTGGAAAAAGGGTTAAAGAGGAATGTGGACTACTATTAACTAAATTTCATGGTATTTTGCATACTGCTGTAAGGCACTGATGTGCTGGTAATGGCAAAAGAGGATCTTGCACAAAGCAGAACTGAAAGTTTGTGTAGAAATGGTTTAACATCATTGTTTGAGTCAAGTCAATATGGAATTAACTGTTGGTATGAGATTTATAGTTCCAGTTGCTCACTGGAAAATTCCAATAATAACAAAAAACTCCCAAGAAATACACTAGAATACTTTAGAGTTTGCTCATGGACATTAGTTGCAAGGAAACCAGGAATTACTTATTTTTTTTTTTCTGTAGTTTAAGAAAATTCTTTTAGGTCTTTCATTTTAATGTAGATCAATATGATAAAATGGTGGGGTGGTTCGGTTTTGAAGCTGCTGAGTCTGCAGTTGGGAAAATTCTGTTCCTCAGTCTGATCTGCTGATCCATTCTTGGCTCCTAGCAACTCTCAAAACAGTGAAACTTACAGAAATAGGTTGTAGGCTTTGTTTACTGCCCTCCAGCTCTTCAGCCTGTGGGACTCAGGCACTACAGATTTGTTTTATTTTTAATTTAAGATTCTTATGTTTACAGGTTTGTATAGCCTGGACAATACATGTGTGACTAAAATGTCTTATGAATTGATGACTTTGGCTGCTGTAGCATCTCATCACACTTACTTTATTAAATACAATGGAAACAGCCTATTGGGTAACACTGCACACAGGCAAAACCAAGTAAATGTTTAACAGTAGTTACAGTGGTTTGTAGGAATGTGTTTGTGTTACTTTTAAATGGCCTTCTTCCTAGTCTACTTTAAAACAAGTGTTTATACCTACACATATGTACATATAAATGAGGCCTTGCTCTTGGCTTGTCTTAGCATTTGTCTTACTATTTTTTCGTATCTTAATCTTAGAAAAACTGGCATGGAGAGTTACAGAGAATAAAACAAAATAAATTTTAAAGTGAAGGAGATGAGCTTTGCTAGTGGTGTTTCTTCTTATCACCTCAGGTTAGTGAAGGGGAAAAGATGGAGTGATAGAAAAGACAGAAGGCAACCTCATTCAGGAGAGCACCAATCTATTGTCTAGTGAAACTGAAAAGGAAGTTGCTGTGATTGAGGTGGTAAACTAACTCAACAACAAGAACAGCAGATGGGGAAGGCAAGTGCAGATGTTTGGCTAGGAAAATGGGAAAGCTCAGAGAAGAATTGATTAATTCCTTGTGCTGAGAGGATGCAGGAGTTTACAAATGATAAAGATAAACTTAAGAGGAAAAAAGTTCAAAATCCCCATGTGTAAGTTTCTTCTTTTAAATCTTAAAGGAAAAGGTGAAGTTAAAAAAAACCCTTTGGATTTCTTTTGCATGATAAAGGCCAAAATTTTATTCTTGAATGCTGGAAATGTTTAACTTCAATTATGCTCACTTGTCCAGGATCTTTCATCATGCAGCCCAGGGAATAGGCAGAGCACAAACATTTTAATGAATTCTGGACTTTACTTACATGTTTCCTGGAGGAAGTAGGAACTCTTGTGTTGGCAAAAAAAAAAAATCAAGTCTATAGTGACTTCAAACTTACTGTGAACTTTGTACCAATTTCAAAGCTCAACCAAAGTAATAGCTCCATCAGCTGGTGCTAATTATTCCTCACAATGAAGAATCTTAATCTAGAAATGAAGGTAAAAGTGTTCATTTGTTCAGACTAGTTTTTGCAACAGCATGTGCACACCTTTGAGAAGGTGAGACCTGACAGAAGAAACCTGGCATTTTAGTAGCATGGTGCAGAGTGTATATGTGTGCATATGTGTGGGTTTGTGTGCATATACAGCTGGTGTTATATGTCAGTTGTTTGTAATACTGTGGGCAGTCTAACTGGGGGGAATGAGCAGGGGGCAGTAATTCCTGAATACATCAGCAGTCTGTACAATGCTCTGACTAAACATGGATTAACAGTGCTTGCTTTGGCAGGAGAGTATTCAGCGTTGGAACCCTGTCTTGGTGGCTGTTAGAATTACCTTCCCTTTACCGTGGGGCATCGCTTTCTGTGATATTCTTTTTATCTTGTGTTTCTTGTTAAAATAAATTATAAGCCTGCTGTGATAAATGGCTGAGCAGGAAACACCTTGGTACCCTCAGTGCTTTAAAATAAGAGGTGAAAGAATTCTTTGCCAAAAGGAAGCTGATAAATAATTGCCTTCCACACAGAGGGATTGGACTGAGTTACACCATCCTGCTTCAAGTGGAAACTAAGGCAAAAATATATAAACAGTCTTTTCAATCATTGTAATAGCCCCAGATATTGTAGCTTAAACTCCCTCCTCTCTGTCTTTACTTTTGCAGATAGGTGTCTATAACCTCTCTGTATTGAACAACTGAAGGAAAAGAATGAAATGCCACGAAGTAAATGTACTTAAGAATAACTAATCTAATGTTTGTGGCACTAAATCAGAGCTGGATTAGATGCTGAATATGGTTTGATTTGGGAGGAAGAAGTGCATGGGTCAATAGTTTTGGTTTGTTGGTTTATCGATCAAATAGATTATGGAAATCACCCTTCATCAAGATGAGTTTCAGTATTGCACCTTCAAAGCTTTTTTTTTTCTGTTTCATAGTGCTACTGCTCAGAAATATTTCTATCAGTCTAAAATTTCCACACTACAAACTATTCTCCATTTTATCCACAGCTATAAACTGTAGCAATAGAAGTGCTTTTGTTTGTCATCAGTATTACTTCATTTGAGAGTTTTATAGCTATACCCTACCCATATATCTTTCTAAACTAGTATTGGTTTGAATTACTGAGACATTACCATGTGCAAAACCTGCATAGATATGCCCTGACTTTTCCTTGGAAAGAGTTGTTATGACCTTTTCTTTGAGAGAGTCTATCCATTTTTTTGCAGCAGGTCTTTTGATATTTGACAGAAGCACTTGAACTACACAAGAGGCATTTTCTTTTCCCCCATGGCTACCACTCAGATTTGTCAAGCCTATAAGTGTTAAATAGAAGGATTTGCGTTTGTGTAGTTATGAGCCTCTGAAAACTTGGCAGCGGTTGCAGGCATTGCTTAGGAGTTGAAGAGAGCTGTCAAATCAGTAGTGAGAGTGGAGGTGTAAGGGTAAAACTGGGCTCTGTTGTCAAATCTGCAGTCTAGTCATGTAGATGTGGTAGATTTTCCCTTTCCTTGGAGTTGCAGTGGGGGAAAAATATTACAGTTGGACCATGGATATAATTGTTGGTGTTCACTGGAATTTCTGGACTCTAACAGTCTGCTAAGTGTAAAGAAACTTCTTCTTGTGAGTAAAATTATCCCTGTACCCTGGGGCACCACCACCAGCAGCATTATGCCACAGTGCCAAAGTGTGCAGGCTTGAAACTTAGTGGGAGTTTATGCAGGTGCTGTTTGTGTTCAAAATCATTCATGCAACCTGAATTCTTCCCCCGAGTGTTGACATTCTCTTCAACTGCATAGAAATGCAACCCTCACCACAGTCACTGTCCAATTAAATTCTGAGAATATAAACTCAAATTTCAGTCAAGGACAAATTTACCACTTTCCTATGTCCAACTTATATAATATAAACTTTATGATATAGGATATTCTGTGAATCAGGGACTACCAGGAGTTGAAAAAGGGAAGTTCCTGTGTTTGCACACATTGTCTCAGATCTCTGGTGGAGCTCTGTTTCATTGTTGTAGTCTATTTATGCTTTCCTCCAAGTTCTGGAAATGCTGAAACTGCAGAAAGCAACAGTATGGTTCTGAGCAACTGTACAGCAAGTTCTCTTTTAATAATTTTCATCAACTTTGTCCTACAGTGAAAGCTCTGTACTATATCTCTTCATCATGGGGGGAGGAAGGGGAATTTAATTTGTAATTAAGGCCTATTCTAATATCTGATTTACATATGGAAATCATGAAAATAAATGTTAAACATTTCCTAGGACTTCCAGAGCCTTATGAATCAATAAATGGTTGACTGAATAGTTTTGTACCAGCAACTAAAATACAAGCCTATTAGTACTGTTTCTTTGCCCATGGATTCAGGGCATGGAAAAAAGATGTAAATGTTAGTTTGCTTCTTAGAATAACAGCATCACAACATGAACTTGATGTTAAGTAGAAAATTCAAACCTGATTCTGGGGGTCTGAGTATATAATCTCCCACAAATTTTTCCACTGGCTGGTTAAGGTAGTTTGATTAAGAAACAATTATACACTGTTGGTAAAAAATAAACCTATATCCTGTTAGGGCTGTTTTTCCTAGGTAGGTGCACATGTTCTTAGCCTTCATGTGGAAATTAAGTATTGACCAAAACAGCTTGTTCAGCTGACAGATACTTTCCTTTAATTCAGTATGGAGGTACTGCTGCTAATGTGTCCCTTAGGTAATAAATAAGAAAGAATTTCAGATTTAATTTCTGACTTAAAAACAAACAAAAACGTTTACAACATTTAACTGGAGCTCAATATATACGAACTAATGTTAAATATCTACATTAAATGCAGTTTTCCAAAATAGAGAATGCTTCTGTTGTAATGTACTGGGCTCTACTGTCATTTAGGCTTTTGCTTTAGTGATACTGCATTGTACTTCTGTATAGGAAGTACTGTTTATAAGACAGATGAAGTTTAATTCCAGTGTTACGAACATTTAAAATCAGATTTTTAGATGTTTTGATAATCTTAGCAGTTTTAGAAGATCATAGTATTAACTGGCCAGATGTTTAAGCAGCTATAAAGTAGCCAACATTGCAAAGAGGAGCCAAACCTACCTTACAATACTGAAAAAAAAAATCCCCCATCTCCTAAACAAACACTTTGTCTCAGTACACTTTGTGGAGCATTTTATCTCTCAGAATGTTTCCCGTGTTTGTAAGATGGCTCAGCTCCAGAAGAGCTTTAACATAATCAGCCTGCCCTTTTCTTGTATGCTTTGCTGATGATGTTTTCCTGCTCTTCATTATTCAGGTCTGTAATGAATGCTATATTATAATTACTTCTTCCCTGCATATACCTGATACATGTATATTTCTTCCCATATCTCAATTCTTCCATGTTCTGTTGTTTCCATATCATATAGAACAAGGTTTTTGTTTCCAAGGACTTTCTGTCCCTGGAAGTCAAAATTTCATTCAGGCAGAAAAGGGACTTCAGGACTGAGCTGCTCTAGGACTGATTTTTAAAGGGCACCTTTCCATGTCACCCTCTGTTCCATAGGTGCCTGGACATACTATTCAGTCAACCATTCATTCATAACGAACCACTCCAGATTCATAATGATCTGAAAGTCCTAGGAAATGTTTAACATTTATTTATCTAATCTAGTGATTCAAGAATATAGAGTATAAGTGTATTCTGTATTCCTTTAAACTTAACTTATTCTGACATGTCTTCCAAAAAATGTCTTACGGTTCTCCTGCTCTGTCATGAGTAAATGTCTTGGCTCCTCTGGAATCCTTTATGTGTTGGTAGCATAATAAACCTTTCTCATTATTAAATTTTTAAGAATCCTTTCTACATTAATGTCTTAATTTAAAAAAGAATAGTTACATTTAATTAAGTTCTGTTTTCTAACCACTTTATAAATTACTCTGATATTCAAAATTTCATTGTTACTACTTATTTGGGACACCATTGTGACAGAAATATTGAGACCTTAAGCCTAGGGGTTGTAAGTTATAAGCACGTCAAATACATTTTTTGGCTGTCCCAGAAAAGATCCTGCCTGAACTGGCAATGTTAAATTTTCTTTAGCAGACAGATAGCATGAATCAGTTACATTGCTGAAGTCTTCTGCTGAGCATCCAGTGGCAGCCTTGACAGTATTTTGGAGTATGACTTGATGCATTGCCGGCCAAAGGGAGAATTTGTTCCAGCAATGGCTGTTAGGATGGACTGGAGGTTAAATTGTTATGATAATAACCACACTTGGAAACATAATCTATTATTGGAAATTTCTTTTCCTGGTTGTTACTATAGGGAAGGGAAAGGTTCCTTTGGAACAACTTGTACAGTAATAAAAGTGTAAACAAAGACTGTATGTAATGTACGGGGTAGGTTTAGACATGGATTAATCAGTACAGCAATAACAGTAAAATGCATGCTTGCTTTTTGTAATGTCCCTGACTTTGGAACTGCTTTGTCAGGCAAGTCTGAGTCTATGGAGGGGCAGCAGAAAACCTGAGGTGCTATTAACTTGAAACGTGTCAGACAGCCCAGGCTATGGGAGCAAATGGGTTTTACTTCTCTCTGCAGGTGTTTTAAGCCCAGAGCCTTTTCAAGAGGCAACTCACCATTTCTTCTCTGACGGATAGCAGTTATCTTCCTTCTAATATGTTGATTTTTCTCCTTGCATCTTTCCTTTCCCTAGGGCTCTTTGAGTTCTCCACTTGCTTTCTTACTTTGTGGAATTTAAGGAGTTATTTTTATATGGCTGTTGCCTTTGACGTACCTCTTTCTGTCTGTCTTTGCATCAGGTCACTTTTGTATTCAGTCCCTTCTGCTGCAAAATGCACAGACTAGGAAGCATCTCAGAGAAGCTGAGAGAAAGAAGTGTTCAGACTTCTAGGCCAGGTTAGAGAATTGTGGTCATCTGATTCAATCTTGTGTATGTAGGTCAGAGAGTTTTGTTTCTCTCCCAGAAGTTGACTATAAGTTATGTTTCTGAAAGGTATCTAAAGTTACTTAAAAATTGAAGCAGTTAGGTCCATTTCCTGTAGTAAGAGCTTTCAGAGAGTAATTTTCTTGTTGCTAGGAAGTTATACCTCTGCAAGACACATTTGTGTAATGTCTATTTCTATTCATTGCAGTTTTCTGTGAGTTAATTTATAAATCTGAAAAAATCTTAATTTTTTTCCCCAATCTTTTTTTTTCTTCTTAGACATCTTATAGAGTCTTAAAGGTGTGTGTATATATATAAATATATGTGTGTATATGCAAAAATATCAAGTCATCTCTCAACTTTCATTAATTTCCCTATAGTGAGGTTTTTAAGGTGTGTACCGAGAGGCTCCTTTTCTTTAACAAATCAACAGGGGCCTTAAAAATCCTTCCAGTATTGTCAAGTAAATTCTGACACTGGGAAAGTCACCATATTCTTAAACAATCAGATTGGCATAGTGTATGCAGGAAAGGAGGTTGGTTGTTTTACCTGATATTTCTACTTCTATGTATTTTAGCTCAAGTTAGCCTTCTAGGCAGCTGAACCACAGTAAAAAATACACAGTGGAGCCCAAGCTGCAGTTCCCCATGTCCTTTCTGGAGACAGTGCTTTCCAAATTACTTTCCTAAGTGTGCATGTTGATTATTTCCTTTGTCCTTACGTGTTGGATAGCTAAATTAATATGTGTTTTCACAGAACCACAGAATAGGGAAGGTAGGGAAGGTGCTGAAGAGAGCTGTTAGGTCTGTTGAGATGCCCCAGGGAAGAAACAGTTATTATATCTAGGCTGTGCGTGAGAAGTTTATCTGACTGTTTTAAAGACTACCAGCAGCATGTGCCTTCCCTTGTTCAAACCTATTGTCTGTTGGGGAAGGCAACTAGAAAGTTTTTAGGATCTGTCCTCAACATTCATGTCAAACTGAATTTTGCCTTTCACTCCATTGCATTTATTGTCTAGGCACTTACAAACTGCATTGCCAATTTTTTTTTTCCCTTTTTTTTTTAGGAATTGAAATTCAGCTGGCTGAACTGGTTCCTTTTTTGTTTTCTTCTTTAAATGAAAGCATTATTTCTTGTTTCTCTAGTTTTTGGTACTTTGCCCATCCTCCATAAAATCTTGAAAACAACACTAGCCATTTCAGTCAATTCTGTATATATTTAAGGTGAAATGTAAGTAATTTTTTAATTGGCTAAGTTTCTTTACTTTTCTCTAGACTGACTTTCTGTCTTCTGTGTTGATGTTGATCTTTGAGGATTAAAAAAGGAAATTCAGATGGTTTTGCATGAGTTATGTTGCCTTTTTGTTGTTTGCCATTCACTTATTATCCCAGAATTTCAAAATTTTTTGTTTTAATAGATGTTGAAATTCTGAAGTTTTAACAATTTTTTTTCTTTCAGTAAGAAAGTAAGTCTGTGTTCCATGATATAGCCATATGACCTTGTTTGCCTGTGTTACAGCATACTATCAGGTCTTAATTGCATATGCTAGTGGAAATAGAAGCTGTACCAAATAATTAAAGTTATTTTTGACCATTAAGAGTATAGACAAAATACAATAAGCAAGGAAGGATAATGTTATTTCTAAGTGGAATATGGACAGAAGATCCAGACAAGAATTTCTAAGATAATATCAGATTACCTTAACCTTGATACTTGAACTCTTTAACTGGATGTTAGATGGGTTGTACTAATGTTTTCCTGGAGAAGCAGAAATGTGCACACTTTTTTTTATTTGCCTTGACTTATTATTTAGATCTAATGAAACAGCAGGAAGTCAGCCATGGCTTTTGTAGCCAGGTCCTGTTTCCTTGTCAGGGTTGTTCACACATGCTCACGAATTTCATTGTGGTTAACATCAACACTTCAAAAACAGATTTCTGAAATACAAGCATTTTAGACATTTTTATGAAAGAAAGTCTTCTCAATTTATGACTAGCGTTTAAGTACCTATATTTTATCAAATAGCTGTGAAATTTTTGCCAAAGTAATTTTACAATCAGATGAATTATAGAAATCTTTCAAGATAATTAATGATTTAGATATTTTTGTTTATGCAGGTATGCAGGCACATTTAAAAAGGTGAATCTTTGGATTTTAAAAATCAATTTCATTTTTTTGGTAATAGAATTTTACAATTTTTGTCTGATTAAGTAGAAAATGAAAAGAGAAACATTCAAAGCAAGTAAAAAAGTTATAAAGGTATGATTGCATCACGTTAATTTAAACTATGAATAAAACTGTAAATATATTTAACTTTTTGAGATATCACTCCATATTTTGCCTCTAATCTTTGTCATGTATTTCTATTTATTAAGTAAAAAAGAACATATCTTTTCTTAAAAGAAGATGAGTGAAGTGTAACAGTGGTTCTTTCCTTACTCGTTTTCTGTAAGTCCCCTTCTCATCCATTAAATCTTTTTATAGCCAATCTTTGTTGTAATTGTCTCCTTTTGCTTGCCCAGATGAGTGTTATTCTCCAGCAGTGAAGTTGTGTGGCCTAAGACTGGACCAGAGGACCAAAGAGTCTGGAGGAAAGTGCCTTGTCAGCAAGGCTGACACGTAAACCAGGGACGCTTGTACTTGCATGCATTTGTCACAGCTGGGCACATCTGGTCTTGGGAGGCAGGACCTGAGCTACAACTGGGGCTTCCCTCATCAGAAACAAAAGCCTGGAATTCCACTTGTGATCCATTAGGCAGGTGTGCAAAAAAGATGATATTCCTGAAAATAGGCTGATGAGTAGGGCCTTTTAGATGTTAAAGCACAGTTGCGAAAGGAATGAGTCATGCCAGCTGAGCTGTATCCACTGTAATTTATGGCCAGAGCTGAACTTGCTGAAAATTGCCATGTAGCTGTGCTGGTTCTCTAGAGTCTCAGGTGAACATACCTGAATTTCTAAGCTTTTAAAATAAAACTTCCTTTACCTCTCCTATTTCTTTTTTTTTTTGGAAGGGGAAAGAGCAGCACATCACACGGGATTTCTTAGCTACTACTTTAAAGACTAGTGCAGATCTGTTTAAACTTTGGTGCTAGACTCATAGAGCAATGAAGCATATGTTTTTGCAATAATATAAGTAATGTCTCCATTGGTTGTTTTGAATTGGTTGTCTCCAACTGATGTTTTGAAAAAGTATATGCATTAAAGTATTCTTATTAGATAAGTATCTATCATAGGAGGTATATCCAAAGGTTAATTACAGAGGATACCAAAATTTACTGGTTTGAGCTCTTATCACACAGGCTATACAACAAGCAGGTTTCTTTGGTTTTGAGGTTTATGATTTGTCAGGTCAAGAACTTCCTGATTGAACCTGAAGATACCTGAAGCAGAGAAAGCCATTTCCTCTTCATGCTCTGATTATGCATCTCTCTGAAACCATGTTACTACAGTTCAGGTAAAAATTCTGGTTTAGAAGGTGTATTACCATATTTGAGAAATAAACGAGGCTGTTTCTTCAATATGTAGACTTTCTGGATGTCCACGTAATGGCTGAGTGAGTGATTCTTGTGAGAGGACAGAAAAGAAACTCATTTATACTCATTGTTTGAAATTAGCATTTTGATGATAAATTGACATCAATAATCCAGTACAATCTTTGGAGACCAGTTACAGAGAACTGTATACTAATTTTGAATTACAAGTAAACAACATGCAGATATTTGGATTATGTGTATTTAAATTTGCTATTTTGGAAGCTAAGTTTTTTATAAATTTCTTTTCTGAAGCTGAAAAGGGGACACAGTTTGAAATCTTGTTTGGCTCATCCAGTATTGATAGGCAGCATCAAGTACAACTACTTAAGCTTCAAACCTGTAGTTTTCATGTTTAAAGCCCAGAATTACTTGCACCTGTGTCACATGGGGCTTTTTGTTACCCTAGTGAATTTATGAGGATGAATAATTGGAACTGAAATTCTGTCTTTATTATAATATACTCCTACAGTATCTCTTATCAGATCATAAAGTGCTTATACTTTCACAAGGAAACCACACCAGTAGCTGTTCCCAAGCTGACTTGACAGTACTGCAAGAACAATGTTTGCATAGTTTAGTCAGTAGTCTGTTTTGCAAATGCTGTTCCATACATAACCATCAGTAAAATGTAAGCTGGTTTGAGTCCTAATGTAAATAAATGTACACTGGGTTATAAAAGCTTCATTTTCATTTTCTTGTTTAAGCCATTTGTAAACAGTGTTTAAAAAGGTATGGACATAGCTTGTGGCACTTTAACCAAACCCATTTTAAATAATCAGTAGCAGTTTAACTACAAATACTGCATATAGCTAAGGCCATGGAAAGACTGCTTTCTCAGCAGATCTTGTCTCCTCTCACAATACAGCTATCTGCTGAGCATATCTGCAGGAATGCTCACTGCTTTTGAATCCTGTTAAGTCAATGAACTCTCCAATAGAGTAAGAAGGAATCATCAGGATTGAGCAGCATCAGCAAAGCCATTTTAGCTGCTTGAAATCTGATAACATTTCTAGTTTTGTATGGTTGTTAATGACGTGAACAGAGTGAAATTACAGTATGCGTCTGGGGTATAACTTGACCTTCATCCTTCATTACAGTTGAATGTCTTCCAGGAAGTATTAGACCTGTTTCTCACTTTAAGAGGCAGAGTTCATTAGCTCTGAAATGGTGAAAACAGTATCACAGTTACATGGTTTCTGCACTGAAGCTGGCTTGTGTTCAGACACCTTCTTGCACTGACGGTCTGTAGAGGTGCACTTTGTACTTTTGGACCTGGATGAATTTGCAAGCTCAGCTGTACAGCTGTAGAAAACTTGTTTTAAAAAACCTTTGTTTATGGACTAAGTATATTTCCTATAGAATCATTCTGGTATAGTGCAAGGGCAAAGAAATAATACTGATGGAACCCAACTACATTTTTAAGCAGAAGAGAATTCTTTGCGACATAAACTGTAGGAAAAGAATTACCTCTCTTGATGGTAAGCTTTCAGTTTCAGATAAGTACAGCGGTTGAATAAATAAGATCAATGTATTTAAAGATGACAATAAATAATAAGTATCAGATATCTGTAGATAGGGATTTCACATTGAATTTGATCACGTATGTAGGCTCTTTTTCCTTCATGGATTGCTATACTAATTCGTATTATAATTCAACAAACAGTGGGTTTTAGTCTTTTTCCTTAGGTATTAATTTATTGTTATTTTGTAGTGACAGTTCCCAGACATCGTAGTCATTGACTGTTTCCACTGTGGTAACTGCTCTATCATGATGTTTTCTTTTAGCTGCTCTCCAATGAGATTGTAAGTTTTAAAGTAGGAAAAAGTGTCTTTCTAGGTCTTTTCATAGGAAATTATTCCATATAGACTGAAGTGCCTGATCATTGCCTCAAACTGAGCCATAATGGTGAATAAGACGCTAGTTTAACAGAGAAGAAAATCTAGCACTGATTGACAAATAGAGGTGGAAATAGGGCTTGTGTGCATGACTACAGGCAAAATGTTTTTATTTAAGGAATTCTTGAAAGGAGACAGGGAGTCCTAGGTTACATGTACGATAAAAGGAAAGGGACATTGGATGTTAAGAGACCGACAGTTTTCCAGCCATCTTCTTTCCGTCTTACTGTGCCATTGTATACACACGTGTAAATGTTCACAAATTAGGGTAGTCCAAGGCTCCAGTGGAGAGAAGGGTGCTCATACCAGCTACACCACTGTCTCTCAGAGCTGCACTCAGCATTGTTTACTCCTTTTTGTCCTGTAAGTTTGATTTTTGTTGTTGCGTAATTTAAAGTGTCCTTTAGCCCTTTTCTCTTCTACCATGAATTTCCTTTATAGGAGCATTAGAAATATCCTTTCCATTGACTCTGTTAAACTCCTGCAAAAACCTACTGTTATCCATCCATCACCTACATCTGACCGTGGCTGTGGTCTGGACTTCCGTACTTTTGTTTCACCTCTACCCATGAAAACTTGAAAAGAGTTTCCATGCATTCCTTCCTTTTATCAAATATGACTAGTTTTTTGAAATCTGACCATCATGCACTTGGGAGAAGTCTTGTGTGGAGACTGATTGATTCTGCTTTGGTGTGAATTTTTGTAAGTATACCGAGGGTCCTCAACAAGACTTTTATTAAACAGCTGTGTGGTTTTGTTTCCCTTTGTGTGTGCCTTGAGAGGCTTGCTGATAATCATCTCTGTTCTTTGATGTCATGACATCTGTTGTGTGAGGGAAAAAATACATGGGCCTTCCAGGATGTAGGATAGGATTGCTTTCTGTTGGCAGAGTTCGTGTGATCAGGGAATAGGGATATAATTGTAGTAAATTGCCACTGAAAGAAACAATAGAGGAGAGCACAGGCAGAAAGTTCCTTTTGAACTTAAGGCACTGCTAAGGAAGCACAGAGAGGGATCTCTCACTGGGCCAACCAGGCAAGGGAGGAGATTGTCCCGCTTTACTTGGTGCTGGTGCGGCCTCGCCTCGAGTCCTGTGTGCAGTTTTGGGCACCACAATACAAGAAGGATATAAAGCTATAAGAGAGCATCCGAAGGAGGGCCATTAGGAGGGTGAAGGGTCTGGAGGGGAAGCCTTACGAGAGCTGAGATCATTTGGCTTGTTTAGCCTGGAGAAGACAGCAGTACATTAGCCACTACTTGTTTTCTTCAGTAACAAAGGTTGCACAGAACAAGTAGAAGGTTTTGTCCCCATCTTCTGAAGCAAAGATGAAGTAAGAAACTTGCTGTCCAAGGTCATTACTCACCTGTCTCTGAAGAGGTAACCTCTCCCTGATAGAGTAATTAATAGTGGGGCTGCTGGAGAAGAACAAGAAATTCTCAAAAATTAGCAAGAGCTGGTGCAAAAGTGGGGTTGAATAGAGATGGTATCTAAGGCTTTTGAACCACCCTTGCCAATGGTGTACTGCAACTGATTTTATCATAGAGTAGGAATAGACCTCTCTTAATCCCCCATCCTCTGCAAAGCATTGTTCTAAGGTGCAGTAAGATTGTGTACTACTGCACTTCCTAGGAGCTTCATTTCCCTGCTCTGAAAAGTTTATCACAAAACAATTCTTTAGAATTTTTGAATCACCCTATTCTTTATCTTTGTCCCTCTGTTTCTCAGTCACAAATCGACTGTAGCCATAAAAGAATTGAGAACAACAAAGAACAACAATGCCTTGAGCCACACTTAAGTTGAAATACCTGCTGTCAGCTCTGCTCTGTCATGCACTGTGTTTGATGCTGTTTGCTTCTAGGCTTGAGTTTGTTTTGCTTTATCTCTAAAGCAAAAATACAAGGAGCAGCTGAGTCACTGCAAGAACATAATAAAAGTTTTTCTTAGCAATATGGTCTTTGAGAACTGGTGGTGTGTTAAATTATTCAGCAGTTAGAGAAGACTTTTTTTTTTATATATAACACTGGTGAGTCATTCTATGTTCACAGATTAATTCAGATAATGGTACCAGGTAAAATACAGATCTTAATAAGGTTACTTGAGCACTCCTTTACTCAAGAACTTCTGTCACTAGAAGCCTTCAAACAGGTTAGGCAAACATCTGTCAGGATGACAAAGCTGTAGTTGATTCTGCTGAAACAGGAGGTTGGTCTTGAGTAGGCTTTCAGGGGTCCCATCTGTCCTTTTTCTACAGCTGGGATAATTTTGTAATATCCTTGTGACTGTTTCCTAAGTATTTTGCATGGTGTGCTGTACAAATTTCTTTCAGGTGTATTTCTCTTAGTGGTCATTAAGATTAAAACATTGAAGAATATGTAATACTTTTCTGCCACTTGTCCATTAGTTTTTGCACCCATCAGGTAAGCCAGGCGTGTTCAATACTATATATTGAAAATAAATAGCTGCTCATTTTACAAAGTTGCATGAAAAAACATCAAAGCTAGAGAGAGAGGCTAAACCTCTCTATCATACAATTTTTCTTTGAAATCCCACATAATGCAGAGTAGATATCTCTAAAATAAGCTGTCTGACCACTATTTCTTCTCCTGGTATTTGTAGCAGTGGAGCCTTTAAGAAAATAATTACTTGCTGTTTAGATGGGGAGGAAAAAACCCAATTAAAAACATTTAGCAAGTGTTATAAACTTGTTCTTTCCTTTTTGAATAAAAATAGTGTTGTAGCTGTTGTAACAGCAAATCAGACTTGTTGGGAGAGGTGCTTGCTTTTCTTAGATGAGCTCATACAATTGATAAAAGTAGATAAGCTTCTAAGCCTGATCTGAAGTAGATCTTGCCCCCTGTAGTTTTCCACCAGGTTTAGTTGATATAATGAAATATGTTATTCAAAAATAAACTTTATTTTCTTACAGGATTATTTGGTAAATATTTTGCAAACCAGAAATTTCATATAGAATGATATTCATATTTACTCTGGAATTTCTGTTCTATAACACTGCTCCACGTGAAATAGAGTTCTGTTTTTAAGTATTAATAATGGAAGATGTAGTATAGGGGAGATTAAATGCTGATAAATAGGATTTACCCTCTTCTAATCTGGACAGAACTGGGGTTTAGCTCTTTCTCTGTGAGACCATAAGACAGTTGAATCTACCCATTCTTGGTTTTAAATGGTAGACCTTGTGAATAACCAAAGACTTAATTTTTCTACCAGTTTGCCAATAAGTAAGTAATATCTATTGATTTAAGGTAGAAGGTAACAGATATTTACAGCTTCTTTCAAAGGGTTTGGACGTTTTTATCTTTCAGAATTTAAATTTAGCTTCACTGTCATGTCCAGGAAGCTTTGAAAAGTACTTTTCCAAAATGCATTTATGGGGAGAAGTGGTCTTAATTCCAGCAGTGTGCATTTGTTCAGACAGGCCACTGGAAGTGCCCTCAGTTCTTGGCTGTAACAGCAGAATACTTTCTAATGGAAATAGGTGTTCAGAAAAGAAGATTGCTGGGTTTGGAAATGCCGTTTAGAAAAGTTGATCTTCAGAATATGGTATGCTAAATTACCACAATAGCAAGCCCCTTCTTTGAAGGAATTCTTGGTCTAAATTTTCTTCATAAAAAATTGGGGGGGAGCCCCCAAAAGCCCTATTTATGTGTTTCCAGGCAACACAGTAAACAGTCTTCATGGAATAACCTTAAGCATGCTCAGAGGCTTGTCATATTTCTGTGGCTGTGCCATGTTTACACAAGCTGCCTAGGTGAGGTCACTTGCTTGGCAGTGTGATTGGTACGTGCCATGCAGCTCAGCTGCATGGAGATCTGGCTATTCATAAATGCCCAAATAACATCGTGAGGTTACAGTGAAAGAGCCAAATTGCACATTTTTAGATCATAATCCTCTTAGGTACATGCATTGAGGCAGGGGACCTGTGACTGATACTCTTGATGTTTCAATGAGGCAGCTGCCTGACTATGTTCAGATGCAAGGTGGTTTTTAAGTTTTTAAGGTTCACCTCATCTTTCACAGCCCTTACAGAATGGCAATCCAGTCCTTTTTAGTGTCATATTAAGATGGTAGGAACCCTAACAAATAGGGAAACCTGGCTATCTTACCTATGCTGACTTTGTAGCCCAAACAGAAGAAAGTACCAAGAAACCCTCCTTTTTTCAGTAGGAACTAACTAAAAGGGTGATGAGATTTAACGAGGAATTGCTGTTGCTAAGTTTATTTCTATCTCCTCAATGAGGATTCCCTGGGTATGTCATCCAGAGTAAGGACTGGACAATGAAAACATTGCTGCAAAATGAATAGTCACAAATGTATTTTGAATGAAAATATACTTCTTACTCTAAAGTATAAAACCATACTTATTAAATAAAGTGTATTTCCTACAGGATTTTTTATACAGGTTTATACAAATACAGCTCATTGAATATAAGCTCATTGAATCTCCCTAGGGCAATTGTATATTGATGATCTTCATTTCCACCCTAGATTTGCATGGAGGCAGTGTACTCACATGTGTCTGTGGCTTGTTTGTTTGTTTCTTAAATATTACTTCCCAGTGGAATAACTGTCCCCTTCTGCAAGTAATATTCTGGTTATGTTTACATAATGGTTTCTGCAATGCCTTGGAAAAAACATAGGCTGATAAATATCACAGATAAGTAATTGGAATATGTTTACATCATGTTTTGTGGTGCAGTGTTGGACACACCTCTACTAGCTCTGACAGGCCTGTACAAAGAGGTGAAGAACTGTGCTAGGAGATAACCTCAGGTCCCAGAAGCTGCCCAGCTTTGCTGCTGAGCACTGCACTCCTGTTAAGAGCCTGTGCTGAAGGGGCAATGCTGCTTCCAGAGCTGGCATGTTGAGCAGCTCTCTTTGGTGCTGTGTGTCGTGGCTAAATAGTCCTTGTTCAAATCAATGGCCCAGATTCTTACAGAGCTTTTTCATAAAGCTCTTATTGTATCCTGGACAAGACCAAAGGAAGCAAATCAAATGTTAGGCTATGTTACAGGCAAGGGAAACCAAGACAAGACGTGGCATTGTACATTTTCACCTTAAATGCTCTGTGGCTTTGGCCGTTTTACAAAAGGCACGTCAGAAATAGGCAACTTATGTTACCAGAATAGGCTGGATTTTGGATGGGATGAGAAGGTGATAGGGGAGGGATTAAGGACTGAAAAGAGCTAGGTTTGTGTTCCTGTCTGTTGTCTTATTCTAAGAAGTGATACATAAATTAAAAACTATATTAAGTTTTGTGTAAAGCAGGATTTACAGGATATTCTGGAGGCAAGAGGAAAAAACCCTTAGAAACAAATTCTCATCTCCCTCCTTCTTCTCCCAGAAATCCCCACTTGCCAATCTCCATTGTCAATATTTACACTAGTTTATACTGAAGGTGTACGGTTATAAAAGTCTAACAGAGAATAGCAAGATCATCAATTACATAAAGAAAGGAAAAACCTAATCATTATAGCATGCCTGGACAGACTCTTGCAATTTATGTGTTTCTTTGGTATCTGTTAAAGGTAACTGGTGGGATGGTAAATGATGACTTTTAGTATACAGTTTGAAGAAATGGGGAGGGGGAGAGTGAAGGGACAGTAGAGCTCAAAGCACTGTACAAACATTAAATAGCCCTAATGCAAAGCCCACCTCACCAGCTATGCATAAGGCAGCCTGTTTTACCCCTGCTGTGTGCCAGGAGACGAAGATAAGGTTAATCACTATGTACAGAATTCAAGGGCACAGTTTCTTTTTGCTTTCTTATCTGTACAGACTTTTCAATTGACTTTTAATCCTTCTTACACAGGCTGTTTAAATCCCATCAACACTGTTTATAAATGGAGATTTCGTTAATAACTCAGCCTTACTCAAGCAGACAGTTTTCAAATTGCTGCTGAATGCTGTTGTATTCATTAAATCTCTTAGTGTTGCCAGCTGGCCACTATTTCTTGTAGTCTGAAAGGCTTTGAATCCCTCTTTGCTTTGGGACTTGACTGGTTTTGTTAAATTGTGTTAACAGGTACTCCTACATCGTTTGTCACTGGCCTGTAGTGTTAATTGCAAAGTCGATGATAATTTGATGTCTCTGAAAATCTGTGTGATAATTAGATGCTCTGTGGAACTTTGATTTATTGAATTTGGTCTGAAGATGAAAAATAAAAGCATCTCAATTTTCTTTTTCAGATGCTATAGATTTAATAACATACAAGGTTGTCTCTAATGCTGGAGATTCTAGAAGGAAATTCTAATAAAGTCCATAGAGTAATATGAAGACTAGTTTTTGTCTGTAACTATTGCTGTATGAACTGCTGATGTAACCATCTGGAATTTTCCCAAGTTTGGGTGAGTGTTTGTCCAAAGAGCAAAAACAAATACAGTAGCCACAGTGGAAGGAATAGATAGGCTACCATTTTATTTTCACATCAGATCTGTGTGTTTCTGTTTGCTAGCAGCTGTGCTTAATAATAAAACTTCAATTCTACAAACTGAATCCATCTGAACAGGTTATACAGCAAAGCTCTCAGGCCATTGGGAAGGATTTAGTTGCATTTTGGTCACAGATAAATCCATGTTTTCCATTAAGTCCCTGCCCTGTCTTAAACTTCCACTGTTGGAAACTTTAATGAAGTTGAATCACACCAAATTTCACTCCCAAAAGCTGCTTGTAGTCTGAGAGACATGGTTCCCACTTGTTGCTGATATACTATGCAGCAATTTATGAGGCTGCTGTCCTGGGTGAGTCCCCATACTAGGGTGGGGCTGTCCCTAAGCCAGACAAGTAGAGGAATGCCTTTCCCTAGTAGTCCTTGGACCTGGATGCTCTTTCTTGCTCTTCGCACCTAAGCCTCTGGTTTGCCATCCTTCATTTCCAGAAACTGCCTTTTCTGGCTTTGCTTTCTCCCCTGTTTTTAATGATCAGTGGATCCAGGTGTCAGGCACTGGGGAGGGGTGCAGCCTGTTTTCTTCTACTTTTACATTTGTACTTTGTACAGGGAGTTTTCAACCTCTACCTTCCTAGTTTTTCCAAGGCAGAAGGAAGTTGTGGTGTGATACTAGCTGAGACAAAGCCTGTATTTATAGAACTTGTGCAAGTTTCAGCTTCATAACAACAGGCTCAAATTTAGATAAATTCTCCTAGACTTTGTTTTTCCTGGGGCAGACCAGACATTTTCAATCTGCAGGTGGCTTTGATAAAGAGACATCAGCAAAGTAATAATGAGCTCTTGCAGAGCTAGAATTTTTTTTTAAACAGCAGCAACCTATAGCAGAGCAGAGATGAGCTTCTTCCATACCATGAAAGAAACTCTTTGCAGGTGGATGTTTAGAGGAATACTGGGGGCCTGCTTTGGTTGTGGGGCATTGTCCTGGAACCTTAGTACATTGCTCTAGCTCCTTCTAGTTCTCATGTCATTGAAAAGCTGAGCTAGTTTGGGAAGCAATAGGGTCAGGAGAGACTGAAAACAATAAAGCAGCAGTAAACTGGCTTTTGTGTTCTGAATTTTGAGCCTCTATTTGTTGAAGGGGCTTCTGGAAGAACTTGGTGTACAAGCCTTACTGGCACATAAGAGAGCCACACATAGGTTGATATCATCTCAGTGTGAAGAGTTCTTATATCTCCATTAGAATCATATTTAAGCAGATTTCCATTACGTAAAATAGGTCATGAACCCAGGGTTCTGCTGAAATGTCTTTCACTGTGCACTCTTCTGAGTTGCCTAGCTGTGCTTGGCTGTACTAGTCAGTTTGGAAAAATACTGGGCAAAGGAAACAGTTGGAAAACTAATTCACAGTATGGAACAGACGTGCCGATTCTTGGAAGTGCCACTTGGAAGTTAATTGAAAACCTTTGAAGCTTTTTTTTCTGGGTCTTTCTCCACCTACTTTTCACATAATTGCAATGCTGCTTTAATAAGTTTTCAAATTGGTTTAAGGGCATCTAAACCAAGACACTGTTTGATGTAAACTGTTTTTTGTAAGCAGCAAACCGTGGAGGTCAAGTGCCCTTCTACCACAAGAACTGTAGGCTTTCCAGGGTGATGTACAAATACACTTACATAATGTTTGATGTTGTTACCAGACTAGAAATGTGCTGTTTCTTCAGGCATTTTGCTTAAAATCTTCATATCCAGTTTGTTGACTTTAGTTCCCTTCACATTACTTTCACAATGTTCTGTTAGTTCCAGACTTTCTGAGTAGCTGCCCTACTCCCTTTGCCTCCTGAGACAACTGGGCTAAAGGTTGTAGACAGTCTGATGAGGAAATTCATATTAGTGTCAAATGCAGTTGGGGAGCTTCTCGGTGGAAGTTTTGTATGGTGAGAGGAAGAAAACATTTAGGGAGACACTGGTATAAAACATATGGGAAAAATGGATGCAGCTGTATTCCTTCAAATCTGATGGTGACCAAAACAGCAGGATAAATGCCATTTAGTGGATACTTTGCTAGTTGACAGAGAAAACATGAAATACATTTGCTTTTAGAGACTTTACTGTTTGAAAACTATAATGTAAGTGCTGTTGCTCTAGTCTGTCAACAAACTTCATGAAAAAAAGTTACTATATTCTTGTATTTTATAAAAAGCTTTAACCATACCTAGCTCAGTTAAGAATTTAATAGGATGCCCAAATATAAAATTCAATTCCTTTAAAATAGACAACTTCCGTCAAGGAAGTTTGTCTAAAAAGGAGTGGAAAAGGCATTTACTTGCCAAGTTCAGACTTCTGTTTCTACTGCAGCTTTTTGATATTCCTGACTTTTAAATAGACCCCAGTCTTTCCCATGCTCTAGGTGCTTGGAATTGAATGTTTTTAGCTACTGTTGACTGAGAATTGTTAGCCAGTAACTCTCAATGTGAGGCTGATTGCTTTAAGACTAGCTTGGATACCTCTGTGTCCAATGTTCCTTAACATTGTACTTTTAGAAAAAAGTTTTGCATAGTGTCTTTTTTGTGGTTGTTCTCTCTTTTTTTAATAGCCACATAAATGTCAACAAGCTGGCACGCAAGGCAGCATAGCAGGATTGTAGGATAACTGTTTCCAGTACTTTTCTGCCATTCTTGTATCCAGATACCTTCTTAACTTAAACTCTCTCTTGGCCAGTATTCTTGTGATTCTTCTATACTCAGACCTGGATTTGTGCCATCTATCCCATACATGCTGGTTACTTATTACCAGGCAGGCCTGTCAGTGCCTGAGGATGTAGTGTCCCTCTCTTGGGAAACTTGTGGCTGGTAAGGCTTTCTCAGAACAAAGGATCGTTTGTTGATATGCAGAGCAACAATTCAGAGACAAGAATATTGAGCCAAAAATCTAAATGTGTGTTTTGTTTTATGTGAACGTCTGTCTTGTTATGAGGCAGAGCAGGCAGTTGTGGGTTGGTTTTTTTCATCAGTGAGTACCCATGCAGAGAGTTTGTCTGTTTTTAGGACTTCATAAATAGTGCTGCCATTACCCGCACACATTCCTGTCCCTTCCACCCCTGCCATCTCCTCCCCTCCTGGAAGATTGCATAGACAAGGGAAAAAAGGAATTTGGTCATTTGGGGCTTCTGGTAGCTGGTTACAGTCTGTAAAATGACGACTGCGTGCATATGCACAGGTGTCTGATGTACTTGGAGCAGGTTCAGACCTGTTCCACAAATGATACCTGGGAGGTCACTGGCAGTACCCACTGAACTAAGATGGTTCTGGATGCACTGCAATTACATTTCATGTTTTTTCAAAATTTGTTGATTTAACATCATGTATGCTGCCCATCTGGGCTGTGCCCACATTGCCATGCAGAAACATCGTAACCCTGTCTTGTCATTTCTTTTATGGAGTTTCTCCCTGGGAACCAGCTCCCCAGCTTGCACCTAGCTAATTTCTTCTTCCCTCTGAACCTCTGTTAGGAGAATTATCCAGTTGCTGTATCATGTGAAACAGGGCAAAGTCCTCCACTCCTAACCTACTTGGTGTACAAGCTTATATGGGGGTTATCTTTCTTTCCTCTTCAGGTCAGCTTAGGCGTGGTCAGATGATTAATTTTGGTTGCTTATACAAGACCATTTCCCTTAGCCAGGGCAATGTGTTGCCAGAAACAACCTGAAGTCTCAAGTGACTCCAGTTTAAAACATTCCCTCCCAGCAATGTCTTGATTGTATTTCAACAAAATAATTAGTGCAGGACAGCTATTAAGAAAGTGCCTGCCTGTGTGTGTAATGCTGCATTATTATTCTATAGCCCCGAGAATGAATTCATTGAAGAAAATGTGGCCCTTGCATGTGGAAGGAAGAATATAGATAATAGTGCAGTGTGAATTCAGGTACACAGGGTTTTATTTATTTATTCTTTAAGAGCAAAGAATCAGCCTCTTGTTGTTACAAGAGGGGACACAGGAAGTCCTCTCATTTGCCACAATTGAACCTCCCTCTCTCAATCCTGGTTAGTACAAGTTCTACACTTCAGCTACTGGTTGTGGACATGCAAATACCTTGCCTTAGCAAAATGACTCCCACTAGGCTTGTTTAAATCTAGAGAGATGATGCTCAGGAGTTCTCTCTTTCCGTAGCCCAAAGCCTGAATTCTGCCTTGCCAGTCTTTGGTGGTTCAAATCCTAATGCTGATCCTGACTCTGGTTTCTCCTGGTGAACCCCTGGTCTAAGCTCACCAAAATTATTTCTCTGGGACTCATCTCAGTCTTGTTTGTTTTAGGCATTGTGCAGTGATCCTTGATATCTCCAGACCTATGCTTTGCCAAGTATTTCCTTATTTGCTGCAGCTCTAAAGAGTTGGCATCTGGCCCTTGTTTGCTACAATCCAAATTTGGTTTAGTCTCGTCCCTACTAGCTTCAGAGGAGTTTGATGGGACATGTAAATTTCCTTCAAGTCACATTTCACATTAAGTTATAATTTGTTACTTGTATGAAATTTACATTTACAGAAATAATAGAATGAATTATTTTTGTGGCAGTCTTTCTCAAGAGGACTTCTCAGGAAGATGACAAACGCACCTTGATAAAGAGAAATCATCCTCTCTGCTGTTGTGAGTAATATGGGCAAGTTAGCAAATGAACCAGAGTTTTTTGCTAGCATTTTAGTTTACAGGCTTCAGTGATCATTGTTGCATCTTCATCAGTAGTGAAAATGTGGTCCCGTTCTGCCTGAGTTTTCATTTGTTCTATTTTGCTGGTTTGGAATCCCTGCTGAGTGTCCAGAGG
The DNA here is from genome assembly GCF_020740725.1 of Corvus hawaiiensis. Classification (NCBI taxonomy): domain Eukaryota; kingdom Metazoa; phylum Chordata; class Aves; order Passeriformes; family Corvidae; genus Corvus; species Corvus hawaiiensis. The sequence goes on along the minus strand of NC_063215.1, from coordinate 47,125,151 downwards.
GCCACTGTCACGCTGGTGAGGAGCAGAGGGACAGGTATGGATTTGTAGCTTTACTGACAAAATGAGAAGGCGTTTGAATGCTTGGAGCTTCATATCCAGATTTATAAGCTCCTATTTTAAAACTATCTTAGTAAAATTGTGTATGTTTAGTACGGCATGTGTGCGTTTTCATTTACTTACTTGTACTTTACTTACTTTTCATTTGAAAATTGCTATTGATCAGGCTTCAATGGTAGCTTGATTACAAGATGCTGATTCTGATAAGGAAATCTGAGAGCATTGTGTCTCCTACAGCACATCTGCTGTATGAATTTTGTGTGTGGTTTCAGCATGTGTGAATCTGAGAGACTACACAGTCAGTGCTGGCCTTTCCCAGGACTTTGGCAGAATCTATTGTGGGTTTAAAATGCTGTATAGAAAGTAGGCAGGTAGGCAGTAGTAGGTGGCCTTTCCTCTCTCACAACAGCAAGTGGTGGTTGATCTAAAATTATGATTGTAACAAACAGTGGACTTAAGGCTAAGTTCCAATACTGTGGTTAACTTAAAAAAAAAGATACTTAACAGTATTTGAACAGAAAGTGCTAGAATTGGTTTCAAGCCTGTTTCAACTTGGTTGCCCTAAAAAATATGCTTTTGAGAAGGTAGGTGGGGGAAGGTATTAACAGTTGCATGGTTTAGATGTCACTATCGCAGACAGCAGTGTTACAAAGTCCAGAAGAGTATGTAGGTTTATTCAGATCCTGAGCAGCTCAGTTGCAGAAATCTCCTGTGACTTTATAGTTGTCCTGCAGGGACCCAAAGCCTTTGTGGCCAGTGGAAAAGTGCCAAGGTGGCAGTGGCAGTAGAAGGATGATAGTCCTGCAGGAGCTTGGTGCCAGGCCAGTTTGTCCCAGGGGTCTTGAGGGAGCTCTCCAACCTCTGAAGTTATCCAGGATTTAGAAGGATGCAGAAGTCGTGCTGTGTTAAACAGGGGCACGTGTACTGTGTCCTCGAAGCATGTGTTGGCAGGGGCACTGCAGTTTGCTGGGGCTCATCAGAGCGGATGTTGGCTGGCGCTAGTCACAGGGCAGGGGTGGCTCCTGATGGGCTGGGAGGCTTCTGCTCCCTGCTTTACCCCAGCAAGTGTCAGTGACCTCTTAACTCGCTGTAAGAGGAAAAGGTGGCATATTGCTGCAAGTGGCAACATAGTAAGACTCGCTGTAGGAAATGGTATCAATTCCTGAGTAGGAGACAGGCCAGATCTTTTAGGATTTGTATCAGCAGGAAAGCAGTGCTTTTCTCAGTTCTTCTGTTTTAGAAAGCAAAGGCCAAAAAAATTACCTGTTTCAAAAATCTTAGCCATGTCATCTTCTGAAAATGGGAAGAATGAAGACTAAAGTGCTGTCTGAATTTAAACAAAACACCAATAAAAATTGACAAAAATGACAAGAAATACATGATTCATCTCGGTATTTTGTATGATTCTCCTCAAGCAGAGGTCTTAATGGGTTTGTCTCTGAGTACAGAAGCAAAAAGAAACAGATCTGTTACGAAAATGACAGATCTGGCATTATCTCCTTAGCTTATAAAAATCAGTTGTTGAGTAGTACCTAGAGGATGATCTGTTTTCTTAATGGCTATCATTAAATCAGTTATGTGGGTTGCTCTTCTATGATGATGCTGTTAACTGTTGTACTTAGCTTTTTGCCAAGATAATGTTCTAAAGGAGTTGACAAATCCTATATTATAGTATTGTACTTGGCTCCATATATTAGGTAAATAAGGAGAGAGATTCAGTATTGAGGAACTTGCAACCCTCCTGTCAAGATAGATCATTACAGACAATGCAAGGGGAATACAGCTTTATAGTTATTTGGATATTCTCAAGATCTAAACTTCAGCAGGGATTCCAAACCAGCAAAATAGAGCAAATGAAAACTCGGGCAGAACTGGTCCAGCTGCGTCTGGAGGGACTTGTTAACCAGAGTATTCTTGTGTGGTGCATGGGTCTGGAGCCACCTCAGAACAGCAGCAGCAGGACCCACAGCCAGCCAGCCAAACAACTTCTATAGTTCAGCTGCTCTCTATCAGCCTAGGAGGAGCTGCATACCCTCACAAAAAAGGGGAAGGATAATCTGGTAAGACACTCTTTCAATCTTCTAAGCTTTAGATATGCATCTTTAATGTACCTATTTGCAGTAGTCTTAGAAACCATACTTCTGTTTTCGTGTCCTTGCCAAATCATGAATAATCTCAAGATCTAGACTTCTTATAGTTCCCTAAATTAAACTTTGTATTTCTGCTACCTAATAACTGCAGAACAGAATGTTAAATTTGGACAAGCCATGCTGACATTAAAAACAAAGCAACTTGTGGCTTAGAGGTGGGGGTGAGCTGTAGAAATCTTAAAGGCAGAAATTACCAGAACGAGGACTCTTTGGGGGGAGTAAGAGTCCTAAGTGATGAACCAAATAGTTGAGGGAACAAATAAAGCCACTGGAGTTCTTGCAACTTGGTGAGTTCAAGTTAGTCAATTGTGAGAACAGCTCAGGTGAAACAAAGGAGACTCACAGCCTCTGGCAGCTCTGAGAGAAAAGATGGTGTCTTTGGTGGGAAATACAGTGGGCTAGGAATGACCTGATTTATAATTACTCACAAACCAGCATGATCACTTGCAAGCCATTTGCCCATTAAAGCTGAAGATGTGGCCTTTAAGAAAGCAGCATGTAAGCACGATCTAGAAATAGAAAAATAGCATTTGAAGGACAGATAAGGTTAGAAGAAAAGACAATAAATGTAATGTATGAATAGGGTAAAATGTTCAGTCTTAGCCAACCTTACAATCCTAAGGACCACAAAAGGAAAGCTTCTGTGTATTGGTCTTAACTTATCTCCTGATGTGGCCGATTGTCAGCCCTCCATTCTAATAAACAACTTGTTTCTGTTATTATTATAAATATCAGGTGTAGTGACATTCCTAAAGGGCTGATCCTTTTTGACACATACAGCAAGAATTTAGATTGTACAAAGAATATAGTTTATTCTCCTCCCTAGAACTGTGTACCAATTCTAATAATAGAATGAGTTTTTGAAGATGGACAATCAGATTAAGGTTAAATCAAGAGGAATGCTTTGACATACTGGCCATTTTTTTACTTGCATGCTATGATGATATGTTCTTTTTAATTGAAATTCTTCCATCACTGTGATGAATGGTTTGATTGCTGTGCCATATTGTTATCATGATAAAAATTTTTTGTTGTTTGAGAAATAACAAATGTATAATCAAAGGATAGAAGAGATTAATAGACACATATGAAATTTGTTATGAAAAAGATAGTGGCTGTGGACAGCAAGGAACGAGAGGAATCCACAGGAAAATGTTCAGTGGCCAGCATAGGACTGCTTAGTTGTTACTGAAACACCTGGTGACTTCATTGAGGCACCATATTAGTTGCAGCTAAAACTAATACAAATCAGCTCAGAGCCCCAAAGAATTACCTGGTTTTATTTGTAAATGTTCCTGGGAAAGGATCATTTGATCATCCTCTGAGATACTAATTTGATGTCCAGGGCATTGCAGTAACAGGCGTTTCAAGTGCTCCTGCCTGGCTAGCTTTTCTATTGAAAAAAATTAAGATTTAGGTTTGCCAGTTCTTTGGAGTCATATGTTTGTGCTGAACTTGATGCAAAAAGTTGCCCTATTGGACTGAAAGGGAACTGTTTCAACTTAAAGCAGCGAAGTGCAGACATTTTTGTTTGCAGGATCAGGATTTTCTCTCTGCAGCTGGTTGGTCTCCTTTTAGCTTCCCCAGGACACTTCCTTTAAATGTAGCAATAAGGAAAAATTGCATTTCTGATAACTTAGAGTGCACAGATGTTAAATGCCATTTATGCAAGCAACTTTTATGGAAGTGCTTGCTATGAAGGAGTATGCTCCTGTGCTTTAGCTGGTGTTTGCTTTGAGTATCTCTCATGCACTCTTTCTGGGTGAAAGGAACTTGGTATCTATCGATATTTTCATGTTAAACATCTGTTGCTGTGTTTTCCCATAGGAGCATTTCACTAGATCTCTGTTTACTTGCATCAATACATGGTCAAACACACTGTTGTGTTTCCCCAGGGGAACGCTCCAGTTATGCAAACCAAACCATGATCTGTCCCCGTGTTCCCCACCTGTGCTGTGGTTTGCACTCATTAATACCCCGAGCTCTGTACCAGTCTCAAACCATATTCTCTCATGAAATTGCTCATGTAAGTGATCATGCTAGCTCACAAATAGGAATAATTTCAGTCTGCAATTGTGTACTGATTTATAGATGAGCAGGTGGCTCAGGTTTGTTGTGCTCTTTAGTTTGGAGGAGTTAGGAAATACTTGTGTGAGGGCTGGGATGGAGAAAGGGCTTGCCGCAAGCTGGGGTGATGGGATTCTGCTAAGGCAGAGGCATACCTGGGGCCTGAGCAGGGCTTGTGTACTCTGGCCATATGGGAGAGCTTTTAAGTCCATTATTATTTGTTTGCTGTGGCTGTGCAACTTCCTCTTCCCCTTTGTACACAGTTTTTCTGACATGCTGTCATTGTCTCCATCTCTCCTGATAGAGAAAGTGAAGAACACGATACAATTTCCTACCTTCTGTTGTTGAGTTGGTTGTTTAAGGAGAGAGAATTTCCCTTGGATGATGCCAGAAAAGAATCTGTATCTGCCAAGGTTCTTTGTACAGGAACAACTGTTAATATAAACAGGCTTCCTCACAAATACCCAGGCAGAACGAATGCCCACAGTGGGACAAAAACACTTTGGAAGTGAGGGAGTGCTGCCCTTCCTCCCTCACCCCTTCTTCCAAGGGTGTTAACAAATTCGTGAAAGGGGATGACCATTCATCTATCATCCAGGGAGACTTTTTATGGTGAGGTATCTTCTTGCATTTTTGCTTTCAGGTAATTACTCTCCTTTTCAACAGTTTTTCTGAGCGCAAGCCAGTTCTTTGCCTGTGTTGAAAGAGCAGCCCATGCCACCTTTTTGTTATACCTTGGGCTGAAGTAAGGAAGTAAGCAGTGGGAATTAAACACTGTTCTTCATTAGTTTATTAGCTCACAAAATGCAACCTTCCTTGCCAGTATTGCATTATTCTTTCTCCATGCTTCTGTTGAGAATTTTATAAAGTGCAAGTAAGTAGTAAGAACACTCAGTTTCTTCTGGAGAAACTTACCAGCTTCAAGCCAAGGCCCCAAATAAGGATGGAGCTGTGATACTTGGGCATCTCTAGGTAATTTAACCTTATGACTGCTGCTAAGCCTTCAGCAGTAGAGCATCCCTTGGTTCTCCAGAGTTAATTGCGTGACCTAGAGAGAGGCATGGTGGTATTTGAAAAGTGGAGACGACAGGAGCCTTTAAGGCTCAAGAATCAAGAGATGTGCAGAACTGCTGCCTTGCATCATGTTGCCATGTTTCCCTGACAGCACTGTCCTCAGTGTTTTCTGCATTTAGCTGCAAGGTTTGATAACAGGAACAGGCTGTGAGCAATTTTGCAGCATTCAGTTTTACCTTTAACAGAAGTTTAAAGTTCAGTGTCATGGAATTTCCCTGCTTGGTTGTTAAGATAACTTGGTATGGCTCAAAACCTCACAGCCTGAATTATAGGCAGAAGCCTTCCTCCTCCAGGTGAGTATGTTCAGGAGTTCAGAGCTGCCCTGGTCCTCCTCCCATGAAAAGTGCAACAGAAGTTCTCCTCTTGGGGTCTACCATGTTTTATTTTAATTCAAATTATTTGAAGGAAAACAATCTAACAGAATGTAACTTTATGGATCTTATATTGTTGTGAAAGAAAAAAAAAGTAAAAATCACGTGGGCCAGCTCAGGGACTTGTTTCTTTTAAAATAATTGATGACGTAAAATCCCAGACCAAAAGAGGTGGGAGATGGAAGGCATCTGGCAGAGTTTACAGCCCTGGGGGGTCGGCAGGCACAGCACAGCCTGCTGCAAACAAAGGCCGAGTGTTTTGCTGATGCGATTGCAAAACATATGTTTGCCCAGGACTGTTATGATCTTGGGAATAGGCAGGAGGCCAGATTTCTGCAGCAGCAGCGCACTTAGTCACACAAATATCTGCAAAATGTGAACCTCCTGCGATTTCTCGGTTTAAAAGCCGTAATTACTTTGTTGCTTAAAGAGAAGGTAGAAACTCTTGCATAAGGAACAGGAGAGGGGAGCGGAAAGCATTGTCCAAGGAGCGTCTCTGTGCCGGGGAGGAGAGTGGAACGGAGCCGAGGGGTCCGGGGCTCGAGGCTGTCCTGCCGAGCCGGGGGCTACTGCTCCTGGTGCCCCGCCCGGGGCATTTGCTGGCACTTCCAGGGTTAGGGAGCAGCCGTGGGGTCGCGGCGAGCCCCGGCGGGGCAGCGCGCAGGCAGCTCCGCCCCTGCGCCGGGCGGGCGGGACGGGCCTGGGACCGCCCCGGCGGTGCTGGGGCAGAGCCCAGCGGGCTGCGAGAGCGGCGAGCCCGGCCCCAGCCCCGCAGCGAAGCCGGGCCGGCAGCACCAGGTACTCGCGGGTGGCCGGGGTGCCCCCGCCGCTTGTCCCCGCGGCGCTCAGCCTCCCCAGGGGCGGGGGTCTCTCTCCCCGGGCGCATCACCCAGAGAAATCCCTGCTGGAGGGAGGCGCGGGGGCCCGGGCAGCCCCCTGCGGACCATCCGCGGGGCTGCGGAGGCAGCAGCGGCATTTCCCTGCGGGCTCCTCTCTCGGGGGGCATCGTTCAGGGGTTCGCGGGATATATAGCTGCTGCCTGCGGTGACAGTGCAGATGCTGTCGCGGTCCTCCCCGACGCCTCTGGTCCCAGACGGGCTGTGTTCCGCTGGTGTGTGTGGTAACCGGGTGCCTCTGCAGGGTGCTCAGGCTCGCCTAGGTGGTTTTTGCCTCGGAATTGCCCGGCGTTTACGTCGTTCTTGCATAGGTTTGGATTATCCTTTTGAAACAGTAAGGCTGTTCTTGTGTTTCTCATGGAGAAGAGCGGGCTATAATTACAAACAAGCGCAAGTCGAGTATTATTTTGGGCAGGAGTAAACTTGCTGATTTGGATCTCTCTTACAAATTCCTTAGTGTCACCACGTTAAGATTCTTCTTTTAAAGGAAATTTTTAAATCCTCAGAACTGCTGCAGGTAGTTAAATCCTCAGTACTGCGGAACCTGTTTTGCATTTGTCTCATTTAGAGTAATCCAGTATTTCATGGATACATATGGATACATATACATGGATATATGCTTTGCTTTGACATAATCCAGTAGTACAGTCTATGTAATGCAGTTACTGTCACATTTAGACTGTTTCCTTCTGTGTCACCAATATATTGGTATTTAAATAGTGTTTACAGTAGGGAAATTGCTGGGTTGCATTCCAAATCCTTTGCCCTTTACTGCTTTCTGTTTCATTACAGAAGTGGCATATAAAAAAAAGCTAGGCACTAATCACTGAAACTCAGCCTCCGTTTCAGTGAGCTCATGTCAAAGGTAAATTGGGTTGTGGACTCCAGGCAGTTATGTCACAAAACCACTTCAGGAAGAGCTGTTAATGCTGAGGAAGAGTAGGTAGCACATAGGCACCTTGAGACCACTGCAGTTGGACATGCTTGTCCTGCTCAGTCCTAGAAAATGACCAGAGAAGAGGTGCTAGAGATGGAGACAGAGGAGTTTGGGCTTTGCTTTTATTCCTGCTGTTGTGAACAAGGTGTGTGATCTTGGGCACATTTTCCCTTGCCTTGATTTCTGTCTTGAATCAAGTCAGATAAACTAGATAGGGATGTTTTTAAAATCGGGTATTTTAAAGGACTTTGAGACATCCAGAGAAATGATATTGAAATTAAAGTAATTTACATCTTTAAATTCATATAAGAATAACATACTCTATATGAAAAGAGAAACAGTTCAGCATTTGCCATGCTCTAATTCCAGTGAAGAGTGGTAGGTCTGTGTAACAAAGTGCTTTGTAACAGAAGGGGAGTCCTTGTTCTCCGTTCTTTAAATCCATACAAGTGGAGACATGTCTGTTGCTTCAGCTGAATGACAGTCTGACATACCCAGCAAATGGAACCAGTGGAAACATTTAAAGTACATGAGCATTTCTAGGATAATTTTTTTCTGTCATTTTAATGTGAATCATGGTTTGTTTGAGAAAGCCACAACAATTGCAGCTACATCAGGATTAAGTAAACAAATAAAATAGGAAAAATGGCCAGTTCTGCATAGCCCCACATTTAGAAAAGATGCAGGATTTCTGTGTGTGTAGGAAAAGAAATATATTTAATCACTAGTCTTTGTTTTTAATTCCCTCCTTCCTAAAAGTTCTCTGTCCAGTGTGGAAACTACAGTAGCTACTGCATTTAGCAGAACTGAAAATACAGCTTTTAAGCTGAGTATGTATTAGTTGGGGACAGCCTGTCCTGGGGGGCCAGTTGTGCCTGTCCTTGTTGTTAAGGTCCTAAACAAGGAAACTCCATTTGTAGCCTCAGTGTCACCACCAGTGAGGTTTTGCTGTCGGTGGCCTTTAAAGGGGAAGTAGGAACCAGACAGTTCACAGTGAGCGAAGGAGCAGCAGCAGCATGAAGCCTCTTAAACTGGTAAGTGCCAAGTCTCCCTTGGAAATGCAGCACAGCCTTCTTGGACACTCATGTGCTTAGGGGCATTTCATCCTATAAGCTTATAAAGCCCTAAATGAGTATTTTTAATGCCCATGCTTCAAATGCTCATCATATTCTACTAAGCTGAATTTTCAGCACTGGCATGCTGGAGGAGTTAATTCTACTGGGAGATTGTGTTGAAGAGTTTTTAACTCACAGCTCGTGCCTTTCTTAACCCTAAGCTTGGGCAGGAATGCACTTAGATTATGTAAAATGATGACTGGTTGTCTAGGAAAATGTTACTTCCAAAAAATTCACCTCAATCTCATTTCCCTATTTTGGTTCTTTACATTAGATTATATTGTATTATGGGGTGTGGTTTTCATACAACTTTGTTTGAGTCTAGCAGCACTTAGTGCTTAATCAGGACATAGATGATTCAGATAAAGAAGTTAATTCAAATGTAGTTTACTGAAGTAAATTGATAATTATAATTTTACTTTGCCTGTGGCTTGTCTATGATAAAATGTTCCCTTTGCCATTTAGAGAAGGCCTAAGGAAGTATGTAAATAAGTCTTTCTGGTAGATACAACATTTGATAGTGGTACTGACTACTTGAGGGGAGCAAAATGGCTCACTGTGCTAACACCAGAGAAGCAGTCTGAGTGAGCATTGTGGATCATAGCTCATGAATCCTGTATGACTGAACATTAGCAGTTTGGTAACAGTCCCCAGATTCATTGGACAAAACTAGCATTGAGTTTTGGGAGAGGTTTTGTGGTAAGAGACAGAGCTCTAGCTGCAAGGAGCCAGTAGTGAGGGACCAACAAGGAGCTGAAAAAGCATTTTAGGCACACAGTGGAGGAAGAACTGTAGCTTAGGTTAGATAGCTGTTCCTGTTCCAGAGGCTCTGTGACCTGGTGTGTAGTTTAGTTCTGTTTTCAGTGTTTCTAGGTGAAATTTTTGATACTGGGTGGCTGTTTAGACTGTGACTTTTTTTTTTTTATTTACAATTTAAAGAGATTCAGAACCAAAGCAGATAATGTTTTATTACTAGCAGAGGTAATGTGTGTTGTACTTTTAAGTATTTACAAACCTCTTCTACACAATTGCAGTTTGACTTTTTATCCCAGGCTTTTACATAAATTTGACAGGAATAATGTTCCTGTCTAGAGGCTTAAAAAAGCTACCTAAAAGTTAGGCTGGATTGACATCTGTGAGATACAGAAAAGCTCTAAGTTGTGTGAGTTTGCACATGTTTGAGGCTTTAGAGTGATTTTCCCTGAGCTTGTATTACAGGCAGTACAGACTTTTTGGTCTGGTCGTCCTTGTGGAGTTGGATGTGCTAAGTGAGCCAGACTGGTGAGAGAGAGTGGTAACTGGGAAGTATATAATTAAGCTTGCAGACTTGTCTCATTAACTTTTCTGTCTCAGCTCTGTAGTGCTGTTTCTTGGTGTAAATTTGCATAAAGCATTTCCTGGCTGAGAAGTCTCTGAACAGGCACACAGTCTGATGGTTAGGGCATTAACCTGTGACTTGAGAGATCTCAGCTGAAGCCACCAGTCTTCTAAGATGTGTAGCTTTTCCATTTCTCCGGGATTTTTTTTTCCTAGATGGGAGATAATATACTTGTCCTACCTCACAGGAATCTTGCAGTATCTAAATGCATGAGATGTGATGCTGGGCTGATATGGCAGTGGTGAGGGATGTGTAGATTGAGAAATGATAGGTACCTGGGTAAGCATAGTTCCCATGGAAATAATAATAGTGGCTGTACAGAAATACAAGTTATGTTACATAAGGTGGAAGAGGAGGCTTTTCTGTGATTTCCGAGGTTGTCTCTGCCAGCACAGCAATACAGCATTTATATGGCTAAAGTCTTAACGTCTCTGTCAAGGTATGTCTGGAAGGTGCGCAGTGGAGTGGATTGCCACCCAGCAAGGCCCACCTCCGTCCATTAGCTTGAGCTTCTGGGTGTTGAGGGTGAAATCTGTTCCACCCTTGGTGCTCAGCTTTGCAGCCACCCGAGTTTTATGTTCTGGCTTTGAAGATGGAGTGCCTCTGATGCATCATCATCATCATCATTATTGTTATTATTGTTATTGTTATTATTTATTTACACCTAAAGCCTCAGTTGTGGTTGGCTTTCTGCTGAGCTTTGAGCTGTATTCAGCTGCAGAGTTTCTGGACTGAATGAAAGTGGTGTGGTGAGGTTGATAAACAGGAGGAAAGGAGCCAGGAGAAGTTAGATGCAGAGAATGTGTCACTAAGTAGGTCACTTTGGTGCGCAATTCTGTGGCCTGGAATCACATGAAAGTTGCTTATACTTTTGTAATAACCAAAAGAAATACAGGCTTTTTCCAGCTGCTCCTTGTCCTAGACACAACTGCTTCACCAAATGCTTGTTGGTGCTTCAGGTGAGATGGTGCTTTAAGAGAAAGGTGCAGGAGATAGATATAGTGGTATGTCTTCTCAGGATGCAGGTCTTGCCTTTGAGAGGGAGAGTGTTGCTCCCTGAGTTGAGTGTATTTGGAAGATGGAGGTTTAGTGAAGGATATTGTGAAGCATAGAATTACACTCAGGACAAAGGAAAGAATCACTAGGACTGTTTTGAGAACTATTACTGCATTATCGAGTATTTGAAATGCTGGGATGCTGGAAGCACATGGCTATTTCTGAAGTACTAGGAGAATTTGATTAACTGGTGCTTCTGAAAAAGAGAGGAGAATAGTTTTTAAAAGGTCTGCCATGGCTTGTAACTGAAGAACAAGTTTTCAAAAGGCTTCTAGTGGGTCAGATTTTACCCAACTCTCATGACGGTGTTAAGTGTGCACCTCATGGCAAGCTGCTTCTGTTATCAGCACCATCTGGAAGAAACTCCCATTTTGCAGACGGGAAATGGGCTCATCTTCACAAATCCTTTGTTACATCTCTGTCACATCAGAGCCTTGACCCCAGGCTTCTCAAGTACTGGGCTGGTGCTATGATATCAGGGGGATGGTCCTTCTCCTGATGGAAAACAAAGCAACTTATTTAATCATTAAAAAAACCTTTTAAGTCAGTTTGCAGTGAGGGTTTGGATAGTGGAGTAATTTGCTGTGTAATCTTAAGTTTGACCTCTGCATGCTTTAAGAAACAGTAGTGTATTGATTGTAATGTATTTTAGATTGTGAAGCAGAATACATTAGCAGCCTGCTGATCTCAGGTTCTTAAATCTGGGTTTGGTTTTTATTTTTTTTCTTCTTCTAACTGTTCTGGGAAAAGGAAAGACTGAAAAATATTTGTTCAAGAATTAAACTTCAAGGTATTTGTCTTGGAGTGCTTGATCTGGCAAACTGCAGACATCTGCTAAATGAAATGCTGCTTACAATTTAAAGGATCTCTCTTTTTGCTTGCTGTTGTTTGGCTGAAAGATGTTTCTCTAGTGTAGTTGTAGCCCAGATGAGAAGCTGTGCTGGAGTTTTAAAGAGAGATGCTGATAAATTCCATCCTACTAGTGGCATTGCTTGACTGACAGGCAAAATTTACTTGTGTATGTTGGGACCCATAGCAGGAAAAAGCTACACTGAGGAGAAAAAGTGAAAAGACTAGTAGTAAGAGGTGCCCTTTGATCTTACTTTATCCAAGTAAGACTTGAGAAATGAAGGCATCTGACTTAAGGATTTAAGGAGACTCTCATAGTCTGAAGGGTTTGGTAGTAGGCCTGCACTCATTGTTTCCAGCTCTCTGAAGCTGTTTTTTAATCTTAGGGGAAAGTTCAGGAAACTGTAACTGATTAATAAAATTGCTTCTCGTACAGTGAACTCATACAAATAGAAACCTCAGCTAAAGAGAGAAAAAGTGCAATAGTGAGTACAACCAGTATTGCATGTTTATAAGAGCCCTTATCTATGTGGGGAAAATGTGGTGAAGTTAAAAACTGCATTTGGCAGGCAGCTCTTGGGGCATCATCTGCTCTTGAGGCTTAAACCAGCTGAAGGTGCCCCTCTGCTCTGTGTGGCCTGAACTGGTTCAGTGCATGGTATTTATTCATCTAAACCTAGTTGATATCATCACAAAATGGTTGGGTTTGGCTATGCAACAGAGGCAATGGATATGTTCTAAAAGATGACTGGGAAAGAGGGCGGGCACAGGTAAGTAGCCCAAACCTTTAGTTTTTATATAGCCTAGTGTTTAGCACTCGGCTCCATCCTCAGCTTTAATCCCAGGCCTCCCTCTGTCTATAAGAGTGCCATGCCATCAGCTGGCAGGGCTCCCACCATTCCTGGGGAAGCCAAGCTGCTCGCTGGGGAGTAATCCCCTCAGGAGAGCTGGTTTGCAGTGAGTGCCACACGCACAGCAGAGGGAGCCTCTGAAGCGATGGGATGGGGGGCATGTGTGAAGGTGTGAGGTGAAGCCATGTCCTGCTTTGGTACCTGCCCCTGGAACCTGGTATGCCTTCTCAGGGGGCTGCTCTGTGCCAAATGGAGAGACTGCCCTGGAGCACATGGCTTTCCGCCTTCCAAAGGGAACAGTGTTAACAGGCAGGACACTAATGCACCCAAGTCTTCTATGTATTTGCTCCCTGGCTGCAGGAAGGGCCCAGGATGCCACAGGCCTGTCAGAAAGCTTCATCCAGCTGAAGGAGAGGGCAAGTAGGTAACTGCCAGGGGTATCCAGCCTCCACTTTACCTGCAAGGCAACGCATCCACACAAGTGGGTGCAAGGACGTGGCTGCTGCTGTTCCGATAGAGCAAATTCTCCCTCCCTCCTTGCAAATGTGAATAGCTTTTATCCTATCTTGAAAAGAAAGTAGATGCAAATGTAGATCAGGTACTTTCAGCAGTTTAAGTGATCTTTGAGGTTGGGAAGAAGAAATCTGATTAGGGTTACAGCTGTTTCATTTCCTGACAGATGCACAGGGTGTTGTGTGCTGGCGAACTGCGGATGTACACACACACAGCAGCCTCGTTTTGTATCAGTGGCATAACCACACAGCAGCCAGCATGTTCGGAACTCCTTGTCCTGGACACCCTGCCAAAATATGCTGTATGCAGAATTTTCTGTGAACCAAGCTGTAGTGTGTCTGTGTGTGTGTGCATATAAATTTGTGCGTGTTTTCTTTGGTTGACAGGGCCTTTGTTGTTGAACTTTTTGTTGCTGGAGTGGGGCAGTGTGCTGTAAACAAGCACAGATAATTATAAAGCACTTGTATAAAAAAATGATTTGCATTTGTACAAACAGTACTAGTAAAAGTGCCCGTGTAAGAGTACCACAAGTACCCAAATAAGTCCAGCTCTGAATGGAGAACTCTTTTCTTTCTTGCAACCACAGCTAAAAAGCTGTTTATAACTAAATGCTGAGGTGGTGTAATTTTCTTTTCTAGGAACTTGGAATAAGAATTCCTAGACCACTGGGACACGGACCAAGCAGATTCATCCCTGAGAAGGAGGTGTGGTAGTATTTTCAAGTACATAGTGAACTTTACGCTTTTAAGGAACATCCTTTTAGTAGTAGCCCACATTTGGTTTCAGGACAGCTGCTGAACTGCAAAACATTTTCAGTCCTGATCACATTCAGTCCGGAGACTTTGGACACAGTTCTAGTGTACAGAACAGTGAGAGCCTTGGGGAGCTTTGGAATAGTTATGACCCCTCCCGTGCTGCTATCTAGCATGAGAGAAACCCAATACTGTTTCCTTGTGAACATCCGGATGTAATTTCCTACCGGTCCACAAGGTACCTGCCCCTCTGCTCTGGGATTGCTTTTTCTTGAGCTGCCTCTAGCACTCTGCAGAATCTGAGAAGCTTCAGAGTGCTGTGGATGAGCATTTCTGGTGCTTCTTGCCTGATCATCTGGTAAGAGAATTTGGAGCAAAGAAAAATTAGTTATATGCCTGTGGTTTTCTAGGAATTTTAGAGTCTTTTTCAATTTCCTTTTTTTTCTCTCTTGTCATCTTAGCTAGCCTTTTACTTCTTTCCCTCTTTTTCCCTTAGTAAAAGTGATGATTCAAATAGCTTTTAATTATAATAAACTAAGATCAACCTGGGGTATTCAAGAAAGTGAAGGTGAGAGTTAAAAATGAGAAGTCAGTGTTGTATTAGAGAGAGACTAAAGCCAAAAATCTCCTTTTGCTGACATAACCACTTGTGATCTCCTAAATGAGAGGTATTACAGGGATTTAATGTGCCTCATGTGCACTGATTTAATGCCATTAATAGATTTATAATATAATTCCTTTCACTTGGGGCCTCTGGGTGCTGTGGTAATATATTTATTTGCTATTTTATTGGTGGTACTTGGACAATATTGCTCATTGCTCTTTCTCTTCAATCAGACAATTCAGGTGGGAAAGGAGGACGCCACGATGCACACGCTGTTTGCAGAGTCTTTTGCCACGCTGGGCCGGCTGGACAATGTCACCTTGGTGATGGTTTTCCACCCGCAGTATCTCGAAAGCTTTCTAAAAACTCAGCACTATCTCCTGCAAATGGATGGTCCTCTCCCGCTCCATTACCGGCACTACATCGGGATAATGGTACGCACCAGGCAGAAACAGCCACGCTGGCAGCGCCTCGGGCCCTGTCTGAGAGCAGCTGTTGCTGTGCTTTGCAGTTTCTAGGTGGAAAGGCTTTTCACCAGCAGCTAAGAGAAAAGCAGAGTATGTTTGTTGGTGTCTGCTTTACAGATGGTTTCAGAAGATTAGCACTTCGTGTTCATAGATTCAGTAGGACTGTGAGTAAAAGGGCAAAAACCTGCTGTAGAAATGAGACAATTGTTACTGGCTTCCTTAGTATCTCAGAAACTGTGTCTCAAGAAAGTTTGTTTCTGCGTGTGTGTCCTGTCACATACATCTCCCTCCAACTCAATAGTCGGTCCTATCATGCATTTCTGAATATGTAAATTCTAAGCCAATTTTCTGCCAAAAGTGGTTGATTTCTAATTTTTAATCTGCCAGTTCAGTGATCTTTGCTTGCTGAAGCTGAATTAAAGTTTTGGGCTGTGTCTTAATTTGATGCAGAAAGTATTAGTGTTTGAGTAAATGATACTGGGCTTTCTTTGCTGAGAAGCTGCCCATAGTCTCTCTTGACATATGCAGTCTAAAACCTGCTTTCGACTGTTGCTGGTAAAGATGCAGTTAGAGACAGCTTCTTCCGCCCTGGGGAGTATGAGGCAGTATGGATTACTTGCTTCAGGACATGTAATAAATCCATGCCTGTACTTCTCCCTGGGTGTAGGCACGTTGCACCTGTAGCCAGCATAATGATAGTGTGTATGAACAAGGGATATTTATGTTGTGAGAACAATAATCAGAACAAGCTGATGTGTTAATCTCAGAAATGTTTTTTTACTTGAGTCTTTGTTCAGTGCAAGTGTTATTCTTGGATGTTTTGAGGAAATGATGACTTACAGTATTTGTCATAAAGTACTAACTTTCTGTAATTGTTTTCTGTATCACATTGTTTTCCTTTCTAGGCTGCAGCACGACATCAGTGCTCTTACCTTGTTAACCTCCATGTGAATGACTTCCTTCATGTCGGTGGAGACCCTAAATGGTTGAATGGTCTGGAAAATGCACCTCAAAAACTGCAAAATTTAGGAGAACTGAACAAAATGTTGGCTCATCGACCCTGGCTTATCACCAAGGAACATATCGAGGTAGGTCTTTCATGCAGTAATGTGAATGTCCCCTTTTTTCAGTAAAGCAGGGGTTCAGAGCCAGACAGAGTGAAAGATGTTCTGTGGTAATGACTTTAATTTCAGTGCTACATCACTGCATGATACAGTATCACTTGTGCCCTTGTAAAACTAACAGGATCATAACTGCTCTCAAATGAGTGACAAATTTAATTTACAACATGCTAGAATTTCTGTGTCATGTTGGAATTCTGTTGGTGCGATGACGATGTGCTCAGGTGTGCACCTCCCTCCTCAAGCTGTGTGCTTTCAGTTTCTGAGATGCTGCCAGAGGTCAGGCAGATCACCAGCCATCACATTTTTGTCTGGCTTGCTGCCAGTTCAAATGCTGAGTTTTCAGGCTGGGATGGAGGGAGCAGGCTGGCAGAGCTGCCCAGGGGAACGATAGTGGTACAGGACAGCCAGGACTGCAGCACCAACAAACCACCAAGGGGCTGCTTCTTCCAGCCCTTCTGCTCTCCTCTGCGCTCCTAGCGAGGAGCACGTGGGTTCTGGGACTTCCCTCGGTGCTGCCTGGCCTGGTGAGAGGTGGTGGCAGGTCCAGCTGGGAGGCAGGACGATGCGCTGTGGGGGAGGGCACATGCTCTGCCAGAAGGCCCCAAACCTCCCACACTTTCCTGCCTGAAGGGGAAGTTGGGGTTTGAAGCTTCTTGTCAAATCTAGAGCATTCCACCCACAGGGACAAGATGAAGGGAGCCTGGTGCCAGGTTTTTACACAGCTGATCTGCAAGGAGTTGCCTGGGTTTTCTGATGCTGTAAAAACCATTTGAACAAACAAGGAACAGTCGTGGTTGCATCTTCATCAGAAGTGTGAAATTTCAATGCAAGTCAGTCTGGCCTCGATAGAAACCACGTGGTGCAAAAGAGAAACCCCAACTTATTCAATTGTTTAGGGACAGAGAGGGGAGAGAAGTTGCCTCCTTTGTGGCTTAACCACGCAAGTCTGTGTCTGGCAGGTCACCTGGTAACAGGTCACTGAGCACACTAATGGCAGCAGAAAGTTAGGAAGCACATATGGATGTTGGGAAAATAATTTTACCTGGCAAAGAAATGTGTTGATAAACTGCATTAAGGTGGGTCAAATGAATTACTTTCATATTTTTGTCTTGCGTTATTTTTAAAGCAACTATTGAAGACTGAAGAGAACAGCTGGTCCTTGGCAGAGCTGATCCATGCAGTCGTTCTCCTTACACACTACCACTCCCTTGCTTCCTTCACGTTTGGCTGTGGGATCAGCCCAGAGATCGACTGTGAAGGGGGTCACACCTTCAGGCCCCCCTCCGTCAGTAACTATTGCATATGTGATATTACAAATGGTTACCATGGGGCGGATGAAATCCATGCCAGCCCAGCTGGGAGTATTCCAGTAAGTGTCTGAACAATCGATCTCTTTCAGAAGCAGTCATTTCTTTGTAAACTTAATATGTGGAGGATGCCTGTTTCTTTTCATTCATTGAGAGTGGGATTGACGAGTCTAATCCAGATGTGAGTATTGAAAAAGTGCATCTAGGAGGAGCTGAAATGATACTGGTAAGCTGGGGAAAGCTACCAAAGGGAGAAACAGGCACAATCTCTGTTTGCTTTTTCTGCCTGTCATTCATAAAGGTAGTTCATGATACGTGTCCTGAGCAGCAGTGGCCAGGAATGCTTTTTTCATGGGTGCAGTGGAAAGTTGGCTCTTCCTTTGATTCCAGGCTCTGACTTTTTTGCCTTGAGGTGTTTGTGATGCATCACACAACAGATGATTCTTAACAGATCATACACAACTTTGTGACTGTCTATAAAAAAACACTCTCTCCTGCCTGCAGCAGTTATGCTGATCTGGACTTGTTTTCCCTTGGTGAAAAGCATGATGTGAACTAAGTGTTGGTTTAAGAACAGCCATGAGGGTGTTCCCACTGCAGGATCCTTGCCTTCAAGATTTTACTGCAGTGGTGTGGGTGGCATTTAAATTTGTTTGATGAAGCTTGCTGGCTCTCTGAAGGAGGAAACTGCAAAAGGCAGGGAGGAAAGGGGCAGAACTGTATAAATTAAAGATAATTTTACTTTCCTTCGTGCTGATGAAGTTTTACAAGACCGATTACTGAATTAATACTGTCTTGTGGTGTTAAAACAGCTCTTGTGAAAGACAATTATCTTGCACAGGCTTTCTTTTGAGGCTTCATTAAATCTGCATTTACACTCACTCTTCCTTTTTCCTTCAATGTTTCTTCTCTGCAAGCAGAGGAGGGGAAAAATACAGTTGGGTGGTAAATTGTGGTTACTTCCTCTATCAGAATTTCTGTTACAGCTCCTTGTTTTTCAGTTGCTGAACATTTAGACTAAGAGAAACTAATTTTAGTGTGAGAACAACTTGTTCCAAAATGCTGTGATTTTTAAATCATGCTAAAAATACCAGGGATCTAATTGAGAAAAGACGATGACTAAATGTAAGCCATTGGGTCAGTACAGGTTTCTTTCAAAAACTGTGTTCCTTGAAAAATCTGTATTTAAAGATGTAAAGGACTTAAGTTGTGTTTAAACTTTCTGGCTTGGCAATTTCTGCCATCCTTGTCACTTCCTGTTGCATGAAAATGAAATGTCTTTCTCTTCTTTTTAGTCTACAGAGTCTGTCTGTGAAGTTGAAGCTCTTATGGAGAAAATGAAGCAGCTGCAGGAGTGCAGAGATGAAGAGGAAGCCAGTCAAGAAGAGATGGCCACGCGTTTTGAAAGAGAGAAGAGAGAAAGCATGTTCGTGTGTTCTTCAGGTAGTGCAGATGTAGTCTGTATATGTATTTATTAAGACTTTCCCAAATTATTTGAAGAAATACTACTGCAAAAGGGGAAAGAAGTGCTATTAGCTGTCTCACAAACATTACCATTTCTTTGAAGGAATCAAGATTAAGGATGCCTTGTTTTCTTCCAGGAACACTTAAAAGCCAAGTAGTGCCAAGATTTGTGGCTGCTCACAAACACACCATAGCACTCTCTGACCAATAGAAATTAAATAATAGAAATCTCCAGAAGAAATGGAATCTCTCGAGAGTTTTAGAAATTTCACAAGTGACTTAAGCATCTTGCAAGATGCTGTAAAACCAAGATACTTGACATGCTTTGCTATATAGGTGTGTGAAACATTACTTTTCAGATGACTGAGAGACAATACTTAATCTATTACAAGTTTAGGGTTGTCACGGGCTCTTCAATACAATTTCCTCTAAAACAAACTTGGCATGGAAGTCTCAGAAGTCTCTTTATTAATAAGCTCTCTATTCCAAAGCAGGTTTTTCCCCTGACATTTTTACAGACCTCTTGAGTTAGGGGGAAAATGTCCCCTATATTCAGGGGATAGGGTGAAGACTGCAGCACAGCAGAAGGGAGAAAAAGATGTTTGTCTGTAAGAAAAAACCTGAGTGTTTTTCATGGAGCTGCCTCTGAACACCATAGCTGCAGTCACAGAGCTGGACTAGACAATCTTAATACAGGTAGTCCAGTGAAAATGTGTTTCCTTAAAAAGCACAGAGACCCATTCTTGTGCAGGAGTTCTGCTCATACACCTCCAATTTGTTCTTACCAAAATTGTGTGAAATTCTGTTTGGCATTAACAGAAGATGAAGAATCTGCAGCAACAAGAGATGTGTCTCGTCACTTTGAGGATACCAGCTATGGTTACAAAGACTTCTCCAGACATGGAATGCATGTGCCCACCTTTCGTGTTCAGGTAAAAGGCTAGGGGCTGCCATCAGGAGCTTAGGGAACAACCTGTTCATTGTGCCAGATAGCAAACCTGGAAATGGCTGTGCCCTCACTGCCCTGTGAGTGAGGCTTAAAGCCAGCAAATGAACAACCCCCACCCCCCAGTGGATTATCTGCCCTGGGATCTATTACTGCATTAAAGCTCTGGGCTGTCACAAGTTCATTTCTGAAATGCTCCATTCTGCATTTTTACTTATTCTAAGGATTATTCCTGGGAAGACCATGGCTATTCCTTGGTTAATCGTCTTTATCCAGATGTGGGACAACTACTTGATGAGAAGTTCCATATTGCTTATAATCTGACTTACAACACAATGGCTATGCACAAAGATGTGGATACCTCAATGCTGAGACGAGCTATTTGGAACTATATCCATTGTATGTTTGGAATAAGGTCAGTTTCACTGTTTCTGTTCTAAACACATTGGCTTTTCTTTGTCAGGTTGAACCAGAACTGTTTGTTAGGCAAACATACATGTGTTTTTTAAACATGTTTTTGTTTATGGGGGAGGGCAACTAGTGCTACAATTACCCAATAATTTATTTTGCCATAGGAGCTTAGAAACAATACAAGTGAAATAACTGCTGCTTGAAAATGAAAGTGTCTTTTCTCTCAATTCCACACAGATATGATGATTATGACTATGGTGAAATTAATCAGTTGTTGGACCGCAGCTTTAAAGTTTATATCAAGACTGTGGTTTGCACTCCTGAAAAGACCACAAAAAGAATGTATGATAGCTTCTGGAGGCAGTTTGAACACTCTGAGAAGGTACAGTTGGCATGCGTGCTGAGGGGCAGCCACAGGCCCCAGATCAGTGTCCCCCTGACAGCCACAGCCACCCAGCTTAAGCTTTACCCGATGCTACTGGGGTTCTGCTCACACTCAGTCAAGTCATTAGGAAGTGTCATGTTTCCAGGCTGAAATAATTTCCCCTTTTCTCCTGCATATTTGCTGGCTAACAGCTGACATGGACTGGGCAAGCTTTGAGAAGTTTGGGGGGTTAGACACGACAATGGTACAGCTTCACCTCAACTGCAGTCAGTACTGCCTGGATCCCAGAGAGGCAGGGAAGTGGTGCCAGATCATCCATCCCTTGGCAGCAGACCTGGAACAGCTCTGTGGCTGGCCCAGGGTCTTTACAGTCCCCTGGTCCTTCTGGCATGGATAGCCCCAAAGCAGTTTCTTTGTGAAAGCCTAAAGCTTTGCTGCTGGGTTACAGTCTGAATTGCACCTCCCAGTCACATTGCCTGTTGTTAACTCTCAGATACCAAATCCATTAAGTAAGTTTATATCCTTCAGTTTTTCTTTGGAAAGGTATTTCTTGGCCTCACTTAATGCTGAAACATAAAGATGCAGAAATCATTAGTGTTTGTATCATTAGAGGCTCTAGTTGTTGATTAAACCCCTTAAACCAGGGTCCTGTAACTACAATGATGTAAGATTGTTCAAGTAAAACACTGCCTATGTTTTGGCTGGACTAACTGTAATAGACGAGCTTTTCAAGCACACAAATCCTTCTTTAAAGCCCAAAACTTTGCAACTCCATAGCCATCAAAATCCACGACTCATTCACATACGTGTCACTGAATGCAATAACTGTGCATCCTCATGGAGATCATGCAAATGAAACCACACACAGCCCTTACATGCCCGAGCAAACTCACAGCAACCTGCTGTCAGTGAGAAAATACTTTCACACCCTCCCCCCGCTTTGAGGATCTCACCCTCAAAGAAATACAGTAAAGGCATTGAGAAGATGAGCTGGAGAACTAAAATTCTTACCTCTAGTAGCTACTGAACACCTGTGTCTCAGAAGAGATAATAGATTTATGGCACTTGAGAGTTTTTCTGGTGCTTCACCTTAGCCAACCACTCTTTGTTGTTCAGGTGGTAGCTGCCTGTGTGTTTCTCTCTCAGTCCCAGGGGCAAATGGCCTTG
Source organism: Corvus hawaiiensis (assembly GCF_020740725.1). Lineage (NCBI taxonomy): Eukaryota > Metazoa > Chordata > Aves > Passeriformes > Corvidae > Corvus > Corvus hawaiiensis. The sequence continues at coordinate 47,103,210 of NC_063215.1, read as the reverse complement.
TCACCTCTGCCTTTGCTAACACCCTCCTCTGCTCTGCAGGTGCCCACTGCCCTTTAATCATTAGCCTCATTAAACTAAACTTGAACAAGCTCTGCATAGTGTTGCTGAAGAAGGGCTTGTGTGCTTGAAAGCTTCTCTTGTTTTACCCAGCTAAACCATCTGGTCTGCTAAAGGATGATTTCCTCTTCCTATGGACCTGGCCCTGCCTAAATGTGCCTGTGAGCCAGTGCCACGCCGTGCTGCAGTACGGGGTGTGGCGTTGGTTCCTCTGCCCCACTCAGTGAGCTCCACAGCGAGATCTGGTGGGCTGTGTGGTGACACGGGCAGTGCTCCCCTGCTGCTGCTGCACCAGCACGACACCCACAGCCCCGCAGCTTCCTTTGGCTGCAGCCTGTGGTGGTGAGCACAGTGCTGAAGTGTAACTTCTTCTCTCTCCTGAAGGTCCATGTAAATTTGCTTCTGGTAGAAGCTCGGATGCAAGCCGAACTACTTTATGCTCTGAGAGCTATTACTCGCTATATGACCTGATGTCTCTGGCTGCCTGTCGATGTCGGAATGTTCTGCAGCTGCAGTATGGCAGAGGAAGATACGAAGCCTCAGGACCAACAGTAGCTATAAGTTAAGATGCCCATTGTGCCATAACTCCTTTAGTTTCAACTATTTCCATGTTTGGAATATCACTGCTGCCACTGGGCAGCGAACGCTTGGCAGTTGACAGACAGGGTTGTGCGGAAGTGCTGCCTGCTCATGGTATTTTGGCTTTAGACAGCCCAGGACATTCTCTGAACTTGTGGCAATATAGCAAACGATAAATACATAGATCTTGTGATAAGGCAAATACTGCGGGAGTCGGAGCGCGAAAAGAACTGGGACTTGATGACATTTGCTTTCCCTATGAGAATAATTTTAGAAAATCTTGATGCTGCTATTTGTGCAGGTGGAGTGAACAGACCCAGGCTGTTCCAGTTGAGCTAGAAGTGAAAGTGAGCACTGCTATTGTCTGAGCCTTTACTCTGTGTGGTTTCAAAAAAGCCTTGTTATTTAGATTCCCTGTTTAATCAGAACTAAACCTCTTCTGTCCACACTGATAATTCGAAAGGTAGCAGTCAATTTTCTCAACTAGTTTAGCCTTAAAAACAGGATGTTTGTTCAGCATTATTTCGTGAGCTCCAAAGTGCAATGGTCTTCCTATGGAAAGAAGGGGACTGGAGTCCTCAGAGCTTCTTAGAGATCTACCTACACAAAGTGTCAAGTAGCTTCTTGTCCTCCTTTTCACGGATGAACCAAGAAGGAGCTAGGACAAGGTGTGGGAATGTTGTTCTAGACTGCCAAACAGTCCTACTGTATTACATACCCAACGCTGGTCTTAATGATTTTTGCAGTTGCTTAAATAACTAGGCTAAAAAACATCTATTTTTAGTAAATCAAAACGTGATTAAAATGCTGACGTTTAATATACAGTGGTTTTGGAGAACACATGAATACTTTTGTATGAGTGTGAATTGCTTTTTAAATTTGTCAGTATTACTGGTATTTTTGAAATAAAGGTAACAACTTTTTCTCTTGGTGTTTCTGTGTGGTTTTAACTTGAAGCTTCTGTTCTTACTGGTTCGAAGACCATTTAAAAATGTTTGCAACAGTAACTGAGCAAACATATTTAAAATCACCACCCGTGAATTTTCTAACTGAGTCTAAAATGATGGGAGAAAAAATTTACAAACACAGATCTGGAGCTTCACTAATACTGTCGTGGGAGCACCGCTTCTGTACTGCTGCTATTCTCACCCATTTGGACAAAGCTCTCAGGCACAAGGTGTGATTCTTGGGGTGTCTGGTGCAGGGCCAGGAGTTGGACTCGATGATGCTGATGGTCCTTTCCAACTCAGCTGATTCTATGAAATGGATTGTCTGAAGCCCACAAGCAGAATTTAATTTCTGTCTCCTGGCCTGGGTCTCAGCTCAGACTGGTTTCTCTTTTTACAGAACCTTCTGAGAACAGTTAAAAGTTTACAGTCCAAGAAGCTAAAATATCTAAAAAGATCTAGGGGAGAAAGATTAATAAACTGTCAAAAATTGTGACTAACAGGAAGCATCTGGTGCTTCCTCTTAACTGAAAATACAGGATTTTTAATGTTCCGAAAACAGAGCAAAACTTTCCTGTCTTAAGGGCATTGTACAGCTGGAAAGGCACAGCTCAGTCTGTGAATGGAGTTTCTGCAGTGCTTGAGTCTCCTGCTGCTTTCTGAGGTCAAAGGTAGACATGAATTTTTCCAAAAAATCTAAACTGGCCATTTCCATCCTATGCTCTCCGGCCACATCCATGGCCACATCCATGTCCCCTCTCGCTTTTCAAGCAGTAAACACTGCAGCATATCAGTGTGTGAGTGGCATCAGCTGGTCACAGCTGCCATCAATCCTGAGCACAAGCAATCCTGACTACCTGTCCAGTACTCCTGGGCAGCTCCGGCAGAGCCCCAGCCCATGGGTGTGAAGTGCAGCATCCTCGCCTGTAGCTCAGCTGCGGTGCTGGCAGCTCTCCCCAGGGAGAACAGGAATGGGCTCCTGGACATGAGAGAGCTGCTGCACTGAGGGCTGTGGCTGGGATACTCAAATGGTAAACGATGCTGTAAGAACACACCTGAAATCCAGCATTCTGGGGCTGCTTCTTACTACCCGCGAGTTTTTCTTCAGAGAAATACAGAGGCTGGTGTAGCTCAGCTGGAGGGGTGCTCAAAAGTCCTGTACCCCCCTCTCTTCCCAATCCAGCTCATCTGAACGCACCTCTTCCTGCACAAAGACCAGAGCTCACAGTGGCTGCCCCAGGATCCCCAGCTCTGCCCTGTGCTGCAGGACACAGTGCCTCAGGCCCTTGGTTACAGCTTGACCAGTAATAACTGACATAATTAGTGTTGTATCTGAACAAATCTTAAACTGCCGAAGCACCACCTCGAGTTGAGCCAGCCATCAGTTTCAGTTGCCTTCTGACTCAGCCCTTGTCCATTCTGATTAGTCCTGCTGACCACATGGCCTTTTCCAGCGCCCCCACCCTGCCCTGCTCAGCCGGCTGTTTGCCTGCCTTGCCGTGGCACAAATGCCAGGAACAAATGCCTCCAGCTTCCTCCCCACAGGGACTACTTACCCATCATCCTTTCTCTAATACTCTCCCGAAGCAAATCCATTCTTTTCTCCCAGAAACAAATGGGACATTGAATCCATTTATCTTCCCTTCAACTTCAGCTACAATTAAAATGGCAAAAGAAGGGATGATAATTGAGATATTTTTGAGCTGAGCAGAGCAGAGCTCTTGTTGGAGCCAAACCACACTGAACTGCTGAGCACTTCTCTCCTGTGGATTGCAGTGACAGAGGCTGCCACCACACGAGCTCCCAGAGCCATTCACCGCAGGGCTGAGCCTTGCTGGGCTCAAGTAACACCTGAACTGCTGAGACACAAAGAATGGAGCAAATTTTACCACTTTCACTGAAGTTTCCTTCTCACAACTCCCAAAACCTGGACTATGAAATCGCCCCTCCCTGCCGCATAAAAGCAGGGATCTAAACTAGGAAAAAATCTTGCTGCCCTTCTACTGTCTCTACTTCTGGGCCTCCTCACTGCCACTCCTCACCTGAAAGCAGAGGTCTGGGCACTACCAAAGGCACAGAGAACGGTGCCACTGAGGGAGCTCTGAATTGCTGCCTCCGAACAAATTCCTGCAGCCTCTCCCAGGATTGCCATGCTGGAGCCGGTCCTGCTGTGCAGAGCACAGCGCGATGCCGCTGACCCGCAGGAGCAGGAGCCCGGCAGCCCCTGCACAGCAGTTTATTCTTAGTAATCTGAGGTCAGGAAAGAGAGAAATAGGTCAGGTCTGTAAAGCTCGCTGTGGCCAACTGGGCTGTTAATGCTCAAGGCCAGCAAAGCACCTGCTGAGCTAATCCATGGGCTACAAGCGGGGACTTTCACATGCTGGAAGGATGAAAACTGAGCAGTAAACAAGGCAGCAGCAGTCAGGAGGAACAGGGCGAAAGAGGCCTGTTTCAGCCCCATGGATGGAGTCACAGCTTCAGGGTAGACAGCTGGCCAAGAAGTCTGAGAAACAGGCACACAGGTGGCTCTTGGGAGTGTGGGACCAACTGAAAGAAGGTAAAATCTTCTCTGACATCAGGGATATGCGTGTTCTGCCTTAAGATGTGAAGTCCCAATTCAGGGAAGACCAGCACAGCTGGACTTAGATCCCACAAGTGTCAAGGCAGCAGCTGGGTTAGCTGGGATACCCCAGACCCTAGCCCACAGTGTCAGAAGAAGGAAGGGGGATCGCCCAAGGAAAGAGGGGTGACTTTCCCCTGACCACCGACAGCTTTAAATCTGAAAAGTGAGGCTCAGGAAGGAACACAGGACAATGGCCCAACAGCACCTGGGTTACTCTGTCACAGAAGTTCCTTAAGGTAAAAGTGTGTCAGAGTCTGTAGGTGAGATGTGGCTCCTGTCACGTAACATTCTTTTGGACTGCACAGCATTTTTGGTACCACAGAGGTCTAAGTACTCACTCATAACTTACCTGTTAAAAATTAGAAGTTCAACAAATACTTTTCTTTAATTTTTCCAGTCAAGAAACGATGCAATTACTAGACAAGTCACACTGAAGCTGCTTCATCAGCTCAAGTATATTGCAAAAAGTAATTACAAAAATTTCATACAAGCTCTTCAAAAGACAGCAACCAGTACATAAATGCCAGACTTCTCTGAATTTTTTTTTAAATAGTCATGCTCTCCAACAAGCTTACCTTCAATGGCAATGTGCAGGTATATTAGAAATATAAAGCTATACAATTTACACCACAAAAAACCCCCAACTCATTAAAATGGAGTGATGGGCTCAGCTGGAAGAGTGATGGCTTTGAATTCTGTCAAGAAGTTTTTTTGCCACTGGTTTGAACTCTCTTTCCCAATATAGTCTTTGGCAGTCCTTTATAGCTCTGTCAAGGCTGCACTCCAACTCTACCTCTTCATCTGTAATCAACGAAAATATCATCATCAGTTCCAAATAAAAATACACTTACCTACATATTTTGTGACACATACAGCTTACCAGCTGTGTATGCTGATGGCTTAAAAACAACTGCACTTGAGATAAGTTAAGCATCACTGTCTGAGGGTCTTAGGTTTAATTGAAAATAAAGGACAGTAAGGTCAGTAAAACAGTGAAAATGGTACTGCAGGTTCTTTTATTCTCACACCTCAGAGGTGTCTCTGAGACAAAAACTGTCTCTGAGATTAAGCATTTACTGTGTCTGTCCCCCAAGGTTTAACATTACCCACAGCAATTCTGCTAAGGTAAGCAATCCATTAATCTAACTACAACTATGTTTTTCCTGTCACAAATTGCTCTGCTGATCTGGAGACTCTTCCAAACTATCTACTCTCATATACTGAAGGAACTTGAACTACACTAGTTATTGTATTACTAATGCCCTCCCTTCCTTGCAAATTTCAAAAATAAAACAGGACAGTCTGTATTAAAGACAAGCAATGTTAGGAATGAAAGGAAGTCTTCACTCATTATTCCCTCTCCATTTTGCTTGGCAGTGGATGTGGCAAAGAGACAAACTTCGAGAAAATAGCAATCAGTCTGCAATCAGAAGCATTCTCCTGAATCAGGAATCCACAAACACAACTGATAATGCTGAACAAATGTTGTCACACAGTTTAACAGAAGGACATTTGACAGCCTTTAGGCCATAAACACACCTAAAATGAAGGTGGAATCCTGCTCCAAATGGGCAATACTTAACCTTTGGCCTACACTACAAAAAAGCACCAGATTCACAGCGTGTTCAAGAAGTAACTCTGTAAGGGAGCTTCTGCACAGTCCCAGCAGGTAAAGGCAACTTGGGGCTGAAGAGAAACTTCAGTTACCCACATTTTGAGTCAAACTTTGTGCAGAAAAGAGATGTTCCAACAGCACTTATGCCCATCCAAAAGCATGCCAAGGTGCCTGTGCAGAGCAGATGGCCTGAGCTGAGACAGGTACGAAGGAGGAAATGACATTCTTGTGTGTGGAGATGAGCTCCAGCTCATACAAAGTTACCAGCAACTGCAAACAGTACTTGGCTCCTGTGCCACTACACTGTAACTACCAAAATTAAAGAGAAGCTGATTGTGAGAGGTTCCAAATGGGGTTCTGCGTAAGGAGATGTCATTTAGAGTCTTTCTGTAATAAAATAAAGAGGACAAGAACACCCACTCTTTCAGAAAGGATGTCATATCTGCAGGAAGAAAACCTGTAATCAGAGAGAAAATCTAGCCTCTGACATCAGATCTATATTTGATAATGTCATAGGATAATTTAGGTTGGAAAAAACCTCTGGAGCAGAGTCACCATGGAACAGTTTGCGCTGGTCCATGTACTGTTGAGTACTGAACACCTTCTAGGAAAGCAGCCTGTTCCAGTGCTTAACCCTTGCCATGATGGAAATCTCTTTTCCTAATGTTTAATTGGAATTTTGCCTTACTGCAACCTGTGCCCATTAGCTCTTGTCCTATCAATGGCACAGTAACCCAACATACCTAAAATCAATCTCAGCAGCAGAGAAGCCAGAGACCCTGAAGTGGAAAATAAGGGATTATGGGGTTTGTTTTCAAGGAGGATTGCTTTGCCTACTCCTGTTTTTTTCTACCCAAATTAACTCTGTTCTAACACAGAGCGAGAGACATTTCTCCCTTTTATTAGACAGCTGTGCTCCCCAGAAGTCGACTGAATATTTATGGAATCACTGAGGCTGGGAATTCCAGCCTACAAGAACAAGGGTCAGAAGCAGTTCAAAGCTGAAGTGTTGAACTGAAACAGTAAATTTCCCAAAGCAGAACGTGCATAACACTGTGGATCAGCGAGGATCAGTGTTCCGCATGCAAGCTGTGCATCCTCAGATAATTTAATTTTCCCACGACTCTCCTCAAAAACTAGCAATATTGGGTCCTGGCCAAAGAGCATATGTGCTGGCTGCAAGCCCAGGAACAAGACAAACACACTGGGACTGGATACTGTGGGGGAAACTGGCGACTGGAGTGCAGACTCCTGCAGTCTGCAAGGGCTGCCCATCCTTGAAACACCGGCAGGACGGGGGCTGGGAGCCCTGGAAGCTCCTGTTGTGTCATGTAAGGGTTCATACAGAATGAGGTTCCAAAATAACCTCGCTGAATGACAGTGGAGGTGAAAGTCAGCACAAGAAAAAGTCCAGACAAAGAGGGAGGAAAGAGATTTCACTGGAAGACCAAACAGAAGAATGTTCCCAAGACAGAAGCTCATCTCCACTGCTGCTCCTGAGGGCCTGGGCCAAGGCAAAGCTGCTGCCAGGGGCCTGGGGACAGCAGCCTCCAGAAGCTCTGAGCCAGCAGTGACATGAAACTCAAGAGCAGCTCAAAGAAGGTGAATGACAAGTGCATTGGAAAGCAGGGCCACTGCATCCCAGGCTGCTGGGATCAGGCAGGGAAAAAGAAAAACACATAGTGCCCTTTGTCCAGCCTTTCTCTTGGACACAGCATCTTTTCAGGCCATTTCCATTCCCTTTTGGCTTCCTCGTATCTTTTGTCATCTTGTGCCAGATAGGGGAGGGAAAAATAAGGGGAGGAGGCCAAGCACAGCAGGTGAAGCGAGGTGTCTGCTGTGCCATGCTCCACTTTTTCCGCTTCCTGAGGGTGTGCTGATGCTCAAGTACAGTTCACAGGCTGTCAGCAGTTGCCTCCTGCTTCCTGAATGATAGAATCAGAGCAATGACGGTTCAAGGCTGTTACTGGACACAATGGGAGGAGGAAGATGTAGGACAATATTAACCAGCTGCTATTACTAAGACTTGTTGGCGCTCTGCACACAGAGGAACCAGATCCAATGAGTAAGATGTGCTTTTTCTACAGCTCCTCTTCTGACTGCAGTGTGAAGAACGACTGGCCTTCTGATTTAATTCTAACCTGTTCCTAATTAATTACCATTACAGCTGCATTACAATCACAATTGTAAATGCAATTGCAATTGTACATGAACTTCCAGTTAATGAAAGTTATACTGTTTAATGAGAGTTACAATTGCTATCCTGGACTCTGCAGTCAAGTCAATTGCTTCAACAAGCAGTGTTAAATGCAGAGGAAAAAATAAGCATGTATTCTCTAAACAGAGACACATATCCCTTGCTGTGTGTCAGAAAATTCAAGCATGATTGTGGCTGTAAAGTTCGCAGGTCTCTTGCAGAATGTTAAAAAGTGCAGTAATAACCTTGAAACACTGCTATTTTCGGATAAATAGATGGAATTACTGCTCACATTAAGATGCAGTCCATCATAGCAAGGAATGTAATACAGAGAATTATTACAGCAGTGAATATTGGTAATTCTGCTGTAAAAAATTCTGGAAAAAAAATCCCCACAAATCCACCCACTTTTCAGATTGTCTACAACAAAAGAGACCACCAGGATTTCATGTCCTGTCTGAGTCTGACAGTAAGTATACATCTTTAATCAATTTTCAATTAAAACCATATCATCCATAGTTAGTTTCCTTCAATTTAATTTATATTTTAAATTTTTTTTCAAAGATTGCAAGTGACCTACCAAAAAAAAAATCCTAAGCAAAGCAGTGCTCAAAAAATAAAAGGACAAAAATTACATATATTGACTACAGGACTACTACACAGCCACTAAACTCCATAAAATTTGAAGCAAAAGTAAATGTCCAGATGAAAAGATCCCACTGGGTAAGCAAATCAGGGTCCTAACATTCACCTTTCAGCCTTCGTGGAGCAACGAGCACACCCTTCCTGGTTTTAGGGAGCAGATGAGAAATTGTCAGGATGTTGTCCTTGCCCACAAGGAGACCATGGAGAGAAAAGAAGGGTGGTCAGGCAGCAAGGTCAGCCCGCTGCACCCCAGGAATGCCAGGATCCCCAGGGGGTCCAGTGTGTGCTGCACAGGAACCACTGTGCTGCTGGACAGTGCACACTGACCAACCACCCAAACTAATCCTGCTTTGATTTTGCTCCTTCCATTTCTTTTATTGAGGAAAAGACACCAAGACTACGAGTCTCACCTAGAAGTGATGTGAGCAGCACCAGCAGCGTGTTGGTGTCTCCTCCAAAGCAGGAGGCCGCGCTTGTGATGTCCTCGCTGCAGTTCCACAGGGTTTTGCAGATCAAACATGAGAGCTGCCAGTCTGCTGGCCCAAAGTCTTGTAAGCAGTCAACCAACCTGCCAGTACCAAACAAAATCAGTTGTTTGTTCCATGGAATTTTCTCCTGAGCTCTACAAAATCTGGCAGTCTAGAAATGTGAGCAAGCTCCACAGAAGTTTGCAGGAAAATTCAACGTTAATAAAATTCAGGTGCTACTTTCTTCCTCATAACTTCCCCCTTTTCATTTAGTGTAGCTCCCCAAGGATGTGAACATGCCTTTTGTCTACATGTGTGTGTGCCTGCCTGCAGCTGCCCATCCCCTGTAACTTTCTAACCCAACTGACCAATTTCACTCACATACTTTGCAAATGTAACCATTTCAAAGACACTAAAATTCCATCTAATTTCATTACAATCTGTGACTATCCCAAATCTGTGGCTGCCACTAAAGCAGAGATTGCAATCCAAGCCAAACCTTATCAGGCACCAATGATTCGTCTGGAAAAGGTGGTGGGAATGCAGAAAAAAGCTTCAGTCAGAATATTCATCTTACTACGTATCAGATGATCTCACCAAAAAAACAAATCTAAAGGAATTTGCTACTTCCATGATCAAAAAATTACCTTTTACATTCAATTGTGAGACGAAGTCTCACAATTTTGCAGATCTCACCCATTCTTGTATTTCGTCAGCCTGTATTCCCAAGGGACTCCTCTCAGAAATGCCAGTTTTATTAAGGACCATTAGATTCCAGACCTTTCTCCCCATCTCCCTTCCTTGCAGACACCAAATGCAGGCTGGATCTCAAAAAGGCCTCTGAAATGAAGCTGTAACTTTTCTGCCTGCACCAGCTTACATACAGTAGCTATCCAGAGTTCCCATTTCCAAACTGCCAGTGTTCCCAGGTCCTGGGGCTGCAGAAATACATGTCGTTTTCACCTGCTGTCCCTGGTGACCTCTCCAATAAAAATCTTTCACTGCTGTTCTCTTCTTCAACCTTATCACTCCTTCCTTCCCTCACTTCTCCACTTCATAGAGAGATTTGTAATCTGGTGATTAGTAAAGGATAACTTCTATATTCAGGTATGGCTGAAAGTAACAGTCACTGAGACAACCCAAAAAGAGGCTTGATTTTCTTCTCCTCTCTGAAGGCAGTCATTGTGGAACAACAGGAGGCATCTAATGAAAAGCCAGAAGAACTTGCCCTAATTTGTTTTAAGTTTAACTCTCTGATAAGACTAATTCCTTATTTTCCTAGGGCTACTATATATTGATACAATAACCTCAATTCCAAAAATCCATAGAGCTGGTTTGGCACAGTCAGGATGATCTCCTTAACAACCACTTCCAAATTCTCTAGATTCATTCCATGCTGTTACTGTTTTTTGTTCCTTCCCTCACAAATTTTCAGATACAGTATAGAAAATTCTGAATTTATAAAATTCTATAGGCTACCGAATATTCTATACAATAGAAATTTCTCACATTTATTATTCAATTTGCAGCAACTTATTTTTATTCTCCTTTTCCAGGTTTGTATTTTAAGTTAACTAGAACATGGGAAGGAAGGATGAGAAGACTATGCATTTAACAGTGCATAAAAAAGTAATTATATGATGTATGAACAGGAAAGCATTTCAAAGTGAGGCATATTGTTTCATAACTGTGGGCTGTACCAACTGCTTTACAAGCACAGGAACATGATCTTTCATGTTGCTCCAATTAAGCTGGATCCGCTATTATCTGAACATCAAAGCCATAAGTGTTGCATCCACAGTAGTTTTTCCAGGTCTAATATCCCTTCCAGTGTGAGTGCCTTAAACTTGGAACTCCCAGAGAGAGGAGACTCGCGAGCTGTTCTTGGCCAAGCATGGCTACATCAGGTAATTTTCCCTGGGGTACCAAGTGGTTACAAAAACTGCAAGGGACCACGTGGGGTATCAGTTCTGGAAGTATCTTCACATTTGCACCAGATACACACCCACGGCGCTAATGTTAACTGTAGCCCACCCAGGATCCAGTTAAGCTCAGCACAAGCAGCTGCTGCAGAGCCACACCTTAGTTGCTTTCTTCTATGGCACACTCTGCTGTGCACATCAAGGAGGGTCTTTGGGAGATTATTCTGTGGGGTTTGGCTCATGTGAAAGGCTTGTTCGCAAAGAACTTTAGATGCCAAGGATCTACTATGCTGGCATCTTCATTACAAGCTACTGGCCCCAGTAAAACGGAATCCAATTGAAACTTCTTGGCCAAGCCACTCAAAATTGCCTTTACTCAAGCACAGTCAGGAACTTACTTTCCAATTCCTCCTTCCTCCAACAGAAAAGCTCGTTTGTTCTTATCTACTGTAAGATTGAGCAGAACTCCACATGCAGGGAAACAGACATCTCGGTTCTTGGAATCGAGCAAAGCAATCATGAACTTGTATACTGGATTGTAAAGAAGGAAACAGGAAGATGGATTTACCATACAAGTGGCACTTCAACATACTTCTTAAAAATGTATACTTAGAAAGCACTCAAATGCAGGATACCCTATCCAAAAATTCACCGTTGTAGTGTATTACTGTGACATTTGTAGAGGAGGCACATGACAGAGTAACATCATGCTGAACACCAGCTTCCTTCAAAACAACAAACCAGAAATTCTAGTAATAAAAATACACCGAAGAAATGTGAAAATCCCATCAGAAGAGGCTAAGTTGACCAAACTGAATTGCGACTTACTTCTTGAAAGTATCACCCCCCTTTCAACCCCAGAGTCAGCAGAAACTGCAAGGATTTGGCACCTGGCACTCAGAGGGGGAAGTTCTTTCCCCTGTGAGTGCAGGGTTGCCCCAGACTGCACCAAGTCCAACTGGAAGTGCAGCAGCCTGGGGCTCCTGCAGGAACCAGGCACGGAGCAGGTGCCCAACGTGCAGCGTCCCACAGCACCTGCTGGCACTGACTCCGGAGCTGTGGAGCCAACCCCAGCCAGGGACCTGGGCTGGCCTCACTGGGAGGAAGCCTCTCAGCAATTCTTGAGCGTGGCACAGCGACATCACCGTTTCTCCCAGCTGGAAAATTCAGTCCTTTGACTGACACTGTTCACTAGCAACCAGCTACTAAGGGTCACTTCTCCATTCTCCCCCAAACACAGTGATGTGCCTGCCACTCTTGGAATAAAGGGTTGCATATTGTGGCATGATCACCTCACTTTCAGCACCAACAGGCAGACCAAAAAAAAAAAACCAACTTTACAGTGAACTGGTGTCTAATTAAGCTGATGACACACATTCTGTGGATAGCAAGGAGTTGCCATTTTTCCCAAAGCTCTTTAGATACCCAAAGCAAAAGGACTTGAGAAGACTTGCATCCTACTTCACCCCAAGGCAAATGGGAGGTCTTTGCTGAGGCAGTCAAACATCCTAACTGCATGTTACAAAGTGCTAACAAGCTGTCGAATATGGGAATCAAAAATCTCAGATTATGAACCTAAATGAGAACTTAGTTGGATTTTCATTCTATATCATATCAGTACTAACCTGCAGGATCTGAAAAGCTACTTGAGTAAAGGGAAATTTCAAATTTCAAACCTTAGGAAAAATAGAGTTTTTGTAGTTGTGAAAGTACCACAGCATATTTTTCCTACTCCAATATTTCCATTTTAATGAAACTGAAATAAAATGGTGTTTATAATGACTATTATTGGATTCTAATGTTTGCCTAATTTGCAAAACATCAGGGAAGATTGCTTCTACCCTTTAACTGAGACAGCTTATTAACAATCTTTTCTTTTTAAAACTGTGGACATTTAAAAATAGAACTTCTACAAATGCAAAAGTAACTCACTCTTTTTCTGCATGATGAAGTCACGGATCTCATGATGCTGGGAAAGATTGCCAAAGACTCTGACAGCCTCCACAACTACATCCATATTGTCACTCATTAACAGCTTTAAAAGCACTATTGTTTTGCAGAGAAATAAAAATAATTACTTTTAAATCACAAATACATGGTTGGTTTTGTATCAGTGAATATCAGAATGCAAACAGCAACAGCAATAAATGTAATAAATGGGAGCAGTTGTCTGTCTGTCTGGTGGCAGCAAAGGGAGTGAGCTGATGGTAGAACAAGAATGAAATTGTGTAGGGCTTTGAAGATAAGACAAAGAGCTCCAATACAGGACGAAATGCAAAGGAACAAACGAGGAGTTACGGAGACAGTCTAAGCACATTTGCAATAATGGGAGCCAGTTTTGCTATGCAGTTTTGAGTGGGCTCATGTGAAAATCCAGAAAGACATAATAAAAAAAAAAGTTTTAATATATAAAAGAATTGATTTAGATTCTGAACAGATGGTCTTAGAGTGGGATGTCTCTTAAAGCTCAAATTATTTTCTGACATTAGCTCTCTTTTCTCAGTGCTAGTATAACAAGCAAACATTTTCTCTGAACAACTACTTAATATTGTCCCAGTCTGAAGCATTCACTTCCTTGCTGCTTTCCTGCTTAGTACTTGCACATATGATCAGTGTGTACTTCAGCAGTAGGAATGGGACCTTCAGCACTTCCTAGGAAGAACTACTATCATGGAGGATTTTGGTGCACGGCAGAGGAGTGATGTCACAGAAGTTGCATTTTTCAGTCTTCTGTGAGCACGAAGCAAAGCACTGAAATCAGTCCATCATACAGAGGATTCAAATAAGTCAACCCTTAACATCACAGAAGAATGAGAGAAAAAAAAATATAGAAGAGAGGTTGGCTTTGTTCCCATTACTTCTGCCTGTGGATGTTGCAATACTGACACACCTTGAACTTGTCTTAAAGAGACATCTGAAGGGATTTTGTCCACCACTCGTATCAAACAGCAAGTATTCTCAAAATGTCTGCTGGAGCAGAAAGCCTGCTGGTTTTCCATCTAAAGGTTTCTTCCTTCCTCAGTTCAGGAAGGTGATGGGACTAGTTCCACATGCCAAGAAACACGACAGGAAACAAGTAATTTGTTTCCACACTTTTCCAACCAGCAACAAGAGGCAGCTGGCTTATAGATGATAAAACAAATCGTGACAGAACAGCAGAGCTGTTACCTAGAGAGAATATGATGTCTACCAGTCCTGGCACTGGGCTGACAGCCAGGACATGTTTTCCTATTCCTCATTCTACCTGTTGTGCGAACTACAGGTTCTGTCTCTCCCCAATGTCTTGTCTATTTAGGCAGAAAGATGTGCAAGACACAGACTCTCTACCTTTTGTACAACATTAACACAACAGTTGCAGAAATCAGTGCAGTTCCTACACACACCTGACTGTTGTCCATAATGTCAGGGGAGAGAATCACACAATACAATATTGCCAATGGATTTATAAGCCAGAAACAGACAGAAATCAAACTCTGCATGTACAGAAAGTAAAAAGAGGAAAAAAACCCTCTTGCCATATTCTGATTAGAAGTAAAAAGCAACATGATTATTTTGGCTCAGGTATATGGATTTTGAACAAATCTAGCAAAAACTGCTGAACAGAAAACAATATGGCAAATTCCTTTGTGGAGGAAAAGAAGGGGTTCTGTGAACAATCCAACTATTTTCAAAAAAGTCAGAGTTATTTTCCAAAAGAATGGGAAATCATTATTGAAAGAATTTAGCCCTATGAGCATTATAATCGTGCAATATAATACCACAAAATGTTATCAGTGTCTTTACTTTCTACAGTGTCAAAATATTTCTGCTCTCTAGAAGCTATACAGAAAGTACTAGTTTAAAAGTCCTTACTTTCAGCAATGTGTAGCTTCTTGTCTTGAACTGCAGAATTCTTCACTTGGTAGTAGGACAAATTGTTGATTGTTGTTGCAGCATTGATGACCAACTCTTCACAGTCATCTACTGACTTGTATTCTGAGAGTAAAAAAAACCCCAAAACATATGCATATGTAGATACACAAACACATATCTAATTTTGCAGTGCATTCAATCCCAGAAGCAAACTGGGTAATAGTTTACATGGCCACTACTACAGTCAACCCTTCTGTTGTTCAGTAACATGGCAGAAGCTACCAGGAACACCTGATCCAAAAATGGCAATACAAAACCACTCTTTCCCATTATTAATTTACAGAAATCATTGTGACTCAGGCAACATGGTTTAAAATCTATTTAGTTAATACATTTTACAAATCCTGTTTGCTGCTTTAAGATGGCACTGAGGAGAGTATGCATGCAGAAACAGGGCTGTGTGATAGACATGGAGAAATGCCAAGGACTATTATACTGAACTGTCAGGTATCTAGGAAAAAAAATGGGAAAAAACCCCCTTCAACAATATTTGAAAGATTTTTCTCTTAGAGTTCCTGACAGAATGTTAACCCATGTGTAAGTCTGAAAGGCTTATCTGACTGAGGTTTCTGGCCTCAGAAGCCAAGAGTGAAGGAAATAGAAGAGGGGTAAGTTCATAGGTAGAGAGAACATTTTGTAGTCAACTGACTGATACAGCGCTCAGGAAGAGGGGCGGGTAGCAGAGAGAAGTTCTGATGGCCAAAAGCACCTACACAATCATTAAGACATTAAGACAGTTTCAACCCATGAGACCGAACCAAGTTGTGAGTCTGACTTGTCTCATCCCCCATGACTGGTAAGACAGTGTACAATCAGGTTGATTATCTTAACATAATATTTAATGTTCTCATTACACAGTACCACATACTGAGCTGTTTAAGATGTATCTTGTCACAGCTAAACTCTGTTATGGGGAGAACAGACCAGCCCTGGTCCGTAATTAGATTTGCAAGGGTTTCAGTAAGTGGTAAAGGAATTGCAGTCCTAATCCTCCATTTGGAGGGAGACACTCTCTTCCATCTGAAAGAGATAAAAAGGTTGGAAGACTGAAAAAGAAGAAAAAAGTGAGAAAAAATTATTTGAAGAGGCCGAAAGTTATGAGCGCAGAGAACAGAAAGAATACTTAATCCAAAACAGTCACAAAAAATGCAAACCTTAAAAAACACCGAACCACCACCAAACACATCTATAAGCACCTGATAAGAACAAACTTTCCTTATATATTAACTCTTGATGTGTTTAAAAAAAATTTTGTTTTCTTATCTTTAATGATCCTATCTGCAAATCTGATCACTGAATTAAAGACTTCTACAACATCTTTCCCCGGATACTGAAAAGTCAGTACCAAAGCAGCAATGCTTCCACTGTCTCAAACAGGCCTTCTACATAAAACAGTTTATGAATATCAGCCAATTGACTTTGGGGTTTTTTTGCAATGGAAAGTCCTAAACTCTCCTTACAGGCTGAACGAAGATAACAAACACAACAGAAATTTTATTACCTAGTACTGTAACAAGTAATCCTACAACAGGATGGGAAGCTGCCAGAGCTGCTCCTATGCTAGGGTGAATGGAAAGGTTGGCCAGCACTCTTATCAGTTTTATCAGAACATCTTCTTCTTCTGAAGGATGCTTTAGGTGTTTTGTTCCTTTTCCTTTTCTACCATGGTACCATGTCTGTGCATTCAAATCAAGTTCATAGTAGGTTTGGAATAATGATGTCAAGGTGTTAATACTTCCTTTTTCTTTAAAAAATTGCTCCCGGGACTGGTCATTCTTTGCTGTTAAATTACCAAGAATGCAGATGATACGGATAACCAAACCCTGCAACAAAATAAATAAACAAACCATGTTACACAGAAAACATCAGAAGGTGGTAGCTGCTTAAAAAGAAGATAATACTTCATTTGCTTCCCAATTCAGATAGTAGCACATCCAAAATAACAGAAGGAATGCCAAACACAGCAACCAGAAATAATTTTTTATGCTACCAATTTTCATAACCCAATTTACAGAAGAAATCAAAAACACCTAACAGAACTAGTATAGCACTGGAGTAATTACTAATGAGATATACTTAGTACAGGTCATCTATTTTTACCAAGCCCACAGTAATCTTAAAACATCTTAAAACTGCATTTTATATAACTAGAATAATCATGTGGGCCAGAATTCAGTAACCTTTCAAGGAAGCAAATGTCAGCTGCGATGGGCAGAGACCACAACCTTTCCTTTTCTAGGCCTGGTACCCATTGTAGAGGTTAAACTCCTTCCCCTTGATTTGTTACTGTTAACCCAAATTAGGTTTTATTAATTTCGTTGTTAATTCCAAACGCTTACAGATAGCTGAATTATTTGTTCCAGATTTTTACCAGAAATATAATCTAAATTGACTGGTCTGTAATTCCTCAGTTCCTCCTTTTTCTCCTTATCAAAACAGGCACCTTACAACCTTGCAATTCTTAACTTTTCAAGAAACCTAGGGATTGGGATCCCCTTTCTCTTCTTTTGTAAACACCAAAAGGTAAATTTCATCAGCTGGTTTGACAACATTAAATATGCTTCAGCTTGTTTTTCAGTGATAAAAGAATCCAGGCTGAAGTAGAGATTATTCATGTGGTCATACATAACCCTTTCAGAAAAAGAAGCCAAAAAAAAGGCATTCACACTTCACTATTCACAGTGGTATCTGTCAGTAATGCTCACCTTCTTCTGAACACCAGAGCAATTATTTCCTTGTTGTCTTCTCACCATAGTATAAAAGCTTTTGTTTCTCTTTGTATCACTTTGTAGGTGCACCTCATATTGTGCTTTGTTTTTTTTTTTTTTCTGATTTTATATGCTCTTCCTACCCTTTTATTTTTATCATTGCTGAATGAGACCTACTTTCTGTTTCTGTAAGGTATCTTGAGATCTCATTAACCAAGTTGCTCACCTACAGCACTTTCTAGCCTGACCTTCATTTTGTACATACCGAGATACAGCCTTTTTGCGGCAAGACTAGTTGATCCTAATTGAACAGCATTCAACAACATCCCCATCTTTTTTTACCCACCAGTATGTGATAAGCAAAAAATAAATTCTGAAAGTCTGAAGTAACTCAAGTTTAAACCACTTAAAACATTTCCCTCTGACACATTAGAGCCTACTAATTTTTTTTTAAAGTCTGTAGCTTTATCTTAACAGTGAAGGTAAAGTAACAGCATTTCTCCAAGTACATCAGAACCATCAACCCTTAGCTGCTAACCTGCTGTACTTGCACTAACCTAGAATTTTGCTAATCAATTCATATGCTGTTTTCTCCAAATATCATAACTATATTTACACATATTCTAACCCTCCCTGGTATTAGTAACATAAGTTAACCAGGCACAGTCTAACTTGTTAAAGTATACACTCCAATACTGAAGAAAAAAATATGTTTAGGCAGCAGCTCCTTCTTGGATACATGCCTTCATCAGTAAGTTTCAGGTTTTAAGCCTCTGCCACAAGACACTGGCAATAACATCCTCTCAGGAAGATGAGTGCTATCTCTGAACATGAGAAGCAGCAGTCTCCTAAGTGAGGAAATGGTTTTCACATCCATGTATTTAATAATATCACTCTGTAGGACCCACTTCCACGTTTTTTTTAACTAGGCATCATATTTTTGTTAGGATCTAAATGTCATCAAGACAATTTTTAATGAATATTCTTACTGACTAACCACTAAGAGCTTTCACCTTTGCTGGCACAACACCCAACTCACAAAGGCTGTAAAAATTTGAAACAAACAACTGATGAATCAGAAGAGAGAACTGAAAAAAGCAGGCAGTCTAGTTTGACTCGTTTATATTGACTTTCTAATTTTGGTCAGAATGCTATCAGCCCAGCAACAGCTCTACCCAATCAGAAAAGAGACAAACAGGTACCGCACAGCAATCAACTGGTATTTTGAGAAGTGTGATCTCAGCTGTGCTTTCCACCTACAGCCCAGCAAAACAAACTTATAAAATACTTCTTTTTTAGCTAAGCACATCCGGCTTTAATAGAATAGTACTGAAGTTTCATTATCTTTGACTGAAAATTTAACTAGCAAAGTCAAAGAGGAAAGCTGTACAACTTCTCCTGTGTAGTACAATGCTCAAGGGTTTGTAGTATTTTTGGCTGTATTTCTTTAAATGCTCATGGGTAAGGACTGCAGGCATAAGAAACACCACCTTAGAATGGCTGTGTAAAAAAATACATGCAAAGCTACACGACAGTTTGAAACTGCTTGCAAAATTAAACCCGTGCAAGGCCCATGGGCCTTTCTGTACATAGCAAAAAATCAATATAATAAATGAGATTACTGTGCATTTCTACATCTTTGAAGTATTAACTGCATATGGAATTTCAGACATTCTTTCACACTTACAGAAAAATTACACTTATCATATCAATGTATATAATATGGATGTTTTAACATGTATTGCACTAAAGACAAATTAGATTAAAGATAGGAATTACATTCAGTTATTTCATCTTTTTATAGTCAGGCATTCATGTGAGACATGATGAACACAGAGTGTACGCAAACCTGGGTGGAAGGCTATATAGGAGAGCATACAGCTTCACTTACACAAATAAATTTGAACAAACAAATCAAGAAAAGCTTGAGAAGATGTTTTTCTTTGCTTCCTATGTGGGAAGAAACAGTGGTATTTTGGGTTTTAAGGTGGTAATGGCACCACATACTTCATCAGCATTTAACTCTTATTCTTCTGGCAACTGGAGCATAAACATCTGATCATCACGGATATAAATGACTTTTTTGCTTATCTACTTGTGAAACGCTCTTCTTTGCACTGCCCTAGTAGCAAAGGTACCTCATGTACCTGCTGAGTCACAGGACCTGACAACAGTTTATCTTGGCAATTAAAAGTACACCTGCCTTTCAGTGCAAGCATGACGAGCACAGGTACAGACTGCACAGGCTTACGTATCAGTAGGAAAGGAAAGCAAATTAGGTCAGTAGTTTCTAACTAAAACAAGATCAATAAGGAAGGACAGTCCAATCTAGAACATGTGAACCTGGCCAAGTACCTGTGGTTACTGTATTTGGTTACTTTATTGGGCCTTCAGAATGGGGAGGATACTACAAAACAAAAGGTCAGATGCCAGCGGCTGAGTTCCTATTGAATCATCAGCTGTAAATGAAATCTGCTTTCCATGTTACACAAATTTCAGGGGAGTTAGTCAAAATTCTACCACCTGCCCTGCTTCTCATTCAAATCTAATTTACACTTCACTTCCAAATTTGTATTTTGGCTTTATTGTGCACCTTGGAAAGAAAATTTGGGAGTTTTCTTTGCAGACACTGATAGTCTACTTATAGGAAAAATTACAGTAGTTATACTAACCTGGAGCTAATCTCTTCCAAATACAGTAAAGATTCACCTCAAAGTGACATTCTACCTGTGAAAATTTCTGTTTAAACCCAGAAATGACAACTGTCACAAAATGAAACTCAATTTAAGGAATAAAAAAATGGGGAGAGGGCAGTGGTGTAGAACACCCTGGAAGTACCAAAAGCAAATAGAGAATGTCTTGACCGAGGAATGTGAAATAAGAAGCACAGCGGAGCAGTTTTGCCACAGTGACAGCAGGGAGTACTTTGTCAGTAAAGAGAACCTCCTTGTCCCCAAAATATTAATGCATTTGAGGAGAAGGAGAGGCCATCAGAAAAATGTAATTATACTTCTGTGTATCCACACCATAGGACCCTACCAAATAATTTCTACCCCCCCAAATCTGATCTTTTCAGCTGACTTTTCTGAAAAGGGTTCATTTGCACTTAGTGACTTTCAGCGATCAAGAACTCATGCTCAGGTTTGTTTGTGGACACCTGGAGACCTGGGAAAGGTGAAGAAAAGCAAGCACACTGTCACCAGAACGTCTGACAAAAAGCTGTGTTTGCTTCCTAAAAAAGTTCAGAAGCCAAATGAATTGAAAAAAAAAGCTGAAAACCATATCCCCCATGGTATTGCTCTAATGACTGCTGATCTCTCTGGTTAAAATCTTTATTCTTATTACTAGTTTAAATTTGTACAGCTTTAGCCCCTATTTCTTAGTAACCCTTTTTTTTTTTCTAGATTAAAGACTGGCCTACTAACAAAAATGTCTTCCTTAATATTCTATTAATAGGCAGCTTGCTAATGGTCTGACCTTTGTCATGGATAAATTAATTTCCTTGGGGGATTTTAACTCTAATAATTCTTTTAGTTTTTTTCAGAGGTATTCCCAAGCTTAAAGCATCGTTTAGAGAAACTAAATCAAAAATTACAACAACATATTTTAATAACAGTGTGTCTCACCAAGCAGTAGTATCTTATTATTTGATGTTCTATTGCTTACCTATCTAGTCATTACCTACATTCACTTGTATCTTTTGATACACCAGCACAGCAGGTTTCTATACGATACATGCCAATGAAGACTGGTTCATTATAAACTTTGAAGACTGTATTTCTGATAATTTCATACTCAGTGTACAGATCACATATTCTGCACTTTTCTTAACACTTTAGCTTTTTCTTTCAGACAAAAAAAAAAGAAAAAAAATCACAACTAAAGCATTAGGAAGATGCACATACACTTAGCAGGTCAGCACTCTGTCAGAAATCATACAATAGGGAAAGAGTGACCTTCTGTAGTTATTCATGTTTATCAGCAGCGAAATTCCTTCAGAGCTGTCAGAATACCTATCCTAGAATTGCTACTTCCTTCTTGCCAAAAGAAAGCTAATTCAGATTGATCAGTTATGAATATGCAAGTATACACACAAAAGGCAGGAGAAAAATCTTGTATTTTTTGCTCTTTAATGATCCATTACTATATTCCCTTTTTAAAATTGTCCTCTAGTCATTATTATAATGTTGGGCTACACTGAGGAGGAATACAACTGAAAATATGCACTAGTAAATGTATGAGAAAAGAACCACAGTATCGATGCAAGTTCTTTGTAGGGTTACCTTGACAAGCACTTCAGCAGAAGTAGTGGCATAAACAGCACTCAATCTCCTTTCCATTCAGTTTGCTTCCTCTGCCATATTACTGCCTTAGTATTTGTGATTAAGGAAGTATTTGTGTGGCTGTTCAACAAACTAGATGGGAAAGCAATGCAGATGATAATCAGGAAAGGACTGGAGTTCTTTTCTTCAGTTTTAGAGTTATTGGAAGCTGGGTTGGTTCTCTGACATGATGTATCGTGCTGTCACACAGACAACTGTCCTCAGCCCAAACGAGAGATGGCACAGAGGAAAATGTGAGTAACCAAAACACAAAGAACACGTGGGTCAGCACTGATAACCATTTATTTAGAAGCAAGCAATACACGTAGAAACACACCACTGCCCCCAATAACAATGTGAAAAAAAAACCCCTTTGGTATCTCATAAGACTGTGATGTCACTGAGCAGAATACCAATAACACTCTCAAAGCATTTAAAAGGCAAACTGAATCTGAACTAAACACAGGTGCAGCACTACACTACATAGGGAAGAGCCTGTGGTTGGTTTTGGGCAGTACACAACTTATGTTACATGACTGACTGAAACAGAGAGATGGTGGGGGCCTGGGAGCTCATCACAGAGCTCTCCATAAACCAGCCAAAATACAGACAGAAAGACCAGTCACTGCATGCAAATAAGCCTTTGCCTAATCAATAAAGCCAGAAACAAAGTGGAAAAGTTCCCTGCAGTTGCAGGCCTCACCTGTGACAACCTTCCCCATGGCAGCACTCCTAAGAGCAAAAAGGACATTAATAGCCCTGAAACAAAGTTTTTTTTCTTTGGGAGAGACAAGAGAAAATCTCACAAGCAAAAGCCTGCTTGCTCACAGAAGACAGTAAGCTGATTTGGGAGCCACTACCTGGTAGATACATTTGGGAAGGAAGCTGGTCAGACTCAGGCACAGTGAACCTGATAGATGTGGACATGTCCTTAAGAGGATGACAAGGCAACATCTCTTTATTCAATAAATTGCTTCTGACAAACTGATTGCTAAATCAGCCAGGTAATGCAGTGTGCAAATTATAATTGAAAATGAGT
This sequence comes from Corvus hawaiiensis, assembly GCF_020740725.1. Lineage (NCBI taxonomy): Eukaryota > Metazoa > Chordata > Aves > Passeriformes > Corvidae > Corvus > Corvus hawaiiensis. Next base: position 47,080,177 of record NC_063215.1, on the reverse strand, counting down.
GCAGTCCTTCTAGCTGATGCAAGAGACACAGAAATAATAACAAATCTTTTCACATGTATCAGGACTGGGAAGTTTGCCAGAATCTGCAGAACTAATTGATGATCAGGATAAAACAGGAGCATTGAGAGAAGACAAGGTCATTGCAGAGAAGCTAAATGAGTTCTTTGCATTGATTCATGCCCACTCTAGAAGCAAGTGGGAGATCCCAATGCTACACCGTTCTCCAGGGAAGGCTCATCAGAGCATCTGTCCAAAACTGAAGCAATCACAAACAACTTTAAGGAACTAACTGACAAAACAAAGAGTAACCAATCAGCAGGACTAGATAATTATCCAACAGTTCTAAAAGAACTAATTAATTAAATAGCTTAATTACTAACAGCACTATGCAACCTCCTAAAACTGTAACAAACATGAAAAGATTCCAAGTGAGAATCAAGCCTGGTGTCTGGACCAGATAAATTAGTAGAGATCACAAAAAAAGAACAAAAAAATGAGTGGACAGCCACATAAACACAATCAGCTTTAAGACTTCTAACTTCTGACTTACCCAATTACTGAGTTCTTTGAAGGGATTAGTAAACATGCGCAAAAAAGACCCATCTGATATCACCCATGTGACTTTCCAGAAGACTTTTAACAAAGCCACTCACCAAAATCCTAGTAAAACTAATGAGCCATGATGTAAGGGAGAATGTCTTGGTATAGATAAATGATTAGAGGATGTAAACAGAGTAAATTAACAGCTCCTGCAATGGTGGAAGATGACCAGTGGAATTCCCAAGGTTTTGTGCTGGGATCTGTTGTGTTCAATTTGTCCATAAACACAGAAAATGGGCAGCAGCAGTGATATGGAAGAATGTACTGATTTCACTACGATATTCAAAGTACCACAGATGAAGGCTGAATGAAGAGCAGAAGAAGAATCGTAGTCAGTTAGTAATAAAATAGCAGATGAAATTTAAATGCATGAATTTAAACATGAAAGGATGTGCGGAAAAGAACAAAGCAAACATATGGTCATGTATAAAACTACAGCCTTTGAACCAACCATAACCACCTACAGAGCAATCTTGGAGTTAATGACAAAGTTTAATGATCACAGGTCAAGAAAGCAAACAAAGGATTGGGAATTATTGGGAAATAACTTTATGCAGGCATGCAAATCTATGATATGGCCACATCTTAAGTGCTGTGTTCTGGTTTCCTCCTCTCAAAAAACGAGACAGGAATCAGGATTGGAAAATGTTCTGAGAAAAGCAACATGGATACACCACGACATGGAACAGTCTCTCGATCAGAAAGGGCTAAGTAAGCAAGAACTTCAGCATGGAAAAGAGGTAACTCAAAGAGGGTAGGATAACCATCTAGAAAATCAAGGGAGGTGTAAAATGAACAATGGCTTAACCACATTCACAATACAAGAACCGGAAGGCATCAAATAAAGACAGTAAAGGCCAAATTCAAAATAAGCTAAAGGAATTATTTGCTGTACAACTCTTTGTCAATGGATCTTTAACACATTAAAAGTTTACAGGGGGTAGAAGAGAGACTGTAGAATTTCACAGAAAAGAAGTCAACTGAGGTTTATTTCATACACAGCTGGCTGAGGGTGTTTCCAAACTGGAAAGAGCTGGAGGTTTGGTAAGTATGCACAGGAAGTATCATACATGCCTGCTCCATTTTTACTGTTCTCTAGACATCTGAATCTCACCACTGCCGAGTATGAAGAATAGACTGGATGAACTGTTCATGTGATCCAATGTAACTATTATTCTGCTGAATAGGCAATTACCGCATCCCATGATGTCAGATTCTTAAACACATCCTTCCCAATTTAAAAAGTAAGCTACACTAAAGTGTAAGGGGACCTTTCTATACAACAGGCCTAAGATTGCTTCAACACAAATTTTAGTATCACACCCTGTGTTTGTGCTCTTAGGTTTGAAAATAGACTCCAAACTGATAAAAGATTACATGGAAGCTGGTAGGGCCCCAAAATGCCACCTAAGATCAGGTAGTGCCTGACTTATTGACAGAAGCTACTGTGCTACTGTCCTATTTAGGCAATGTCCCTGTTCCAAAAGCATGGCCTCCTTGTGACTTACGACATTAACCACAGCCCGAGAAAGTCACCGTTTATGTAGTTTATCTGGAAAGCTTAGAGACGATAATGATGTGGGAAAGTGGAACAGAAACCTGCTAAAACATTTCCTGAGATGGGCAAAAGTCTACAATGCTGACTAGAAACAGAATCATGCAAAGCTTATCCTGCAAGACAGAGGCTCTACACGAACACTTCTGACAGTTTTGACAGCATGTGGCAACCACCAAGGATGTTTTTTGTTACTCCACACAAGTAAGTTCCAAAGCCAACCATGAATACATACTTCAGATGTCTGCAAAAGCACAGCTGACTTCCCCAGTCCTACCCTGAAGATTCACCTTTTCCAGTCTTCTGTGTTCCCTACCTAAGACTATGACACATGGTATTATCAAGTCTTGCCAATTCAATTTCCCCAGAAGTCTTTCCCATAGAGTTGAATCACTACTTTTCCATTCCTTCTGACTCTTTCACCCAAGAGAAAATGACCTGAGAAAAAAGGGAAAAGAGCTGTACAGTGCAGTGTGGAAAGAAGAACAGAGAATATTTGGGTTGCAACTGTGGAATTCAGTGTGTGGTAAGGGTGCAAGTCATTAATCCTATTTTCAGTGCTCACATTTTAACTTTCACAGTACTTAATACTTATCTTTAAAGTCACAGATATTATAGTCCTTGAGAAAGTCTGAATGCTGGTTTTCCTCTATTTTTTCCCCTATATGTTTCTACCTGCTATGACTGCCAGTAAAAAACTTGATCCCACAAACTTTGCAACCTGAAAACTCAGAAAAACACACACACACACACACACTTCCTTTCTTCATATCAGTTTTCAGTCCTGAAGATTTTTAATGCTTTAATAATGATTTTTCCTTCTCTTTGCTTCTTCCCATAGCAGACAATTTTACTCACACTGCTGTTACTTCATTTCTTTTCAACACATAGCAACTCATGCTGTAACTCACTAGCTGTCAGCATTTTAAAACAAAGATCAGCAGTGCCAACTACACCTCAGGAAAAACATTTGCACTCCTCACAGCTCAAGTGTTTATTATATATTACAGAAAAAGTGGTGCATTACATTATCTGTGTCATTCTTTTTGTTTCTCCAGGGCTTCACTAAGCTGGCAACTGACAATTGCATGCTTGTTTCAAAACTGCAGTAAGAAATAATTATTCTGAAGACATTGCATATATAATCAACACAATGTAATAGCTAAGTTTTTTTAATACACAAGCTACTTCTTTACTCATTTGCATTTGGATAAAACAACTGACAATTTAACATAAAATGCAATGCTAACCTTGTGAAGAAAGATGTATTTTAGGAGCACTTAATAGACAAATGAGAAGCTAAATTCTGAATACAAAATAATAACAAACAATTTGAGGTAGATATGAGCCTACAATTCATTATGACACAAAGCTATTATCTCAGGAACCTAGAAAAGCTACCCTTAAAATGACAGATTAAGTTTAGGAGAAAGGTGTTACTGAATTAAAGATCCTTATTCTCGGTTCCATAATTTGTTGAGTTTTTAATACAGTGGTCACAAGGAAGAACAACTATAAATCTAGGAAAATATCATGCCTTTGACATTTCTCATGTTATTTGCTTAGTATTTACATAGTATTTTACTAAAGTGTCTTTGAAGACTAAACTATGCAAGAGCAGCCTGAACCTAGAAATACTCAGATATGCTACAGAAGTGTAAATCAGCAGACATTTAGAAGAAAAGAAACAACTTAATCTTTGTTCCTCTTCCATGTGCATTATCACAGAAAACAGGGATGCTGGTAAACAGGAAAGGAACAAATTATTTTTGTATTTGGCAGGAGAAAGAATATTGTTCAGCACAGCCAATCTAGTTACCTTCATTATTTCCCTTCAATGATAGCAGCATAAAAGACCTCCTTCTAACAAATCTCCAAGAATTAATAACCCTGGCAGAAATTGTATAGGATAACTCATAAATGATCTCAAACTAGTTCAGATGCTGGACTAGCCATGAAAGTTCCTTACTTTTAAGAATGATCTTAATGTAATTTAATATTCTATGCTTTGAAACCTTGGTCCACCTTTGAACATCTATGCTTTAGATAAAAATTACTCTCTTCTTAAAACTTACCTGGCAACAGAGCCGAGTAATTTGCTCTACATAGGACATTCCACTCTTACCAATGCATCAATCTGTAAGACTGGGATCCTGCACCAAACTCTTGAGAACCCAGTGCTCCAGTAAATGTAGGAAAGATCACTATGATACAGCAGGACAACAGAGCAGCAACACCCTTGGAGTTCCAATAAAGTTGGCAGCAACTATACTCAGAATTTTACTTCATGATATGAGACATTTTGACAAAGTTTAAACATTTATTTCTACATGAACATCCCAAATGTGGTACTCCAGGCATGTGGTTTTCTCTAGCAAAGGAGAGATACATTTTGGTATCTTACATAGAGAGTACAGGAAGATGGCTGAGGGTAAAAAGATAATGGTATGGAAGTTACAGGGAAAAATAGTTGTACTCCCTGAATGAAACACGGTCAGCACATCTGACCTCCCACAGACGGTGCAATTTAGGGGGGACTCAAGGGAGGGTGGAGTGGAGACACCATGGCCAGGCACTATGTTGAAACCCTTGCAGAGGAGGGAACTCAGTGGTACTTTCTAGTTGATAAGCCCCATAGCAGCTGAAAAGCAAGGGAGATAAAGGAAAATATCCTGCTCTTGGATCGGCAGTTGTTACGAAATCACTCTCCTTGGACTAATGCCATGTCCCCATCTCAAGGTTATCTAGGGTACTATCCTGAGATATCAACCCCCTACAACAACCACCCCTCACTGAGTAAGATGTATGATCAAAGTCACTCAAGCTCCACCTAAACATAAAGAAATAGTATGAATATGAGTTAAGAATGGGGAGAAATGGGGGAAGACTCCACTGTAACTTCTGGGATCAGCCAACAAGCTGAACCTGTCTTCTCCCCCAAAGGGATGCCTGCTTTGAAAGAACTGTGATCTCTGCATGTTGAATTATTGTCTCAGGCCAGCTTTTATTGGGGATTAGAGCTTGTTAGTACGTTGCTTTAAATTAGTGCATTGCTTCGAATAGATTTTTGCAGTCAGATACTACCACTGGCAAGTCTCAAACCTTAACCTATTAACAGAATTCTATTAATAAAGAGTGTTATTCTGCAAACTGTTAATGCGAGTCCTTCAAGGGCACTGCCCATTGCCTGCAGCAGGTGAAGGTGGAGACCCAAGAAGAGGTTTCTCTGTTTGGTGTGTGACCCTGAATAAGTCAGTGGAACTGCCCTCAGATCCAGTGGGACTGCTTAGTGAAGGGTTCCACAATGGGACACTGACAGACTGGTCGGACACAGGGTCATGGCTTTCCTGGGGGTCTCACAGACTATCCAACACAAAGGGTTTGAGTAAATCTCCCCTTTTTACATGACAGCAAGGAACATATTTTCCTCTGCTTTAACATTGCTTAGCTCTAGAAAAGCCACATTTCTTTTGCAGGTGAGGAGGACAGGAAAAAGCCCAACAATTTCCTACAATTAAATATTCAAATAACTTCTTGCTTTAAAAAGTATTTTTTAAAACTAAGAAAGAAAGTGGGTACTCAAAGGACTGCTTCTACACATGCAAAGAACAGACAAGTTAATCAACTGTCCTCTGTATTGCTTTGAATTTTTAATCTAAATTATTTCATTACAATTATTTACTGCTTAGAAATGCTGTCAACCATTTGGTAAATGCGTAAAAGTAGGTCGCTGAAAACAAGCTTATACACAATAATACACAGACACATCAGAGGATTAATACATAAAAATCAAGAGATGAAAAACTGACCTGCTGCTTCTGGTGTTTGTTTAGTAGGGCTAAAAATAAGAAGTAACATCTGGAGCAGTCTGCCAAAGCTGCACAGAAGTCATTGTAGGAAGAAAGTTTGCTACAAAGAGAAAAAATAAAATAAAAATTAATAAAAGGACTTTTTTCCACATTTGACTCTCAGACCTGTTTTCTGACAAATGAAGTGAATGCCAATATTCTGACTTCTAGCAGAGGCATGTGCAGTTCTGTTAGCAAAACAGAAGTCTAGCTATCCTTGCCACAGTGAATTATGGGAAGAAGCAAACGTAAGGAGCTTCCCAACCTGCCTGCCATATGGGCACAGTATGTGCTAACACCAGCACTTCTTAGTGCTAAACGGGAGAACTGGAATTTCAGGATGATGTGGGAAGTCAGATGAGAGGAAATAAGGGGTCCCTTCCTAGTGCACATCCAGTAGAGCCCAGCAACAGCACTAAGAGAACACATCTCTCACCAGCAAATATGAAGAACGTGCCTCCTTGCAGGCAAGGATTTCATCTCTGCACATTCCCTAACAGCTGCTCCAGTTCTACACTGCTCACCTTGACCATTCCCAAAACAGGGAACTGGACATGCTTTGGTCACACCAGAAAAATGCAATAACAGAACAAGCTATGATAACATCTTAGGCCTCATGTAGTCAAAACCAGAAAAGATCTGTGTTGATGTTCAATTACAACCACTTACAGGAAGATTTACAGACTTACAGAAATTAATAATCTGAATAGATTGAACATACTGTCTACAAAGAAGCTGCCTAAAGTTGATTGAGAGAAAAGAATAAACATTCTGTGTTAACCAGAAGACAAAACAAAATTCAAATCTGAGCTTTGTACTGCATAGTGTATTTTTTTTTGTGACTGCAATTTCCAGAAAGCTAATTAAATTGATTTTATGGCTAATTTGTATTCCTGGAGCATGTAGTTCTAAACTTAAGGAAAAAAACTGAAGCAGTAGGAAACTTTAAGATAAATTATTTTTTCTCCATATTAAATTCTAGATCAAGTAAATGTCCTTATCAGAATTACAGTGTAAGTATCAATCACACTTGATTACAAACCCATTATCCCACTTTTCATGGCATTTTCCAAATAAAAGAAATGTTCCCTCCTCAGAAGAAGTAAATATGCTCAAAGTGCTGTAATCATTGCTACAGCTCATTTTTAGGAACAGAGCTAGAGACAGACATGAACAAGGTAGCATGGAATAGGGGAAGCCATTCACATGCTTTAGAGATAGCACAAACAGCAAAGGAGCAGATTTGCCTGCTTTTAGCTGTGGGGAGGAAGGAATGCCAGCCCCTTATGGAGCTGCTGTTCAAAGCACAGCCAAGTCTCATCCAGAAAGGAGAATGTGATGGATAACTTGGAGCGGCTGAACAGGAAGAGGAGTCTGTAACAGAATCTCAAGGAACGTGGAGCCACAGGCATGATGACTCAATACAGTAACAAAGCAGCAATGGCAAATACTTCATCCAGCACATCATTCATAGACTGTGTTTATAATCCAGCTACTCCTGAAATTACCAACAGCCAATTTCACAACTTCTTCAAAATCCTTACATTGTTTGCAAGTCCCTTTAGCACTGAATATTGCAAGCTGATGCTTGGTAAGATACTGTAAGCTGATGGTGGAAGACTTTTGACTGAGAAACTATTCAGACTACAAAATAATTTTTTTGGTGACTAACTGATACTGATCTCCCTCTAAAAAGCACAACTTGGGAAGCAGCCGCTGGCTGCTCATAAAACTGAGATTCTTTCAGCACTTCCATCTGCACGCTCAAGCCCTGATCCCAGAGATTAATCTCCTCAAACGCTCTGTAACAGCTCAGACAATGAACACTGGTCACATTTTCTCTCTTCTGTATTTTATTTCACAATACAGAGTCCCTTGTGCAATTTCTCTCATTAGTTTTTTGAAAACATGGCCTAAACCAGGATTAATAAATACCTAATAATTTATGCAGCTTTAAAATGTAAGAAATGGTACTTTAAAAAACTCAATCAGAATCTGTGGGATCAAAGAGTAACACAATGCAACACAGTATTTTTCACAGGGATGATGAATCCAAGTTTGTATGGCTACAATTCAACAATTCTGTAAGTACTAATAAAGACACAACTAGCATCAATATCATTCAAAGCTACACCGAGCTTTTTAAAAAAGAGTTCAATGTAAATCTTTCAATCTTAGTGCTTGATCCTGCTTCCTTTGGGGTCTCTCAAGCAGGAAGAGGGACCTGCCTGCATGCACAACTGTGTCCATACGTACCTGAGGATCCTGACAATGCAGGTGCACATGTCCTCGTCGCTGCCGCGCTGCTCCAGCGCCACGAAGAGCTCGGAGACGGCAGCGCTGCAGCTGAGCCGGCGCCGCGCCAGGGGGAAGTCGGCCAGGGTGCGCAGAGTGGCTGTCAGCTGCACAGGAGCATTGAAACACCTATTAACCACAGCTGCTCACAGCAGAGTACACTGGGGGGGGGAAATTCAGTAAAGCTCACATCTCATTTATAGCATCTAAGGCAGTCTGCATGCCCCGTTAACATTCTGCAGGTATGTACAAACCAATTAATAGCAACAGGAAACGTGCAGGCAGCAAGATGGTGTATTTGGGATAACTGTCTGAAAATGAAAGATTGATACTGCTCTTTGCCTGCATAACCTCCTTCTATGAGGGACACATGATCTTTCGTATGTTTTAAAATCTTGCACATATATAGCCATGTAACAATTGGAAATTAGGTGAAATGCTGTAGATGGTTAAAGTAATTTTTTGCATAATTCTTCAATAAATCTTCATTTTGAAAATTTAAGTCTTGAAAATACTGATATATATTTTGATGATAACTGTAAACTGCAAACTAAAATGAACTGATTTAAAAATACAATCACATTTATTCCAATTCAAAAATTGAAAGTTAATCAAGATCAAGAGAAATTCATTGTTTGAACAACACAAAAATGAAAAGCTTAAGTGCTCAAGTTTATTTGGAGAAACCAAAATATTTTCAGATGATACTGCTCTATTTCAAGGAGCTTAAAGCATAAAAAAAATCTAACACTTGTAGATATACAAAATGAATCAGCTATTGCATATTTTGAAATATTCTGGTTCTCTTCCAAGGTAAGAGTATTCTAATAACAAGGTCAGACATGCAATGACACGTAAATTAATTTTCATTTGATCCAGAACACTATAAAAGGAATGTGAAGTCATTCAATTTTATGTGAATATGGGAATTCTTCCATTTTTTTCTTATTCAGAGTGAAGTCATTAACTTCAATTTGGTTTTGAATGTAGTTTGATAAGGCACAAAACCTATCTGTTCAAATTGTCTCTTATCACAAAAAACTCTGGAAATTAAGCATTTTATCACTAACTTGGACTGCTTATCCAGTGATATGTAATTGCTAATTTTAAAGAAAAATTCTTGACAAAGAGCAGGTTAAGATGTTGTGTTTGAGCTTTTGCACATAGGATTCTATGCATATTCTGTTCATTCTCCAGCAGCTTTCAAGTTTCTGTCCTACTTCAACAAATTTGACAGCAGAATACAAATCTTCAGCAACCCCATGATGTTCTGTAATGGAGCAACAGGAGATGCAACATGTCAAAATGCAGAAGCAAGGCACAGAGGGGAAAAAAACGTGATCATGTGATATGTGAATGGATTTAACTTCAGCACTAAACATGAAATTTATACTATATGCATAATACAGAGAATCTGAACTTACAGAAGCCATTTGCTTCATATTACTCATATTTTAAGAAGACACCTGGAGTTTTTTATTATTTTAAATGAACAACTGCAAAAAAATTTTCCAGATGCACATTCCTTCTCAAGTCATGATGCTTCAAAAATCAACATACTACTGGAGATATAATAAATATATTCTGATCAAATACCTTGCTTTTCAAAAGTTTTGGTAGAAAAATTCCTGTCACACAGAATGGAGACAGAAGACCCCATTCAGTGCTTACATACAAGATGTTCACAGTCAGCCTAGGATGGTATTTGCTGAATTCTAGTTAAACTTCAATAGAGACAATAAAGGAAATGAAGAGTAAACCACATATTATAAGTGTTGTTCAAACCCAGACAAGAGCTTTCACTGCAGCTAAGAGACTTACATATTGGAAAATGGAAAAAAAAATTATCAACAGACAATGGTGCAAAGGTCTCCAAAAAGAGAGTAAAATTTTCCAATGTCTGATACAATTCGATGGTTCAAAATCCTCAAGCAGTAAATTCTATCAAGAGCCATCCTCAGACAAAGACAGGTTGGAAAGAAAAAGCAATCCAAAATAACATATATATACTCAAATGTACAAAACAACAGCATTCAGCAGTTCATAGAAGTATATCTCCACAAAACACAGTTAATGTGCAACGGAAATACGAAGAGTACAATTAAAAAAATTATAGAAGCTAGCCAGACAGCAGCTGAATTCCAGAGAGAATGTGATTGCTTCAAGCAGACCCTATGTTTCAGGGAGAAATGCATAACAATTGTCTTTAGCAATCCTCACCAGCCCTAATCCTTATGTTGCCATGTGAAAGATCAAATTCAGCCAAACAGAAAATTTAACTGCTGACAAATGCCATTTTTAAAGGAGAAGATATTTAAGTGCTTTTCAACTAAGGAATGCGAAGTATTTGTTAAGTCTTGTCAGTGACTCTTCAAAATCCTGGTTTTTGAATAAGCATTACCATATTTTGTATAAATATAATCAGATTGTTAGGTTAAGCAACAAAATAATCAAAGATGACCCTGGTTTAATGTCCTCTGCTAAGGAAAAAAGTAATTATTACAAACATTTTTATTCTTGTATTGTAGGACTTCTGCACAAAATGCATTGTGGAAGAATGAAGAAATCAGATAGGGACTTTATTCCCACAAAAAGGATCTAGCAAGATTATGTATAACACTGCCATCTGGTGACTGTGCAATTATACAGTTAAAGAATGAAGAGCTGGTCCCAATTAAATGGGATACCTCGGTTACCAAGGTTAAGAGATAGCAGAGCTTCCTTCAGAGATCACTGTGACTATTTAAAGTAAATTTCTCCTCCAATATAATTTGCTTTCTGTAACTGAAGACATTATTTCTGTATGTCACTGGCTATTTGATCTGTTGCTACAAGATACAGTATGCTACAAAAACTTTATTCTGAAGACATCAAGCACAGAAGAAACTTTCTTCAATCATCCCTCTAAACAGAACTACTTCTTCATCTGTCTGTGATGACTGATCAATTAACTCACACAGAAGAAGCAGCGCACATGGTTTTGTTGAAGGAACAGATATGAGAAAGTCACACAGGAATTCCATAGCAGTAGGAATCACTACTTTTCTCACAAGAGGAAGAAAAGCGAAGTATCTGTACTACTATAGAAGAGAACACAAACAAGTGAAAGAGCAATCTCAGTAAGAGACAGCTGTCACTACTGACTTCCCCACAAAACACTCAAGAACTTCTTAGAAACAGCCAGTCTATTCAAACGGTACAAAGTAGTTTTGCTACACTTCCATTTGAACTAAAAAGAGCAGAGACATGAGAGATTTTTTTAAAGAAAGCATAAAATATAACGTTTTCCTTTCACACATTCTCAAACTAAACCTTTGATTAAAAAAATCTGTATTTATCCACAGGCAATTAATGGAAGAAAAACATTCCTGGCAAGTTGTCAGGAAGTTCAGACAACTAGTCAAAATCCTGGAAATAAACTGACCAAGATTAAAAAAAAACAGACAAAAATCATCAATAGTAATGTGATGATGTAAGATGTTTTCTCATATAATTTCAAGAAGTATAAAATCCTTAGCTTGTAAATTAGTAGAAATTAAAGAAATCTGGCATAATTAGCAGACAAACCTAGTGCAAACACTACCTCAGAAAATTATCCAATATATTTTCCTATGAAGTCCCTGGAAGTTTACAATTAAACCATTCGCTAATCATTACATCAGTAACTTCCAAACAAATGCCAGGAATCTCCCTGGCAAATCCTTGATAAACACAACACCCCCCCCACCAGTGTTTCTAGAACACAAGAGTTTAAACAGTTTTAGGGCCAAAGATTAGTTTTCAGAGCCACCACTTATCAAAGTGCTTTGTATGTGAAAATAGTTTTGAGCCTGCTGCCTTCAAAAGATTCAAAAAGTGTTTGCTTTTGCAACTACTTTTTCCTTACATTACAATTCTTCGAAAACACTTTGTCAAAGAAACACAGCTGTATTTTCCTACACGTTTTTAAAATGCATTATTCTTGTAATAAAAAGCTTTTTATAACCTCCTAGAGTATTGCAGAACCAGTTTGTGTTTATTATTTCAGTTTCAAGAATTTCGATAGAGAACACATTTTTATCTGCTTACTACAGTATCCAGAACATTGTCAGCACAATAAAGCAGTAATGAGAAACTGGTTTATTAGGTACCTAAAACTATTTCTATTAACTTCAGAATTTCTAAAGCCTTTAAAATGGACTACACACAAACATCTATGGTAATTAAATTTAGGTGCTGAACAACTTCATTAAACTTCTTAAAAAGAAGTCTATTGAAATATAGGTACAACTCAGTCAGTGGCACACAGGGTTAGCTTATCTCCTCTAATTACATTTTTAATTTGTCCTTGAAGTACGTACTTCTAGAAATAAAAGTAAATCTAACCTGGACTAATAAGCGGCCCAAGTTGGAGAAATATGTGTCATGTTCTTTTATGTTATTAATCTGCTTCATTAATTGCAGCAACATTTCAACAGCTCCTTTGTTGACCATTTCATTAAGGAGTACTGCATTTCCAGACATAAATTTTATAGCTCCCATGCAATAGACGAGAGCTTCGCTGTTTTTTTGTAGATCTTCATTCCTCAGAACCTCCAACAAATAATCTAAAAGGAAAATCATTATTCAGAAAGTCTAATATTAAAATTTACATTTGATACAGTCCAGTCATTAAAGAGATTAACAATTGGAAAACACCCTCAGAGTGAACTCTTACATTTCTAGTAAGTGGGCTAGAAAAATTGGATATTTGGACTGAAACCAAGAAACAATTATTGATGAATAAGAGAATGGGCCCGACTTTTGTTCTCCTAGGCTTCAAGAACCAGTGTAAGTTGTAAACACATAGCAGCAATCACTGAAATCCTCAGTTCAAGATTTGCAAAAGTGATTGTGTGTGCCTGGAATTTTGTGTACTAATTCCCACTACTTCCTTAAAAATCAAATGTCTTAAAGCATCTCAAATAGAGCACTAAAAGGCACAGGGGCCTAATTCAACTCTCACATTTAAAATCTGTTCATAGCTTTTATAGATTTACTTTTTATGTAAGTAAAGTTGACATAGTTTTGTTTTGTGCAACCACTGTCAGACATCTGAAATGTTAAAATTTACAGTTGTTAACACAAGCCCAATGTATCTTTTGCAGTCAAACTGTGAAATTCTGAATTTAGTGGGGGTATCTTAAACAAATGAGTAATCCTAACCAACTTTATACTTTTGAATTTCTAGCAATTGATTACAAGACATGTTTATTTCTGCTTCCTATGTTCCATTCAGTTGCAGTTGAATAAAAACCTTTTCCTATATCATTAAATTGAAGAGATTTAAAAAATTTTTTCTGTCTCAACTGAAGCTGAAAGTCTCTTCAAGTATATGTGTATATGAATGAAGTACACACACTCTAGGCTCTTGTCCAAACTCTCACCCTCGCCAATTAAATCACTTGTGTTGTGGCAATGTGAAAAATCAGTTTCAGGTTCCTGCTCTGCTTAGTATCAAACAGGGTCTTGAACAGTAGTTGTCTATTCTGGGATGAAGGATTAACTTATTTCTTCTACTGGAGCTGCTGCAGTCAACATAAATAGTTCACAGGGACGGAAGAGGAAAAATAAATTCAATCTATAACCCAGTGACTGCAACAGGGATCTGGGCAATTATGATGGTAAGTCAGGGTCACGTCTTCTGCCAGGTCAAGGTGAGTCCAAAATATAAAGAGTGAATAAACAAATAAAATTACCCCCACCAAGAAAGTTCTTTCCTTCACTAGTTTTTAAAATACAGGGAAAGAAGAGCAAGTGAAAGCAAAGTGAATGAGGATGGAAAGGAGAGCAAAATGTGACTTGTTCAAGTGCTGTGTATGATACTGATCGCTACAAAATTGTACTTTTCAGTATCCAAAGTCAACTGAGCAACCCCAGGTGTTCTGTTTCCTGTGAGTCCTTTCCTTACCACTTGAAAGGCTTGTCTTTATTTCTGACAACAATTGTGTACTCAACTTCAAGCCCATGAATACTCTCATCTGTTTAAGCAAATGCTTAAATATACATATGTGTAAAAATACACATATGCCTTAACCTATACACATGCAATAACTGCTTGCAAGATTGAAGCCTACATTAATAAAACATACTGAAGTTTTAATGAAAGGAATGACTATCAATCAATACTATCATTCACACACTGTCATTTTCTTCATATTTCTTGTATTTGCAAGGTGTGGGGGTGTATGCACGACACAAATACTATTAAAATCACAGAAGAGATCTTAGAGCCATTGCTGACAGTTCTCCAAAATCATTGGCTCAATGTGCAGCAGCAGCTATAAAACATTAAAAAAAGCCAGTGATTGTTCTCAAGATCCTCCCTGATGATGGCCAACACCACAGTCAACACTATTTCATTTCTGTAAAATTTGGTGCAGACACAGCTTGAATTCTATAGACAGTTTTGTTCCATAAATCTCAAGAAGGATCCACTGGAATTTGAGAAGGTCTTATAAAGGAGGACTTATAAAACAACTGAATGACACAATGTCCATTCAAAGAGCTAAAAGGCTGAGATGCCTCAATCTTGAAAAGAAGACAGAGATATGTGATAAGACTGCATTTTAAAAAATCACGAAGGTGAAAGATAAGCTGACTGTACAAACTCTTACAAATCCTGCAAAACTACAAGCAAGGAGATTAAGAAAAATACATAGATTTAAAACAGCACACAGAGAATTTCTGGAATTTGTTCTATGACATCACAGATGCAGACAAAATCAGAAAATCCAAAAAGGAATTAGGCAAATTAATGAACAAAAGATGTATAAACAGAGACTAAAAAGGGATTAGGCAGGGATGCAGCACCCAATGTCCCTAACAGAATAGAACAGTTCTGGACGCTGGAGTAGTACTGGGGAAACAGATCACAGAATACACACAGGCTCCTGCGCTCCCCCTAAACAGCATTCCCCATCCCCATCGTTACTTAGAACACTGGACTAGATAAATCAGTTTGGCCTAGGCAAGCAATTTTTAGTCTTATTTAACTTAGTCTGTGACTAAGTTAACTCTGAAAATGTTTTTTCAAAGATGAACATTTTAACTGTTGAATTTCAGCATCTAACTTACAGACAAGAACAGAATACATACCCAATAATGTATCATTTTGAACGATGAAATCATTTTCTTTGTTCCTACAAATTTTAAATGCTAGCTTGCAAACACTAAGAAGATTTCTTCCATCTACTTTCATCTGCAAAGAAAGTAAAAGACAAAATCACAACTAAAATCTACATGCAAAAATGCACCATAACATTCTACAAGTTCAGACACCATGGCAAACTTGTATTCCCATGGAACTATTAAATTACAGCTGAAACCCTAACAATACACTAAAACAAACTGAAAATGTTTACAGAATTAAAGGACTCTGAAACTTGGGTATTTTAAACTCTATTTAGCAAACTGTGCTGGCTTTAAAATAACGGTTTTAACTTTTAATGTAGTAATATAAACAGGTAGCATACCAATAACTTGCAGGATTTTTTCTCCAATTCACTTACAAAGAAATCCTGTATAGAAATCAGTGGTTTGGCATGTATGGCCATACCACAAAGACCTCGAGTACAACAGTACATGTCATAATGAAATTTACTCTCAGCTATCAGAAAACATGATCTTACGATGTACTAGATGTACTTATGGTCACGGAGAGATTGTGAAAGGGCAGTAAAGGTGGTAAAAATACAGTGACATATCTCTTCCTTTCCTCTGCATTTCAAGGGCAATATCTTCTAGGTTCATGCTTTTTAAAAGACTACACAGAAAAATGTCTGCAAAGGAACACTTCTTTTTAATAAGCACCACTTAACATCTCTGTGGTATCTGAGTATATAACTGTATCTTCTGAATAAAATAGCTTACACTACCTTAAAGGAGAACATACGACTCCCCCAACACACACACACAAATTACTGAAATGTCTACAGCACAATGTTAGCTGGCATCCTTTCACCAGTGACTGTCCATACATACTTTGTAGAACATGAACGAAGAAGTTCTGAAGCACAAAACTTAAAGAGTTTTAACCACAAATCTAAAAACTGGGGTTTTTAAATCCCTGCATAGGTATCCCAGTTTAGGACACAGTGTCTTTTCCATGCCTATACAATATTCTTGCCACCATACACCAACTATCCTATTTTTGTGCCCCTCCTTCCTGGCCCAGATGTAACTTCTCTGCAGAAAATAAGCTGCAAGCGCTGATCTAGATGAATGGGTGGTAGACTAGTATCTCTGTGGTAGTAAACTGTACTTAGGAAAGGGTTAGTTTAGACACAGTTTAGAAGTGAGCATTTCAAAACACTTACAGCCAGAATAATCTTTGCCAGCTTCAGGGAAAGTGGATCTGAATCAATGTCTACAAGTTTATATAACGTCTTCAGAAGCACTCTTCTTCTTTTACATCTTTTTCCCAGCATATTTCCTTCGTTCAATGCTTGATAGAGCTTGGTACAAGCTAGACAAAGGTTTTCTATATTGTCTTCTACTTGAAGAGTGTAGGAAGGGAGAGAAAAATAAAAAATAATTATCAGTGCCACTTTATCCAGAGCATCTCAATACATAAAGACACAGAAGAACAAAATAAAGAACAGGCTGCACAACAACAAAAATAAGACATCAAATAAATGTCTTCATATGATAACGCGATCCCCAGAAATAATTTTATTCTGCTTTTCCAAAAAAGGAGACTCAAGCCAAGAAATCATTGAGCCAAATAATACCTACAAGCTAAAAAATAATACCTACCAGCTAAAAAACCTCACCTTTGATGCTTAATAATCAGATTGACCAAATGTCTACCATGAAACTGTGTCTCTGAAAACATTCTTTAAAGCACTCCACCAAACATTACATGTGAAAAAGGGATCAAACTTTACTGAGATTTAAAAAAAGTGAATGTAAAAACTTGCTAGAACTCTTCAGTGTAGAGGTACAAGATATATTTGAGTGGAATGTCGGCCTATTGACTAAAAAGTGATCTACTTCCTCACCTGAGTCCCTGAGACACTGTTTAAAATACACAAAATAAAACCTAGAGTAAATTATTACAAAAACTGCATCTCAACACAATGGAATCATGTACATATTTACTTTACAGAGAAAAGGAAAAGTCTTGTCTATTTTTAAAATTCCACAGTGAGATTTTTTAAAAATTTTCTTACATTTGCTTTTGTCCATAAGGTGACACTTACAAAGCCCCACGTAAATCCACCTGAACTGCCAGCATAAACTCCGCATTTACGCAGGGTGTACCTCACAGCTGAAATAGTCATATTCAAGGAGGCAAAGCATTTGTGATGAAATACGTATGGACAGGAAATTACAACAAAAACCATGTCTGAGGCCCCAAACCTGCAAGCAGATTCAAGGACCAATCCCTCAGGCTGAGAAGTGCCTGGAAGCTCTCAATCTGCAATCATTGCACCTGAGGAACAGCAATGACTATTCCATTTCTACTCCCATCATGACAGAAAATTTAACAAAATTTAGCATGATTCTAAATGCTCTGCTCCAGTAAGCCGTGAAACAGGAGTGGCAAGGAACCAAAACTGAAAGGTCTTACACTCCATTTCATCAAAATTAACAACAAAAAAAATGATTCATCACTCATCCCATGGGGCATTTTGAAGCTTAACCTCCTGAGTATTGCAGTGTAACAAAATAAATTATTTGTTCCTCTAGAAAAAGAGACTTTGGGGTTCTATTAGCTTTTGTCGTATTACAAACATCTCAAGCACATCATATTCAGAAGATGCCAGACAATAAGTAAGTTGCAGGTTAACTTCAGATTTGTTTTTGAATGGAAAGGTTTCTGCAAATATTTTTGCATGAGAAAGTTGAAGAAAAAGGCTTCTCTATTAATATATGAAAAACTAAATGTGACTTAAGTTCATGTGGAGGGAATTAGCTAAAAGGTATGAAGCAAATGACTGCACACAAAATTTTAAAATATTAAATTACCAACAGACACACTCAAAACATTTAAATTATGGAAGTCTAATATTCTTTTTTATAAGAATTGTGCAGTAAATAGCCTAAAGAAAGCAATATATCACAGAGTTGCAGGAGGCAATGATGCAATTCAGTTACAGTTTGTGTTAATATTCAAGAAGTAGCAAAATTCAGGTTTTAAAGTTTTTGTAGTACTACATTCAATCAACTGGTGAGAAAGTAGCATTAGATAATGTCATCTATTATTAGAAAAACAAAGGGTTTTAAAACTAATCGAGTTTTTTAAAAAGCTAATAAAACCCCAATACACTAACCAAATCAAGTAAAGACTGAGGAAAAGAGGCATGAAAATTGATTTTTCTTAGCTACATTCATGACAAGGGAAAGACATGATTAGATTTTACCTCTAAATTTTATTTTGCTTGTGAATAAAGAACATCTCACTATGCAAAACAGTAACTCAGTGGCTGTTATTTGACAATCTTGGCATTAAGCAAGGAAAATGTGAAGTAATATAGCTGTTTTCTAATTTCCTGATCACTGTTTTTCTATACATCAGTGATAGATGTGGTGATGAGAATCCCGTCTTTTTAAAATAATTACATATATTGGGAATCACTTAGCCCTTTACAGGTGTTTCATACTCATCAACATCTGCAAAAGTACGCAAAAAAAAGTTCTAATCTGTACCGTGCTACCACAAACACTGCTAAAGATCCTGTAAAACAGAACTACTTGTAAAAACAAACCTACTTTCTATACTCCCACCGTTCAAATAAATATAGTGTCTACAGAAGGCAAATGAACAACTTTTTCAATGAAAATGGATTCCGGAGTTTAATCTTTCAAGTTATACTTAATTTACTCAATTTTGCTTCAGCATTCTGAGTCTTTACACACCTTTCTGACACATCTAACACTTTAAGCACAAATGGAAATTTTCATTAAAATTTCCTTTGTTTTCTAAAATGAACTGAGACCTTCAATACAGTCTATGGTTAAAGCAGTGAATCTGCGCAGTATTTTATTCTAAAAATGATTAGCTCAACACTGACTGCTAAGCTGGCAGAGCTATGTTGTCTAAAATAAGGTAATTTAATCAGACAAGGTAAAATCTTCTCTAAATCAATTCTGGGGTTTTTTACAGAATCACAGAATAGATAAGGTTGGAAATGACCTCTGAAAGTCATCTGGTACAACCCCTGTGCTCAAGCAGGGCCACCTAGACTGCGCAGGACAGTTTTACTGTGAAGTCACTGAACATATAAAAACATAAAAGGCCACATACTCCAATTACTGTTATTATTTTGTAGTAAACACAAATGAGTCCCATGCTTCCTGCAAGAAACAGAACAGAAAATACACCCTTTCAGGAGTGTTACCCACTTTTTTCCAGTTCATGCAGAATTGGTAAAATCTTTATATGCCAAAAGAAATCTTCCTCTTCCCATTGATTTATTCTTCTTTCATCCTTTAAGCCTTCAAAATACATTCAGAACAAAAGCACACATTCAGTGAGGGTTTCACTTGCTACAATATTAAATAGCTACAAATACTTTATTCATTAGTCAGAAAAAAAAATCTAAAAATGTCACCTTTTGCTACATTTGAGGTTATTCTACAAATTCAAGCTTTTCTCTTTATTAACATATTCTCAAAACCAAAAGTTTCAAACAAAACTAGATGGATAAGTGGTTTAATATGTAAAGCTGTACTGTAAAGCTTTTGTTTGCTGACATTCATGTTTCATTTGATTGCTGAATTGGAAGGTAACAATTACTTAAACATCAAAGTGTCCTATTATTTTTCAGCTCTGTATTCACGTGACAGCTTATTCTTTGTTAAAAAAAAATCCGTACTACAGACAATCCTCTAGGATTGCAGAATTTTATCTACTACACATGCATGATATTAGAGTAAGCTTAATTAACTGACTGGTCAGTTAGGGAAAAGTCCCGCTAGTTATTACATCCTGTTAGCAATTTAGCAATTCTAACTACTTCATCCAATTAGTTTTGAGAACTTCATTACTGAACTTTTATAAAATGCTTCTTTCTCTCATATTCTTTATTGCATTCAGCAGTTTTTCATACAGCAACCTGGGAAATGAATAGTAAACCACAGATACGTGAAAGGTATTTTGCCTCCAATAATCATGTCAGAAATCTTGAAGGCAACCAATTCCCAGTGTTCTTGGCCACCCTCAGCCAAATCCCTGTGACTGAGAAAAAACTACTCTTCACTATCAGAAACCTTGAACACTTCACGAAGAGAGTTTTAAAAAATATTTAAGATTTTTTCTTCTCAGCTTCAAAAACAAAATACAAAAAAAAACCTATCAGCAGACATCAAGTCAAAAACTGGTAGACCAAAAAATCAGTGGACTGTAACTTTTCTGGAAACAAGACTGGGAGCATGGATCTGTTTTCAGATTGGACAAGAAGTTGGTGAAAACACTTTATTAAAAAATGGAATCCAGGATTCACTTTCATATGGATGGCAGTATCACTGGGAATTACTCTGACTTGCTGAACAGCCTTTACACCTTCACCTAGTATTTTGTGAAGGGACAAAATTCTGGCCTTGACCACTTGGGTCACTACAGATACAGATCCAGAGTTTCTGCAAAACTCATGGTGTGAAGGATCTAACAACAGCTGCTCACAAGGTGCATGTAGGCAGATGTTTGGAGTTCAAGATTGGGTTAAGCTCTTTATCTTGCAGGCAAGCAAGTTGTTATAAAGATAGGGTCTGGTTTGTTTTGTTGTGTTTGAGGTTTTTTTTAATAGGGAAATAAAGGTAACACAACTCTACTAAATAACATGATGAAAGCCATTAAGACTGGAATATATAAATTTCTTTAAGTGACAGATTTGTCTGAAAATGTCTCCTGCTGTTCATTACTAGCTTTTGCATTTAAAGGACAATGCGAATTCTTAACA
This sequence comes from Corvus hawaiiensis, assembly GCF_020740725.1. Lineage (NCBI taxonomy): Eukaryota > Metazoa > Chordata > Aves > Passeriformes > Corvidae > Corvus > Corvus hawaiiensis. Next base: position 47,058,956 of record NC_063215.1, on the reverse strand, counting down.
TAAACATGAATGAACACAGTAAATACTATACTACCTGAGAACACTAATAATAAGAGGTTTGCATCAAGGGAACAGTATCTCAGACCTTAAAACAGTGACTGTCCACTGGCATTACTTGGAACAGTAAAACAATTAAAAACTTCCTATTTTAAAAGCTTGCTCTTTAGAAAACAATCCAGATTCTTTATCTGGTCTGTATTAACTATCTACCTACATTTTACACACAATTAATCTATCAAATATACCTAGTTCAACAGATTATAAAAAAATGCTGCTACTTCATAAGTAATACACTATATTTGTTATTACAATAACTATGTACTGTTGTTGCTTGCATATATATAAAAGTACACGTTATTAGCGAATATTATTATTTTGCATACCATTTTTATTTTCTAGATCAAATGATTTGATAATCTTATTTAAATTGATGTGTTTGCAATGAAGTGAAAGTTCTGCTCCAGATAATGTGAAAGTACAGCTGAAATGAGAACACTAGAATAGTTTGCACTGTTCCTTCCTGCCACAAAACCCACATATTGACTCAATTGTTTCTTTTCTTTCCGATGTGTAGCTACTTCTCTTAAACTGAAAGATGGGACTGACTTTTTAACTATACATATACTTAACTTCATTAGGCAAGGAATAGAAAACTTCAGGCATGCATTTGTAGATTGAGCCAAATTTCTCACCAAAAAAAAAAATTACTAGAGCCATTTAATTTTCAGTTCAGAATGAAAAGAACAGATTTTTTTGTACTACTCTGCTTTACTTGTCTCACATTCATCAGAAGAATACAGCAAACTGAAAGTCATAATGGCATATTTTTTTTAAGAAAGTATCTCTTATAACTAAGTAAAAAGAATATAATCAGCTTTTACTAAACAGTATTAATCCTAGCAATAAGAATGACCAGAAAATCCATGACTATAAGGAAAACCAACATTACTAAATTGTGTGTGTCCCAGTCCAGCGAGATTTTTTTAAGCTGGTGAAAAGGAATGGTCCTAGCTGCATTTAAAATATTGCAGAATCTGTCCTGAACTTTCTAATGGAGCAAATCACAACGGAACAGAAAAAATACTCAAGCAAAAGAATGCAGCAAGTTTAAGTTGGTTGTCTCAGTTTTTCATAGGTCTTAACCACTGCTTTGCATTCTGGTCAAAAAAAAAAAAAAAAGTCACTAATCAGTCTACATTTATTGGTTGCTGTTTTTAGCATGTAAATACAAGAGCCTTAGCAACACGGAGCTTTCAAAAGCTGAGTACTGCCTGACTTAGAATGTTTAGCCTTTTCACTGAATACTGAGTGGCCACAAATAGATCAATATTAAAACAGCCTACCTCCTCCCTAAAATGTCAAAGCACAAGCACAATTCATATCAGAAAATAATTTGTAAATGAGCACTCCACCCAGAATCCCATTGTAGAGAAGAAATGATGGAGAATTCCTACTGCTGCCCCACTCTTTATTGTGGGATTAAAGATGAAGCATGTACAAACTAAGGAAGCTACATAAAGTTAAGAAAAGTAGATATAAAAAGAAACAATCCTAAAAATACACTTTACATTTGCAATAACACCAATCAAATAGCACAAACAAATTAAAAGGCTTGTAAGTATACTAACTCCCATGACATGGTAAATACTCTCTGCTCTTTGTAAGGAAATGAAAGCAGAGCACATTACAACCTTTGCCAGAATGATCTGGAATAACAGAATTTCTCAGTTCTAGAAAAATAGTATTAAAGCATAATAATAGAACAGTAGAAACTTCAAGTTTCCATACCAGAGTCTCAAATACACACTTGTGACGTATGAAATGTGCTAGCTATGAGGAAATATTATTAAAATCCTTTACGTAAAATTAGCAAAATACATCCCTACACAGCAATCCAAAACCTCTATCTTCAGGTAATACAGGCTGGCATAATTTTATCGGTTTCTGTGCAACTATGACAGATTACAAAAAGTGATGGGCAATTAAGGTATTAATGGATTGGCAAATTCTTAAGCCTAGATATGGGAAAAGCAAGAGAGAAAATACCGACAGAATTTTAGAGTCAAGATCTCTTGAATATTGTTTCTCTTTACTAAGAACAGTAAAAAAACCCAATATATCTAGAAAACCAAAATTATTGTTCAGTGAATAGTAAAGAACAATATCGTCAAATTACAAGAATTAGATTATTTCTACTTGACTGCATTTCACATTTTTTGAATGGAGACGGAAATTCCTTGTACCTGTTACTCTTCTCTTCCAGCCTGAACTCCTTGGCTGTGATGACTTTTTGCCAGGCTCTTTCATCTGGTTGCTAAAAGATACCATATGGACACAAAAAAGTATTATCAGAAGACAGTGCTCAAAATGCTTGTTCTTTCTCATGCATTGAGTTGTGCATATTAATAACTAATTAGAAAAGATGACGTTATTTTACTAAGTTAGTAATTAGCTGCTCATTAATACTTACATGTAAATACAACCTCCTCCTGTATGTATTACAGAAAGTTCCTTCAGAAATACTGACATATTCACACCACAAGAGGTCACCATTATGGAACACAAAACCTAAAGCATTTCTGCTTGCTCAATAAAACTGAAAGATGAACCAAACTAAATTCAGAAAGAGACAATTTCTATTTTACCATCAGTTTCATTAAATGAATATAAACTCAACTGGCTTAAAACTGTAAGTTCATCCATTCACAAGGACAGGGGTTTTTTTCTGGCAGGATTAACACTTTTAAAAAGTTTAATGAGAAGACCTTTTAAAGAAGCAAACAGCAGAGTATCCTTTCAAGTATATATTAGAATTTCTAGGTCTGCTAATGAACTATTGCTAACTGCATAGTGGTCACTAGTTCTGTTAGTACAAGAAACAGGAATGTTGCCATTTCTATTGTTTTACAAAGTAATGCCATAATTCCTGCTGATTTTATGGTCAGTCTTTCTTTGGACAGAGGAAACTACTACATACATCTATAATAGATTCATTTATTTATTCTGTTTGCCTAGCTACACTCTCAAGCAACACTGATCTAAAAGAAATATACAAGATGTTGACACTCTGCTATCAAACTGGAATCTTTCCTCCTGTACTAAAGAGAAAGTCTTAATCTATGTTTTCTATTCTCAGTGTTTAACACTTCTTACTCCATTTAAAGCTCGTGTACCAATACAACCTAATCTCCTGAATTCCCTTCTAAAGATGACAGTAGTGTGCTAGCAATGTTATTTCAATTTTTTTAAACCAGTTAATTTAGTTACTCTAAGATTTAAAGCTGAACTGTTGTTTAAGTAGTTTGCTGGATTGGTGCCTAAATCCTGTCTGTCAGTCCAGACAGAAGATGTAAGTCATCCTACCAACAGATGGAGACGGAATAAAAGACAAAGCTCTTGCAAGATCAGTTCCCTGCAAAAGGGACTGGATAGCTCACTGTGATCAGTCAAAAATTTCCCAAGCAATCACATTACAGAGGAACAGTTGCTTCATTATGGCTAACAGTGAATAATGCTTTATCTTTACAACACGAGGATTTAAGTACTCCAAAATCCAAATGCTTACACAAACTATCTTGAAATTATTTCAGCTCATATACAGCAATTTCTACTCCTATGGGGAAGCAATACTTCATAAAGAAAAAAAACCCAAGTGCTTGCATCTCTAAAATTGTCTGACATCTCCAAGAAAGAGGGGTTTTAGAGCACACATTACAGACAGTACAGTGTATTGGTAGAAATAAAAATTTGGTTCCATTTCTGTAAATACCTTGTCCTATACACTTTCAAAGTTTCAGAAATGTTTCTGCAAGTTTCAGCCATCCCTGAAATCAAGACTACAACCTGAAATGTCACTGGATAAGCAAGAGAACAAGTTCAGTCACCTTATACTAACATAGCTGTACTCAGAAATCAGTACCTTCAGAACTCTGTGTAGGCATGATGATACTACATGCCTATATGAATATGGATGTTTGATTTCACTTTCCTCAGAGAAAGAGTTTTTGTAACCATATCCTGTCTGTGTCTCTTCCCTGAAAATGCAAATCCAGGATGAATCCAAGAAACCTCAACAAAGACAATCCTATGAGTTTTGTTGAAAGCAAAAGCAGATTAATAAAAAAAGACACTGAAGCGAAGGATGAGTTAACTTACCAGATAGAAACACCATATATGTGAGATAGAGAGTAAGGCCATGCCAACTGTGCATGAAAAGAAGCTGGGCTGGAATCCATTGTTTTTTAAACATCAGTATCAACCAGTTTAGAGACTTAAATGAGTAGGAAAGCAGATTATTCTGTGAATACCAGCAGTACAACAATCTGTGCTTTTGGGAAACATCGTCCTAAGTCACCCGAACTTCCATTATTTTCAGAAAAAGAATACACTGAATACCTACATAAATGGGAATGACTGGTGGGCAGGCTTATATTTAGGGAACATGTACAATTTATGAATTCTGTGAGAGATTATAAAATTCCTTTATGTAGCTTTACCACTCTGCCGACTTCATTTTAGTTACACAGACTTTCGTTTCTTTATCTTCACATTTTCATTTAGGACTGAAACTTAAATAGAAGTATCTCATTAAGAACAATGCAGTTAAAATATAATCAACCTATTCTAAAAGATAAGTTACCTACTATTGAAGGGAACTGGCTTGTCAAGAGAGTGGTTGCCTTGGAAACAAAGTCAATTGGCAGAAATCTGATCGTCTGGTAAGGGGCTCATCAGGAAATCTACTGACAGAGGCTCTGATGATTTACAGAAGAAAAGGAACTTAGCAAGTGGATCATTCTTATCCTTCTCACATAGAAGAAATCATAGTAGCCTCAATGAAGAACACTGCTTTCCTGAATGTACATAGAGTGTGAGGACTTCCAAAAGGAAAGTGAGCCAGTACTGGAGTAGTGTGGTGTGGTGGGTTGACCTTGGACAGCTGCGGGATGCCAGATCACACCACTCTTTTTACTCCCCTCCTCAGCAGGACTGAGGGTAGAAACAAGATGGAGAAAAACTCACGGGTCAAGACAAAAACTGTTTAATAAAGCAAAAGCAAAGGCCGCTTGCAGAAGCAAAGTAAAACCAAAGATTTATGCTCAACTTCCCACCAGTAGGCAATGTCCAGCCACTTCCAAGGAAGCAGGGCTTGAGTACGTGCAGTGATTGCTCTGGAGGACAAAACTCTTAACAATAAATGCCCCCTCACTTCCTTTGTCTTCACTTTTATTGCTGAGCAGACATCATACAGCATGGGAATCCCTTTAGTCAGTCTGGTCCAGCTGTCCTGGTTATGTCCCCTCAAAAGACCTTGCCTAGCCCGAGCCTACTGGTGACAGGCACATGTTGGAGAGACAGCGCTGATGCTGTGGAGCACTGCTCAGCAGTAGGCAAAATGCTGGTGTGTCATCAACATCATCCTTCTAGCTACCAATGCAAAGCACAGCACTGTGAGTGCTGCTCGAGGGAAAATAAACTCCATCTCAGCCAGACCCAATACATGCTCAGTATTATTCCCTGGTGAAAGAATGGATAATTAAGTGAAAGCTGCATTTATTCAGAAATTCTGCATGTTTAGACATTTACTTGAGTGTTCTTGCCATCAGACTCTCGTTAATAGTAAATCTGCAAACTCTCACCCTTCCATGGTATTCCAGGGAAAACTGCATTTCTACAAAACATATCCCAGAGGCAAAGAATTGAACTAGTAATCTCCAAAGACGCTGCACACAACAGCTAGGTTTGAATCAGAAATGTGAATGTAAGATCCCAGTGGAGGAATAGGGCTTGGGCTCCTTCCTCATACTGCACCTTAAATATCTGACAATCTGGTTACCTCTTTACCTGCAAACCAGTGTGGCAATGGGTCTGAATTTTGGTTCACACTGTCCCATAGATTTAGACCCTTAGCAGCGCCTCTGCTACAGCTTTGTAGTAACCCAAGAAAAGTGTTAACTTTCCTTGACAAACACCTGGGCACAGAGGTAGGGACATGCCCAGACAGCACCTTGTGTGTGGGTATTAAAAAGAGGGAGGGAATTAAAAATAGTTTCATTGTATTAACATAATGTATGACACTGCAGATAGCTACCAAGCTAGAAACTAACTCCTTTGTTCAATTTTTATTAATTATTAGTAGAGATGTATCCCTGGTGCCCCTGATTATTTAGTTACCAGTTAAGAGAGACATTTGGCCTAATACTAACAATTCAATGCTTCTCTACAGAATTGTATCTATCAAGCACCTGTGTTCATCAAGGTAGCAAAGCTTAACTTGAACAAAAAGAGAACATGCCCATCTTCTCTGAATTGTCCAGCTTCAAGGCATTCCCTCTTGACACTACCCTCTCCTCATGGTAAGGTTCCTGTAACATCTCACATATCCTTACAGCTTTGGGAGACAAAACTAGATAACATGAAGTGGGAGAAGAACAGAGAAGCACAGTAACTGAGACAGTGTAATAAAGAATGAAGAATATACAGGTTAGTTTTCAAACAGAAGAGTAGGAATAAAGGGAAATGAGAAAAAGACAAGGGCAGTGGGGATAGAAAGCGTCATAAGCCCCACAGTATCTCCTTCTGCAAGTGCCAAGGCCTCACACAACTTTGCTCATGCAGAAGTTATGAGCATCTCCTTTTGCACCCATGTAAACTGGCTCTACGGACTCTCTCTTAAAGTAGAGACAGGAACATGGACTATCCCATGTAAAGCAGAATCTGAACAGATTCTCAAAAAGGCAGAGAGCTACTAACACACAGACTGTGCACAGCATGCCCTGAGTAAATGCTGTAAGGAAGCCATAGACTGTAGACACGATCTGATGTCTGGAAACAGACTTCTTTTTCCATTTTTAAACATGGCCTTTCTATTAATCCAAAAAACTCTCTAATTATGAGCACATGATTTCTACACATCCATATCTGCAGAGCCCTTTCTGTATCTATAGAACCACAATTCTTGTAAGTTCCTTCCTCAGAAGCAAATCTAAGCCCCAGATAGTTTAATTGTTTAACCTTAGAGCCCTTTTATTTTTGGTCTTTATTTTGGTAAGGTAAACAAACCTTTTTTATTCCATTTTCCCCTCACAGTCATCCAATTTCTCCCCAATGTATTCTCCTTCATTATATCCCCTTCCGGGCCCACAAAATTCCTTTTTCTAGTTTATTTAAAACCCAAAAATGTGACTGAAATTTTTACAAATTTTATTTTGGATCCTTGATGTATCCATGTTTTCAGGTCTGCAGAAGCCTAGGAGAGCAATTTCTAACTTTTCACAAAGCTCTAAAAACAGTCTAGGCACTGCAGTAGATGCAGACTGTTTATACATAAATACAAGCACTGAACATCTGATTCTACCAACATACGTTGTGTGCACTGGAAAGCCAGACATGGTGTATCTACACCCAAAAATCAAGACATTTCACTAAGCTTTAGGAAGAACAGAATTCTAGCAATGCTAAGGAGATCCTGGGGGCCTGTTCAGGCAAGCCAGATGTATCAAAATGACTACTAGACAGAAAGGTGTTCTTTCAGACTAGAGCAGAGTTCAGTCCCCTTGAATGTGGATAATCCTTAAACAGATAGACCAGTTAAGAAGAATGTTCTTTGAGATGTTACTGACACGTATATTCAGAGTGTGACTACACATCTATGCTGTAATCTGGGTTTATTTTTATTGCTAGTACTATCCAGGATGGCATGCCTTACATGGATAAGGATCATTTGGCTATTTAAGCAGCTGAGCACTTTCCGTTCAACCCAAGATTCACAAATTCTATGTGGACTACAAAGGGAAAAGCTGCAAGGAGGTGTTGTGAAAGTATATACAACCAATAAATCCTTAAAAAGAACCATCATGGGTAAATAGTTTTTCCTGTTTTGAGCACCTGCCATGGGGGAGAAGAAAGAGCTCCTGTCACACAACCAATGATGGTGTCACAATGCACCCCCCTTTCAGGTATCAAAAGACATTGATAAGAACCCCTGCCAAGCCTTCTCTTCTCCACGCTGAACAGTTCCAGCTCTCTCAGCCTTTCCTCATACAAAGGATTCCTTCCTATCTCAGCAGGTGGATTTCCTCCAGCCGTTTCATATCTCTATTGCATTAGGAAGCCTGGAACTGGTCCCAGCAGTCCAGGTGTAGCAGAGGTTTTCAAGACGCAAATGAACAAAGTGCTAGATAATCTCATCTAGGCTCTCTTTTCCACAAAAGATTGGGCCAGATGATCTTTTGAGGTCTCTCGAATCCTGAGCTGTTCTATGAACTTGGTGTACACCAGGACCTCCAGGTCTTCTTCTTCAAAGCTGCCTCCCAGGTGGATCACCCCCAGTATATAATGGTACCCAGGGTTGTTCCTGCCCAGACGCAGGACTTTGCACTTCTCTTTGTTAAACTGCATCAGGTTCCTAGCAAACCATTTCTCCAGCCTGCTGAGGCTCCTCTGGACCAATGGGTTGCTTATCCACTTACTGCCAGTTATCACTTCTTCTAAATTATTCAGAACAGTGGTCTCATGAACAGCCCATCAGATCTCTTGGCAGGAGCACTGCGGAAAGATACGTAGGGCTCTAGACCAAGTTTATCAGGGGACAGCCAACCTCAGCAGCTTTGTCTCAAGAAGAACAATAGCAGCTCCAGGGAAAGTTAAAGGAGCTAATGGTGATCCTGGGAATTAAGGCACTAAGGACAAGGGAGCAAAGCCTGAGTCAGCAGCAAGGGGCAAAGCGGTGCAAGGGCCCCAAGGCAAAGAAGGGGAGTCAGACACAGAGCTGCAGCAAGTGAGAGAAACTGCAAGGGATCTTCTCAGAGCAGGTTCATTTACACAATGCTTAGGAGCCACTGCTTCAGGAAACAAACCCCTGCTACCATGATTCTTCCACTCCAAGTGTTTAGTGATCAAGAAACAAGAATTCTAACTCTGAACCAAAATAACTCATGTTAACAACAAGACATTGCTCTGTAGACTTTGAAACGAAGTATAAACAACATCCCCGTATTTTTGCCAAAGCAACTAGTATGAAATGTTTTTAGCTTTTGGCAAAATGAGAAAAATTAGTATTTTGTTCTGCCATTTATTCTCACAGAAATTAATTTTCCCACATACCAATTAACAATTGCATTTCTCATTAATCCCTTTATTCCAATTTCATTATACTATCCAGACCTTTTATGTTGCCAGAAGGACATCAGAATTAGTTTTTGGTATTGTCTTTCATTAGTTGAATTGTAGGGAATATGTTTTTGTGGTTTTTATTGCAAACCAACTGATTTCTTCCTGACCCATAACTTAGCACTTGAAAAGCACCCTATATTTTAGAACTGACCTTCACTGAGCCTCTTAAGAGAATCTGTCCCTACTTTGCTCAGCTACCACAGAATCTTTCATTCTGTGATGTCATCTGAGGGACAAACAAGACAGATAAACACAATCTGGAAATAAGCCTCAAAGAAAAAAACCCAAGTGTTAACAGCTCAATTTTTAAAGATTATTTTCCTTTTCAAAAAAACAATGGAGACAAAATTACTTGCAGACAGCTAAAAGAGATATAAAATAAAGTATTAAGCCAATTACACAAAACTCGAGTCAGTCTTGTTTTTCAACCACAAAACTTCTCAAAAGCATGAAAATAATTGAAAAACTGGTAATATAGATGTCCTGAAATTATTTCAGGAACTGTAGATAATTATAAGGAACACCACTAAGAAGAGAAAAAAAACAAAGGGAGTGAAAACTATAATCAAGTGTATAACTGATACCACTAATACAAGAAAAGATAACTAGTAGAAAGACAACATAATTTGCCAAAATATATTGACAAATAGACCAACTACACTCTGAGTCATCCTAAAGATGAGCAAGTACCAATTCTTCTATAAACACAATCACGGGAATAGCTCATTTCTTATGACAACTCCAGCGATAAAAAAATACAGTATTTCTTATTTATACAGAAAAAGATACAGATGAAGAACCTCATGCACATGTTAAACACTATGACTTAAAAGAATAATCAAGGTTGATGAAAAACCTCTATCCTTATCCTTTTTATTCTTCACAGTCCTTACATATTCTGTCTAATACTGAAAACACTAACAGTATCTATTTGTGGTACCTTTACACAAGCAGATAACTGACAGTCTAATTCTAACTATAAAAAATACCTAAAACATTAGCCTAAATATATTTGAGTCTGAAAACCACATCACCATCATCTTCCTAACCTGAACCTTGCATAAGCATTGCATTTCTAAAAAGAAAATAAATTTAAATCCATTTTTACTATAGGTCTACCTAGACTGAATTAGCATTCTTTCTTTACCCTTTGCGTGGCACACTTACCCATTACAGAATTACAATTCAATCGGTAATAAGAACTAGATCTCCCAGATTTGGAGACCAATGATGTTGGCCTGAAACGAATCACTAGAGGGGAAAGACTCTTTGGAGAACACTGTAAAAATGAGCCTAAACTCCACTGTCTCTTCTGTGAGCTAAGAGACCAGAGATAAGTTACCTCTTACCCTTTTCTTTAGAAGTCTGTAACAAGTTCTGAAAAAAAAAAGAATTCCTCTTTCCCAGTGCTGTCTCAGTATACCAAACCAGGCACAGTCTGGAAAACTTTGTAGAAAGCTCTACCTGTGAAAGATTTCCCACCACGCAATTTTTTCTCTCTTAAATTAGTGGTCCAAATAGCCAGTGGAACTGAGGCAAAAATAGATAAAGATTAGTTGGGAGTACATTAATTTCCTGTTTCCCTGCCTTTATGAGAATTCACAAAGTTGTCAATATATGTAATAAAAAAAAAAAAGGAGAAAAATACTGAAAAAAGTCTGGAGAATCAGCTAAACCATATAATAAACCAATATCCACCCCATGTCATTCATTTCAAAAAAATCATCCAAAGCAAAACAGAATGGGTGTTCCCCTTAGCAAAAAAAAAAATCTCTCTCTTCTGTGGAAATCTTTTGCTTTGAAGAGAAAAGGAATTTTGGGCATAGTGTATTTTGGGCACAGATGTGAAGGCCGTTTAGGCAACCAGAGACAAGTGATTTCCAGTGGCCCTCCCACCCATCCTATTCTATAGGATTCCCTTTATCATTTAATCCGCTGCTTCTATCATTTTCTATTGACATATTCCAAAACTCTAAAAAAGTACAAGAAACTACTCTCATGGAAGAAGAATACATCTCAAGGATACTGTAAAACAGGCATTTAATAAAGAGACCAATGGTGAGAGAAAACAGGGCACAGTATATCTTCTTTACAGCACCTGCTAATCCTTTTGTAGCTCTTTATAAAACTCACTTATTAATAAAAGAACAGGCCACCTGGCAATGAACTGTTTGCCTCCAAACTCTTCCTCACTGAAGGCACCTCTCCTTTTAAGGAGTCCTGGAATAACATCTAAGCTTTCAGAATACTGAGACACTGGAGTAGGAAAAAAAATCATCATCTTTTCTCACCAGGGAAACTGCTGCTCTTCATCAGCAAATCTGCCATTACTGTTGACACTTCTGTTGAAACATATGAATGCAGAAAACATTTTAGAAGTTTCACTTCTATAGCAATCACAATAGATGGCAAGGCACAACGGCTGGAGGAAGATGTAAACAAAACTGAGCTTCCTTATGATTGCCAGAAATTGTTCCTAGCTTTCCTGAGGCAACATGTCAATAAATTCAATCTGCTTTAATTAATATACCTATTCTATTACAACTAGATTGTTATTTGCAAAACAGAATTGCAAACAAAATGGCAAACAACTCTTCCCCTCAAAAGGTCTTTTTCTCCTTTTTCCCCCCAGTACCTTTATAAATCAGTAGTGATTTCATTAGCACTGCTCATTCTTTTCTTCAGTCTTTGGAACAACAAAAGAATGTCAGATAGAAAGTGAGCAAGCCTCTTGCTGGAAAAGAATACCTCCCTTCTGTTCTCCTTAAAATAAATGTAATAGCATTAATGGCAGGAATCTGCCACGCTGTTTTGGCATGCTCTACTGTTTCCTCATTAGCAGAAAAACAGTTTCATCAGGAAAGTTATTTCAGTACATGTATAGGAACTGTAGGAAAAGGGGAGTAGGAAGTTCCACGCACCTTCTACTGTACAAAGTGTACTATTTCTACAATCCTCTTGCTTAATACCTGCAAGGATTTTAAGTCACTGAGACACAGAACTGAGGCTGACACATGCTTCATAGAGAATGACAGGACTCTAGGTAATAAAAGATTTCACATTCCTTTACGCTTTCACCCTACTACTCCTGAATGCAATATACTTTAAATAGAAAATATTTCATAACCCCATACAAGATGCCTCAAGTATTTATGACACAGAACCAGATGCAATCTAGCCTTACAATCATCTAGTACCTCTAAACATGTTCTACTGAGAAAGAATGCCAAATCTCTCACTGCAATGACCCCTCTGTGGCTCTGGAGCCTTTTACATACAACTATCACGAAGACCAAACTCAATAAACCATATGGAAGGCTAGGTTTGTGGTACCTTTCAACTGCCTTGTCAGATGAAGAATAACATCTCTGAACTCACACAAACACATAGAACCAGGTTTGCATGACTTGTGTAGTATCATACACAAAGACTGGACTAATGCGCTCTATGGTCTAAGTCTTAGCAAGGAGTTAGAACGTGAGAGCAGCTGAGATTATCTACGGCCATCCCATCATGCGATGGCATGAACTGCTTGGGCTGATATCGATGAGAGACCTTTGTCTGTGGCTAAAGGGAAAGCATTTTGTATTATTCTTATGCATCTTGCAGCACTGCAGATGTATGTGGTACTCTAAGCCATACGAGCATGTAAAGGGTGTCAGGAAGCCTCGCATAGGCAGCATTGGCAAAAACCATCTCTGACTTGAGTACCCAGCAAGCATCCACAACCCACAGGAGAGGTAAAAATGGGCCATTCAAAAATACAGATCTTGCACTCAAGACAGAAGGATGGAGGAATGTTATATTCCTCTTCCATTTTGGAGAAAAATAGTCAGAACAATATTGGAAAGCAATTTTTTGTATTATCTTAAGGCCAGTAATTTGAGATCTAATTTAACTGATGTATGAGATTCATGATTGTAAAAAAGCACCAGTAACAAAAATGCAAAATCAAAAACTTGCAGAGCTCTCGTTCTTATAAAGAGAAGTGTATAATTTTGAACAGACAGGAAGCATGTCTAATGGGTTAGCTGTTCAATTATACATGCAAGTTTAAAACTATGACTGAGCAGGAAGGTCATTCTTTCCAATTAGCAAAAGTATCAACCGATTCTTTCCTATTAGAGGAACTTGGACACCATCAACTAAAATAGCAACCCAAACTGAAAGCAGAACTGAGAATGGCAGGACGCATATTCCACAAAAGGCACTACCCATTTCCACTGCAACACTAAAGTACTTCACACCACACCTTTAGTCAATAAAATTCTAATCACAGTAATTTATGTGGTATGACTACCCAAATAGTCTTTGTCTAAGAAGTTATTGGACCACTGATTTTAAAGGGAGAAAATTATATTGCAGTGAAGCATTCTCCTTGGTGCTTTACTTCCCTTTTTTTCACCTACATTCTTCATCTCTGCTCTTATTTTCTCATTCTTCCTCCCTCCACACTCATGGAGTTTTTTCTTTGCTACAACAAGTCTTCACTCTTTCAGAATCTTTTTTAAAAATCCTGCTTACAGTTTAACATAAAAGAGTGCTATGATAGCTCTGTTATGTATCATTTCCTGTAACAGTCTCAATGGACAACATTCTCTGAACTATTAAGTGCTATCATCAAGTTAGTAAATGAAAGGCCTTTCATAATATAAAATTAAGACTATAATCTTTAATATCAAAGGTGCTTAAGAATATCCAGGGAAATAACTCTTCCCTACGCATAGAAAGACGCTAGAAAGAAGATACTGGCAAATATATATTTTTAAGAGTGCACAAGTTTTTATAAGGATGTGTTTTGAAAATAAAGTGTTTTTCATTCTTTGTTGTTGAGATTGCCAGATCCGTCAATGTTACTAGCACAGAACAGCTGTTCATCTGACTGCTAATGCAGCAACTGATACACCAAGTACACATAGTGCCATGGGACTATTCCTCCTTGTGCAAGAATTCACATCTGAACCAAAAGAAAAACAAATTACTTGATTATGAATTAAAGAACGGATATGATATTCCAGGTGCAGTAAAAACAGACTGCAGGCACGTCAGTCTCGTTAATCTCTTACACCTATTTGGTCATCCAAAAAAAAAGAACTAAAAATTCAAAGTCACAAAAAATTCTGCTTCTATTGCCAATGAGTTTAAGCCTGGTTTTGATGTATGATCACATACCAGAACTGAAAGTATGGCTCTATTCATCTGTCAAACTATGTGAAGGCAATATAGCAGCTTAAAACAACAAGACTAAAGTGCAAAAGCAAGCACATCAAATTTGAACTTGAGGATTCTACATGCAATGATTAGAAGACTTAGTTTTGCAATGTTAATGATCAAACAAAAGTTATTTCATATCGAACAAATTTCTATCAACAATTTTTTACAAATTAGTCTTTTGAACATAGAAACTTCCTAAAAGAAGAAATGTAAGTTTTTCTAATAATCTAAATACAGTTTCATTTTAAAGCATATGTAATGTTATCGTCAAATTCCAATAATTTTAGGCATTTTGATACTTGCACAACTGAGTACCTAGGAAGAGGGTTGTGTGGAAGATGCACATTACCAATGCTGACCTTTCTGCTCGCAGCTGAAGTGAAAATTTTCCTGGTGTCCCTTCTATGGAGTCTTCACTTCCTGATCTGGTGATATGCTCATTACAAATTAATTGTCCACTTTCATCATTAAATGATGTGCACAGCTTTTGCTCTGCTAAGCAGTTATTATTACTTCTGTCAAGATTATTCATCATCATAGTTGGTTCTTCAAAATCTACCTTCTCTTCATCTGAAATAGTCAAAGAGAATACATTTTGTTCAAGTGCTCTTATGAATTACTGCTTGTCGTGCTACATTATCAAAATTTGCTTGTATCAAAAGCTGAGAAAGCTTAAGACTATTAAGAGTAAAGTTGTCAATGTCTTCTTATGAACAGTATTTCTTAAAGTCTTTTGGGTTTGTGTTTTAAAGTTTTAATATTCCATCTTCTTTTATTTCTCTCTTACCAATGAGTGGATTGTACCTTGAGAAAAAAGTGACTGTATTTCAGGACCTGAATATTATGAAGGAACTCAGGAAAAAGGCAGCTGTTAATCCTGTAGCTTCTGTGTATACACAATAAGAACCTCCACAAAAAACCCCCTCACATAAACATTTGCATGATCCCAAAAGGGGAGAAGGAATCAAGGCAGGTTACAACTACATTAGCTTCTCAACTTCTTCAACAATTCAATTAGTAACATCAACTTATTAAGGATACATGAAGGGGTACATTATATAAAGATATATTTATAGAATAAATACATAATAATGAAGTAAAGTTTAGTACTTTTTACATATTTTGCAATAAGGTAAAAAGTGAGATATTCAGTTTATCGTGTAAAGTAACAATCCTGGGCAATGCAAGAATTGTCATTATACCAAATGAGTCTTCCTTCAATAAAGACAGAGTCCCAGCACACTTCATTATGAGCAAACATGCAGGAAGCCAAGATGCCATTTCCCATCTGCAAGAAAATTACTTTTAAATCCCACATTTAGTGACCTTTATTAAGTCTCCACTAATGAAACTCTTAACAACAAATACAATGTAGTTGGAAGCCTGTCAAGCCATATCATTCCTTTTTATTTCTCCTTTTATGCTCAATAATCTGTCAAGGAATCTCCTTAGATGATGGCATCTCGTTATCTCTTAAAACATGTCAGCATTTAATGTTAATTTTACGCACTGAAGACAACTTTCAGTAAAATTCCATTACTTGGAAACCTATAGGAAAAAGGGGCATCTGAGTAGCTTTCAACTCACTTTCAGCAGTGCAAGCCAGCATCATTTTGGGAAACCAGAGTTTCAAAACTGCCTTAAACCCATTTAAATACTTCCAAAATTCACACTGAAAGGACACAGAGGTCCTTTCATATATTAATAATTCATGTAATTACCAATATTAAAACCCATCATGCAGTTGTTTTTCTAGCAAACAAGATGTATCAAAATGTTCTCACTCTGACCCAGAGGAACCGCTTGAGCAGAAAATAAATCTCCCAGAGAAGTTGTTCTAAATAAGTCTTTCCCAGCACTGCTGACTTTTCTAACCTCTGCAGCATCAGCAGGAGGTTTTGGAAGGAAAACAGAAGAATCTTCATCTTTTTCAGAAGTGATTAGTACTCGTTTCTGTGACAAAGATAAAGGAGACTTTTAAAACAAAGCACAGATAATTTAATTTTCATGTAAGTAAAAATTAAAAAAAAAAAAAAGAAACCCACATAATTTCTAACAAAGGGCTAAATTCAGAACGGAACAGAAGTTACATTGGCTTGCTCATTAAGAAATTTTCATATCCTGAATCTAATGATACCATTCCA
Source organism: Corvus hawaiiensis (assembly GCF_020740725.1). Classification (NCBI taxonomy): domain Eukaryota; kingdom Metazoa; phylum Chordata; class Aves; order Passeriformes; family Corvidae; genus Corvus; species Corvus hawaiiensis. The sequence goes on along the minus strand of NC_063215.1, from coordinate 47,042,424 downwards.
CCAAACAAACCAGATGTCTATACCATTATCCCCACAGAAAGCCATTTAAAAGCCAACATTCAGGGGCGCAGAAAACAAAAACTAGCTTGAGTAGAACAACTCAGAATTATTTATTCCTCATAAATACTCATTTAACTACATCTGAAGCAAGCTTATTTATCAAAGAAAATATTGTGCCAACGACTATTGCGAACAATTCTAGAGATACATCTATTCTTTGATTTGTTTTTGAGCATTAAAACAGCATTTCCAAAACACTTCAAATATGTTCACATCCTATGTACTACTTCCTATCACACTGAGACAAATCATGCAGATCCAGAAACATCAAAGTCCTAGTTTTATGACAGTATCTTGCATCTTAGAGGATGCGAATAAGCCCCCAAATCTCTATATCAAGCACTTGTTCTGCCCTTGCCCTACATAAAAGCACTGACCTCTAAGATTGATAGCAATTTCCTTAAAATAAAGAATCCACTAGAAAGTCTCCAGCTGATTCTTCAGAGCTCTCCACAGTATTAGCTGAAGAAGCCAACAGATGAGACCAACTCCCCACAACCATCATCATTAACACAAGCTCTCCATTTACAGCGTACTAACTTATCTCCATTGATAAAGCAAATCACTGATAAGATCCTCCCTGGTCTCCTCCAGGCTGAAAGTTCTCCTTTCTCTCTGTCCCTTCATCACCTTTGTGGCCATTCATCAGATTCTCTCCAGTAGCTCCATGTCTTTCTTGTACTGTGGAGCCCAGAACTGGATACAGCACTCCAGGCGTGACCTTACCAGTGTCGAGTAGAGAAAAAGGATCATTTCCCTCAACCTGCTGGCAAAACCCCTTCTAATGCAGCCCCAGATACCATCAGCCACTTTCCTAGCAGCAAGGGCACATTGTTGGCTCACGTTCACGCTCATGAACTTCATCTATTTTAGTAAACTTACACAAGAAAGCTGAATCAAGTATTCGTCTTCTGATTCTTGCTAATGTCACTTAGAATCATAAAGCCATACAGCAATATTTAAGTAGCTTAAATTATTTTCAGGTCTCTTTTGGGGAAAAAAAGACAAAACTGACTTTTTAAGTCTCAGACTGACATGACAATAAGTCTCCATTTTCCCCCAACGTCTTTAAATCTTTTCCTAACACTACTGAGACACTGTATGGGTACTGCATGAGTTATTTCCAGAGTACTTACATTAGCCAGTGGGCTCAGACGAACACCAGAAAGTGGTCTTGATTCAGCCAAATCAAAACTGGATGCATCAAGACTAACCAAGAAATGAAACATAGTTAGAATAAAGCAGACCCAGTGTTTTGCAATCACTTGGGTTTTTTAATTGCATGCTTTTTCCCTTTGCCAGTGAATACGGAGAAAGGGAAGAAAGGAAAAGTGACAAGAGCACTTCACGCCAACAAAACTCCACCTAGAAATAATTTTGAAGTAGTATAAGCTTTGTTTGAAAATGAGCATTTCAAACTTCAGGACCTAAAATTTTACATTTAGAAGATCCCAGAAGGCTCTGAAAAAAGATCTAGCATATAGGTTATAGGAAACAAGCAAGCTTTCACATGTTCTAGGAAAAAAGCTGAAGACTATCTCAATTAAAAGCATTCAAATGTCTCAAGAAAAGGTAAGTAACAGACTTATATTCTTATACTATTCTCCACATAGAAAACTAGTGTAATGACTGCCTCTGGTAGCTCTAATCCACAGGAACTTCCTGGACATGTAGATTAACACCAACAGTAAGGACCATTAGAAGAAGGCAAAGGATGTGATTAGGAATACAGATTAACACAGGGAAAATAATCACCGGAAGCATAACTACAGAATCAAATCTCTTGCTGCTAAAGGATATTTGAAAAAATCTTAAAGCCATGGTACCTAAAAACTGAAGCGGGTCTATTTTGAGGACATCGTGAGGATCGAGACCCAAAAAGTTTCCTTTGTTCATCTGCAGGTGTGAATGGTCTCTGAGTTCTTACTGTTCGTAGAGCACCTCTGGCTTCATTTACAATATCAGAACTGGTCGTAGGCTTTGCCACTGACAGCCGGTAGAACGGCTCTGGTTTTTTTCTATTTTCAGTCTTTGAAGCTTGCATTCCTCTGCAGAGTACTGCACAGGAAGAACACTGGAAGACACATGTGAAAGGCACAAAATATTATACTAGTTTTAAATTACAAACTATTAATTCATCACTGGTTATGCTACCACAATATAGTTTAAAAGGGTAACTAAATCCTAGACAGTGCTGAAATAGTGGGAAATAAGGTACATTGATATTGCATTTCCCTCTCTATTCCCCAGTTCTGTAGGAAAATACTCAAGAACAGAAAGCATCTGACATGAAGAACCTGCCTTCAGTTTTTTTACAGGGAGCTAAAATACATCACTGTTCCTCATGGCCAAATGTGGTCATCTACAATTCCATAGAAAATCTGTTTCTTGACACCTGATTACTTAGGAAACATCACAGCCAAAAAAAGATTCAATAATATGCTATAAAGAGACCAGGTTTTTCCAACGTAGGAAAAACCCGATATATATTATTGACCTTAGCAAGAGCAGCTTCCTAATAGGTTCAAGAGGCATCATTATCAGTAACTTAAACACAGTTATCAGCAATTGATAAGCAGAGACAAGGAAGAACAAGCAATCCATTTTTTTCCTCTTAAAGAAATGAGTCCCCAGCCCATCCCCAAGAACATGCAAAGAAAGACAACACTAATGTAAGTCATCAACCCAAACTTCCAATCAGCATTCTGTCCTGCTGCAGTTTCTGGGAAATGCAGTGGGCAGTGACAGACTTGTTCCATCACCCCCTGGGCCCTGCACAACCCATCACTATCATGGTGCAGTTCTCTGTAGGTATCATCCTTGTTATTTTACAGCAAACTCATCATGAGTCTTACACCATCCAAAATTCCTCTTCTGCTTTTCAAACTTACCTAAAAAGAAAAATATGTTTCTGCACTGTGACTCAGACCATCTGGCAACTTGTATTCTCTCACACAGTTTATGACAATGAACTGACAGTGGATCAGACACCATCATCTTGGTTATTTCTAAACTATGGAGTGAAAAAAGTTCTTACATCCTTAGTTTGTTAGTTCAGTTCTTCCTGTTCTGCAGTTTTACTTTTCCAACTGCTTCTGCTTTCTTTAAGAGCCTGCACATTCTGGCACAGGCTCTTAAAGAACTATGCAACATAGAACTGGATGCTAAGGTAAAATGCACTAACCTCTTTTGCTAAATCATGCATAATTAAAAAACCCACAGGAACAGATCAGGAGCCTGAGACTATCAGTGTTTTTAATATTTCTGACTACCATCAATATATTACTTATCTTCGCTGTGGCTGAATTTTGTTCTCTATGCTCCTTACTCTTCCCGCTATTACAATGTGATTAAAAAAAAGTAAGGAGTTCCACTGCAGCTGTCTGTTTGGAGAAATTATACAGTCAGTCCTCACTAAAAAAGGAAGGTAGACTATCATTCCCTATTCCCCCAGCTACTGGGAGCCAGAATTTTGACCTTAAGTGGAAGACCTTCTGTGTAGGTCTTATGTCTGATACAGTTGGGAACAGTCCTGTGCAGGGCTGGGAGTTGGAATTCATGATCCTTGTGAGTTCCTTCCAACTCAGCATATTGTGTGACTCCGTAATTTTGCTCTCCAATCCCAGCAGGTAGCAGACAGAGGGAATGCTGCAGTGCTGATGGGGACAGCATAACTGGTACACACAGATCTTGTCCCTCACTACTGTCACCATTTCCCAAGTAGCCTTTAACTTGCACAGCTGAAGAGCTGCTCTCTGACTCTCTGCTGAAAGGTAGAAGAGTATCACAGCAGTGTCTGAAAAGCCATACTTGGGCGCTTGTCTTTATTCCCCAGTTGTTTACTCCAGAAGTCTGGTCTTTGCTGTACAGGAAGATTTTGAAGCAGTAGACAGCAGTACAAGATCCACACATTAGTCCAAGCAATGTCCAAAAGCGAGAGAGCTGTACCCTCACGGCTCTTATCTCAGTTCAGTCAAGATGAGAGAAGCATGGCTGACTGCATGAGATGTCATGCATGTCTCAAGACCAGTGTCATTTAATTGCCGTGGTGCAGAGTGGGTATACCTGCAATCACTAAGTACAGTGAAGAGAAGCCCTGTACTCAAGCTGTGAACACTCCTCTCTCTGACATCTGAATCCATGTTCTGTCTGCCCTAGCAAATCTCTGGAATGGTTAGCACACAGGTACAGGTTTGGTAAGAATCCCACAATCACTGAGGTTGGAAGAAACCTTTAAGATCATCAAGTCCAACAGCCAACCCCGCACTACCTCTGTAACCCCTAAACCACATCATCCAGTGCCAGATCCAGATGCCTCCTAAACACGTCCAAGGTTGGTAACTCCAGCACCTTCCTGGCCAATCTATACCAATGCATGGCCATCCTTAGAGTGATGATTTTTTTTTTTTCTAATATCTAACCTGCATCTCCCCTGTCTCAGCTTAAGGCCATTTCCTCTTGTCCTTTCACCGCAGACACGTTAGAAGAGATGGGCTCCTCCTCACTACAATCTCCTTTCAGGAATATGCAAATAATAGCAATTATTAGACATAATTCTGAACAGCAGCAACTCACCAATCACAACTGATGCACTTTCACCCTGGTGAAATTCTGACGCATAGAAATCGCTATCAAAGAGAAAAAAGAACAAAATTACAAGTTGAGTCCACAACCCTCAGCGGAGTAGGGTTTCCAGCGCAGCCGTGGGGACAACATGTCCAAGAGGAACACCCCAAATAAGCAGCACCTGTGGAATAAACGCTGTCCCAACCCAAACCCGGCAATCAAGCCTCTCTCCCGGGCACGTGAAAGCCGCCGGGAAGCGGCACTGGGGTTCTGTCTCTCCGGCCGCTTTCCAAAGCCTCCCGCCCCACTTACCGCACAGTCCGACCCTTCGCCCCCGCCCGGCCAGGCGGTACCCCCAGGGACGAGCACTACGGCCGGGGGGCCACCGGGCGTTGCCGGGGCACTCGGTCGGGACCCGCCCCCGCCCCCGCGGGGCCGCCGCCTCGCCCAGCCGCCCGCCGTTCCCACAGCAACCGCGCGCACCGCGCCGCCGCGACGGGCCGGCCCGGCACCCCGAGGCGCACGCGCGGGCACCTGCGGGCGCGTGCGCGGCGCGGCAGCCGCCTGCTCGTGATGGCGGGCCCAGATTTAGGGGATGGCGGCCCCAAGTCCCAGGGATGGCAGCCCCAAGTCCCAGGGATGGCGTCCGCAAAGCCTAGGGGCAGTGCCAGTGCCGGCTCCTGTCGCGGCGTTGGCCCGCAGGACGGTGGGTTCCTGGTGGAGGGCTCTCCGCCGTGGCCAGTCCTGGCCCACGTTTAGGGAGGGCGTGGTCGCGGCTGGCACAAGCCCACGGCACAGCTGGCAGAAGTCACTCGGTGTGACCTGCTGTTGTTGCCAGTTTAGGGACGCTAAACACAGACACGGGGCCCGATATAGACAGGAGACGGTTTTTATTCTGTGCAGGGCGCAACGTGGAAGTTTTACACAAATCAAGCACTCAAGATTCTCAAAAATTTACAGAATCACTGAATCGATTACCTTGGAAAAGACCTCTGATATCATCGAGTCCAACCTATGACTGAACACCACCATGTCAACTATACCATGGCACTAAGTGCCACATCCAGTCTTTCCTTAAACACCTCCAAGGGACAGTGACTCCACCACCTCCATGAGCAGTCCATTTCAATTACACTAAATACACAGCAAACAAAGAAATCACAGTTCATTGGCGAATTCTCCTATTAATTAGTATTTTTCATTCTATTGGTTTAATGATTCTCTTGCTTCTTACGGTAATTAGTCCTCATGCTCAATCTTTCTCTTCTTTTGAGTTGGTGGGTTTCTTGAGTTGGCGGTCACTGGTGGTTGAGTCTCCGTGGTGGCTGGAATCAAGAGGCTGTGAACTGGCTCTGATTTCCTGCATTATAAAGGGCACAGGACCTGTGGCCAGACAGGTGACAAGAGATGTAGCAAGTGACAATAGACAGACAGATGATACAGCAGGAGCTGACAAGTCACAGGATGACCCCAGATGATTAGATGAAATCCCAGGTGGTCCTTTATTCAGGGTCACTCCTTTAAAGCTATGGCGCCGGTTTCAATGATAAGGCAAGACTCTTTCCCAACCCCCTTCTCATTCTCTGTAACTCTCTGGGCGAATTGTTAGCTGTTTCTGACTCTTGGAGTGTCAGCATCATTGTGATACCTTCTCTGAGAGCTCAGATTTACAGGTTCAAAATGGAGACATTGAAAGTTTTCCACAGTCAAAACTGGGCTCAGACACAGTGCAGGAGCAGCCACAAACTCGTGTCCTGTCCCTGGGTCACTCTGGTCAGGCAGTGAAGGTTAGATTGCTCACCTTAGTGGTTCCCTGGCAGGGCAGAAGTGCTGTCGCATCTCCCGCTTGCCTCCTGTTCTCTGGAAGGCCGAAAGATTAACATTTCCACATTGGCTGCAGCAAAGCAGCAAATGGGCCCCACAGCCTACATGGCTTTGTTGGAGTGGCACAAAGGGGTCACTTGCAGTGACTTCCCCAGGCTGCCTCCTGGCAAGGTCCCACCAAAAATGTATCCCCCTCCAGGTTTCAGGATCCCGTTGGCCGGGTGCACCGGAGGCTCGCTGAATAGCTCCCTTGCATGCCTCCTGCTATTGCAATGGGTAATGCAATCACGGCCTGTATCAGAAAATCTCCAGACATGTAACAACAACAAAGACAGGCCTTTTGTGGCAAGTGGGTTGTTCATGACTGACAAGGACAGTCTTTGTTCGCTATCTCTGAATGCATTTTGAAATTTATCTAAAAACTGCTGTAGGAGGGTAGTTGTTACCTCTTTGTGAATAATAGAAAAAGACAACAAATACAGCTCCATCTGACCAAGCTTCTTCCTTTGTTCTTTTATTACATACTTCAGATATATCTGAAAGCACAAATAAATTCATCTTGTACATATATTTATATGTAAATATATATATATCTTACTAGCTTGAAGTTCCTTTTGCTAATCGCTTGCTAATGTAACTTTTACTTTTTCATGTTTGCTACACAAGAACCCTATGGATATTTTAAATTTAATTGGTCTTTCTGATTTTTATTATAAGCTTTGTTATGCCCCTCTCTTCTAGAAAAATACCCTCTTCCAGTTCCTTTTTTGATTCTGACAGGCATTACAATAGCAGTAAAAAGATCTCAGTGTGTAACACTACCGGGTTTACATAACACATGCCATTATCTCTGCCAGCTTCTACTTTATCTCTAATTATTAGACATCTAGTCCTCTTTCTTTTGCAGCCAAGTTCAACACCTCATAAGTAATGAAAACCTTGTTATTATTGTACCCTCTCTTCTTTGTATATTCTTCTTTAAAAGCCAAAACAATGTGTGTGTGCACGTGCCATGTATGCTATTTTCAGATCATTCACAGTTAGCTCATTTTCTGTTACTTTCTTCTGAATCTTTCTTTTATTGAAATAATACAAGGGAAGTTTCACAGAAAAATGTGTAGATCTGTTTCCTGGTAAAGCCAGTTTGAATTTCTTTTTACTGTTATCTCATCATTCTTTAAACAATTTTTCAATCCACCCGGTTAAACCCACTAAGCCTCCTTTCTTGGCTTCTTCTTTAATCGTTTTCATATGCACATTATTTTTCCTCTCTGCTTTCTAGGTCATCAAATTGAAAAGTTAAATTTTATTCATTTTCTGAGCTTTAGCAATTACAGCAAATATTTCTTTTGTGATGTCTCTGCTGTGTCTCAACTGGTACAACTTTCTCACTTAAATCCTTTCTCTCCTGTGCTTTTTATTGAACGAATTCTCTCAGCACCTCTTTTAAATGTAGGTACATAATTAAATCTTGTTTGCAGTAACAGTGCTTTAGGATGGAAATATCATCAAAACCTATAAACTGACTTGGTCTAGGTAAGCTAGTATTTGCTGAAGTGATTGCTAAGGTAAAAGCAGTGTGTTCTGAACATTTCTGCCTAACTAATGAAAAAATACAAAGTATTCAATTATGTCATATTCATTCAAATTACTTTTTTAAAAAAATTTTGTTTGATTTGAAAATCACAAAAGGGATTTTGTGCTGGTATCCAGTCTCAGATTTTGGTCTGGCTAACTTAAATCTGTCTAGAGATGAAACTTAACCTGAATATCCTAACATACCAGGGCTATATTTCAATGCAATTCAGAATTAGTTAACAGTGTTAAGCACTTTGCCCAGCAAGTGTTCACTGATCACATTTGCTGCTTCTAGTTTCTGACCTGTAAAAGCAGCCTCCAGTGCCACTTGAGCAGCACAAGTGGCAATGCAGCCCCCATTTGTTCATATTCCTTTCCTCTTTTTCAAAACTAAACAACAGTTGCACCGCCAGTCTGGACAAAAATCTTCCTGTCATATTCAGCCTTGCACAAACCATCTGACACGTGCTGGTTAACAAGCTCTGTTTTGTATCACTTGTAGATCATTACAAAGGCAAGTGGAGCAGTTCATTTTACAGCAACCCCTATACCAAGCGGCCTAATAAGTTTTGGTAAAATAAGTTTATGAAGATCTCCATTACATGCAGCAGGGAAATGTGTCACAGGAAAGAGTGCTGGGTATACGATGAGGTGACTAGTTGGTGGGTTCATGGAGATCAGTGTACGCTGTTTATCTTAAGTAAGGCTCTTGGCTGTCTCCCATTACACCCTGACAGACAAACTGATGGAGCATGGGCTATTAGGATGGATATGGAGCTGCACTGAAATTTGGCAGAACTGCAGAGTTCAAGGGATTGAGATTGGCTGCACAAAATGCAGCTGGGGACCACTCATCCTCAGGGTGTGCCCTCAGCAAGTTTACAGATGAAACTGGGTGGAGTGACTGGTACATCGGATGGTTGTGCTGCCATTCAGAGGGACCTGAACAGGCTGGAGACCTGGGCCAAGAGGGATCTCAAGAAGTACAACAAAGGGAAATGTGAAGTGAAGTCCTGCACCTAGAGAGGAATAACCCCATGCACCAGTACATGCCGGGGACCAACTGGCTGGAAAGGAGCTTGGCAGAAAAGAACGTGGGGATCCCAGCTGACGTTAGTTGAACCAGCAGTGTGCCCTTGCTGCACAGGTGGCCAACAGCCTCTTGGGCTGCATTAGGAAAAGCACTGCCAGCAAGTAGACAGAAGTGATGCTTTCCTTCTACACAGCATCAGTGAGACCACAACTGCAGCACTGGATCCAGTCATGGTGTTCCCAGTACAACAGCGACATACTGGAGTCTAGAGAAGGGCCACTAAGATGACTAAGGGACTGGAGCATCTTTAGTATGAGGAAAGGCTGAGACGGCTGGGACTGTTCAGCCTGGAGAGGAGAAGGCTCTGGTGGGTACTTATCCATGTGTATAAATATCTGAAGGAAGGGTGCAAAGAAGATGGAGACAGACTTCTTGGTGGTGCCCAGTGAAATAACAAGAGGAAGAAGGCACAAATTGAAATACAGGAAACTCCATTTAAACATAAAACCAAATTTCTGTGATGAGAGTGGTCAAACACTAAAACAGGCTGTTCATAGAGCTTGTATGGTCTCCATCTTTGGCAGTATTAAAAATCTGGTTGAAAAAATCCCCGATCAACCTACTCCAGTTAACTGCTTTGAGCAAGGGGGTTGGACTAGGTGGTCTCCAGGGTTTTTTTCAAACCTTAAATATTCTGTGATAGATGTAAATTTTTAAAAATTTCTTAAAATCTTTTTCAGATTTGGCTGAAATTTTAGATTTTGGAAATTGCCATAATCAATCTCTAGCTTGCATTGCTTAGTGTAGTTTGACCACTGCATCCTCCAAACTCTGCCCCTTACCCTCTCTCTGACCAGCTACTGATTCCCTCCATGCTCAGTGCTCAACCCTCCAGCCAAAAGCTGAGATTTCCCAGTGAAGTTGCACTAGCTTCCCAAGTGAAATATCCTTCAGTTGTACCCATGTTTGTGCTGACACACAGCATGCAAAGACTTCTTCTACCAGCTAACTAAGCATTGTCAGCAACCTACCAGCTTCACACCCACTACGTAATTGTCCCTACATCAATGATTGCTTTCATTGATTTCCTGATATTTCTGCTGCCTCTGCCAGTGGCTGGAAATCCCTGGCATGTTAGTGAAATGCCTGCTTTTCCTCTGCCTTTTGACACAGCTAGACGGACAGAACTCCACATGACTTTGGTTTAAGACCCAAATTTCTTCAGGCCAGGCAGGAAGAAATATTGGAGAAACAGCCTTTTTTGAGGAATAAATAGATTTGGAAGAAAAATGGGAAGGTCATTGAATGTTGCAATCCAACACAGAGCCTATAAAACTGAGTTAAGAACCAGTGAAGGGTGAAAAAGAAAGGGCATTTTTTTTTCTCAGAAGATACAACCTTCAGTTTAGTGGTTCAAGGTGTTTCTTTTATGAGCGTTTTGTTGTGCAAAACTTACGATGGCTGTGCATTCATTATGAAGCATACTGAGCTCAGACACTGTGCTTAAAATTCACAGAAGCCTGTGGTGAAGAATACCAAGAACTGACTAAATTGGAAGGGATTTTTGGGCACAGAGATGTGGATAAAGTCAAAACTGTTGAGATACAGAACCCATTAGGGAGCTCACTGAATACACATAGCTGATTGAGTAAGGGGATTCACTGAATAGAGCTGGTGCATTAACAGGGTGATCTTACTTACTTTCTCAAGGTATCTACATCAGCATTCCTTGTGTTTCCACCAAACAGATTCTCCTGTCAAGTTTTATCTGGTGGGAGGGCATATTAAGAGTACTGAATTGTTAGTTTTCAGCAAAAGTTCAAAAGTCATAGGATCATAGAATGGTTTGGGTTGGAAGGGACCTTAAACATCATATAGTTCCAACCCCGTGCAATGGACAGGGGCACCTTCCACTAGACCAGGTTGTTCCAAGCCCCATCCAACCTGGCCTTGAACACTGCCAGGGATGGGGCATCCACAACTTCTCTGGGCAACCTGTTCCAGGTCTCACCATCCTCACAGTAAAGATTTTTTTCCTAATATCTAATCTAAACCTTTTCTCTTCCAGTTTAAAGCCATTCCCCCTTATCCTGTCATGACATGCCCTTGTAAAAAGTCCCTATCCAGATCTCTTGTAGCCCCTTTTAGGTACTGTAAAGTGCTGTAAGGTCTCCCCAGAGCCTTCTCTTCTACTGGCTGAACAACCCCAACTCTCTTAGCCTGTTTTCATGTACGCAGAGGCTGCCTGCAGACCACAGGTGCTGCAGGTCGATAACATGTCAGACTCATTGTTTGGAACTTGGCTTGCACATGTGGTTATGCACAAGTCCAGCAGGTTCTGTTCCTACATATGGTCTCTAAGCTCTGTGTGTCTTCCATACATCTGTATATTCTACATGTATGATAGCTGTCTAAGGAATCCACTGGTCTCTAATATCTGGAAATGTCATAGAAAAATACAAAGCACTGTCTCTGCCTCTGTGTTGAATTCAGGAAACAGGATGAAACTCCACTCAAGTGGAGGGCCCCTATGAGACCCTTCATGTGTTTTGCAGGAGACTGCTAAATTAAAGTTTTGTGGGTTGGTGTTATTTTTTTCCTGTTAGAGCATTTTTGTTTTCACAAACACCTTTCCAACCAGATCTGCCTTGTCTTTGCTGCCAGGGTTGGCTTTGTAGCTCTATTAATGACAACCGTTTAGATGGGAAGGAAAGCATGGGCTTTCTCACAAACAGCACTGATATAAAATACTCTCTAGAGAGATCACCACAGAGAAGCACTGTTTTTATATATTCAAAACAAGATGAGACTGAATTGGACATAAACCTTATTTACTGTTCCACCACAATCAGCAAAGCTCATTGTATCAGGTTCATTTCTGATTTCCAGTACATTACCCAGCATGAAAAGACTGTGCAGCAGGAAATACTTAATTTTGTATAGCTTACTGAACTCTGAGCACCTCAAATAATGCCAAAATGCCCAGATTGGCACAGCTTTCCAGAATGCTGGCACCACCTATTTCCCCACTGTCTTCTCTTTAAGCAGCTCTTAACTCAGAGTGAATGTGCTGTGAGGATAACACAAACTTGACATCCAACCCTGAAATTTTCCCTCATCCAGTGTTTACAGTATGTCTTGAAACTACAATTTGTTCTTGTGGTTTAGTAAACACTTACTGCAAATAGTTAGCTACCATTCATTGTCTCTATGTCCCACTTGCCCACAGTACCCAACATTTTAAGCTCCTCTTTGGATATGAAAGAATCCTTTCATCTCCTCTAAATGAACAAAAGAGCTCTGCTGTTGGGTACAGTCTGGTTTTCTGGCAGTGAGAAATCTGCGGTATGGAGAAACAACACATATAAAAATAGGTTATTGTACAAGATAGAAAAGCATATTTAAATCCAACCCAATATTTACACAGATTTTAGGATGGGACATTGTACCTCACAGTATAGATTAAAGCTCCACAACATGCCGCAAAGAATGACCAGAAAGCAATCTACCAAATGTGGCACTAGATACTCTGGGTTAGCCTCCCATAGTGCCAGATTTCTCTTGCTGATAAAAGCCTGATGATCTGAGGACATACTGCATCTTCAAAAAACAGCCAAATGTGAACACATCCTGCCAAAACAGCTATGTCAGTAGCACATGCCAGCAGAACTTCTGCCAGTAGAACTTTCTAGTTCAAACAAGGCCAGCAGCAGCAACAGCAGTGGTGTGCCCAGCCTCAGGATGCCTCATGAGCACAAATGTAGGGTTAGACTCAGCTGAGATAGGTATGAGCTTCAATTTGGCTTCTGTAAGTGGGAATTTTCTTTAAAAATTTTGACAAAAGATCATGTACTTCAGTGACAATCCCTTTGCATATAAATACCAGCAGGAAAAAAAGAAATATCACTGATAATTATTGAAAGATTTTCATTGATTTTTCTGACACTGAACTCTCCAGCTGGAAAGAAGAAAAAAGATAAAAAGTAGAGAAGGGCTACAAAGGTCATGAATCTAGGCCCAGTGTTTCCTAAAAGAAGAATGGTATGGCTGCTGAAAATGGAAACATGAGGAAATTTGGAATTTCAGACCCACAGAGAAAAGGAAATTGTTGCTGCCTGTTTTGAGCTTCCCATCCCCCCTCCCAAAGACATGTGCTCCGAGTTCCTTTGTTCCAAGCGCGGGCAAAACCAAATGTAACTCAGACTCTTCAGCAGTGTCTGATTGGCCGCTCACCCCGGGTCCGCCCCCAGTCATCCCCTTTCCCCTTCTCCGAATAAAAGATGGTCGAGGGGAGGCAAACGCCCTCTCTCAGCTCAGCTACCTTCCTGTAAACACCTCTGGTCGTCTGTCTCATTTGAAGGCTTCTAACTGCAGGGAATTGAGCGAGCAGGGAGCTATATTTCTCCCTCTTTGCTTCTGCTGATGGTATTTGCTCTGCAGCTGATTCAGGTACCGATTTTAGAGCTACTAAAGTGCTAGATCGCCCGTGCTACCTCTCAAGGCTGCTCGAGGCTTTCTAAGGCATTGAAATACAAGCGCTAGCCGGTATAAAGCTGAAAAGATACCTTTCCACAGGAAATCATGGAGAATGTCATCTCAAGCCTGGAGATCATTTTCTCCAGCGAAGTTGTGACTTGCAGGAATAGTATGAAAGTGATAAGAGATTAAATATAAGCCTGGCTAAATGGTAAAATTGACTGCTAAGGCAACTATAATTTTAAAACAATTATTTTAACTACTAGAGTCAAATGCTTAAAAACAATCAAAGGGACCACTACATCGTGAGTACAATTCTTATACTCCAAACTTTTATAGCTGTAAAGAGGTATGTACATGGATTTATGAAAACTCTTATTCTATTATTTTAAGTAGATGTTATTAAATTTGTGGTAATTGCAGATTTGAACTACTTTCAGATGTTTGAAGATAAAAGTTTGGAAAGTTTAAATCCACTAGGATCTAAAAATTCATTTTCATTGAGCTGAATTGTATTTCCTGCAAATGTGAAATAGGAGAATTCAGTTCCTAATGTTGTGATAACTGACTTTGAGTGGTATTTTACCAAGGGTTCCTCAAGGATGTATCTTCAGTCATATTTTTATTCATTACCTTAAAATAGGAAGATGGAGTTTGTTAATAAAATTTGCTGATGACACGGAAGTAGGAGACATCATTAATAAGGAAAGGGATAGCAATATGATACAGGAAGACCTGAATAACCTTGAGAACTAGAGTAATAAAAGTGGAGTGAAACTTAATAGTGCAAATTGCAAGCTTGTGCCCTTCTGTACTAATACAAATTTCTGTCATAAGCTGCAAGGTCATCAGTTCAGAAACAGAAATATGAGAGTTGTGCCTGGAAGTGCAAGTTAACCCCTGGCTTCAGGTGTTAAGTGGATGTGGAAAAGGCAGATTAGATCCTTGGGTCTACTGGGTGAGATATTTCCAGTAGACGTTGCGAGTGTGTGTCAGGAGGAGGCAGTGCTGGGAGCCCCTCTGTAGCTCAGTGCCATCCAGAGCACCAACATTCAGGAGAGAGAGACTGAGACTGGGATGAGTGTAGAGAAGGGTGGTGAGACTGATCCAGGACAAACCCATCATGCCATAAGGCTACAGTGGCACAGCTTGTTTATTCTGCCAAAGGGAAGGGTGAGAGACTCTGTTCATATCATCTCTTTAAGGAACAAAAAAAGCAATTTATACTTCATTTATATTCAGGAACAAATGAGCATTATCCAACCTGGAAAAAACAGAATGCAAATTTTTTAAAAGGTTTAAAACTAGTGGAGAGGTAAGATTCTGGAGGAGTCAAAAACCAAACTATATTAAGAACTATATTAAAGCTGTACTAAAAGAATTAGGTGGGGTAGTTGCTGGAAATAGCTGGAGCTGAGACCCAGTTGTTTCATTCAGTATTACTCAGAAAAAATTTGAAGTTATTTAGTAGCCATTCATAAAAATACCCCACAAAAGTAAACAGCCTTCATTTCTAAATGAGCTCTGCATTAGCATGAATTAGATAATTTTTTAAATGGTGAGCCACTTTTTGTTTTTCTTGGTAATGTGAATAGCAGTACCACTACCAAGGACAAGATGAATACCCGTGGAATTTTGTACTTCTAGCTACAGAACTAAAAAACTAAATATTATTTCTCCTTTAGATAACATTGAAGTTCTTAGAGCATTATTTTTCCCAGTAGATTGTTTGCTGTAAGGCCAGTTGCCTGCCTTCACTAAAAAGAAAAGCTCAGGGAAAAGGCAGCATAGCACTGCAAGCCTTGAAAAGAAAACAACTGTTTGTGTGTATGTGTGTGCTTTCTCTGTTATGGTTTGTTGTGCAACAGCAATAATCTCTATTGCTTTGTAGTATACTCACAATAAATGGCTTTTTAGATTGATTACATGCCTCCACTTTGCTTTGGCTATTAATCAATCTCAGCAGCTGTTTATTGCTTTGTACATTACAAAGCAATAAAGATTATCCCTTAAAGAGCTGTTAATGCCTCGTGGAAAAGTTTGGAAACCATTATTTTTAGAAATAGTACTGCTGATATATAATTTTCTGGCTACCATCTTTGTTGCTTCTTTGGGTTCCTTTCTGAGTGCATCACATTTCTTTCCTAAATTGCTAATCACAGTGCTTCATTGCTGACAGTGCTTTGTGTGAGGGTCCAGATTTGTCCAAAGAGGGCAATGGATTTTGCATACAAGGGTACCATCTCCAGAACACATCAGTATCAATATGGTTCCTGTTCTTCCTCAAAGGTTGGGGGCTTTTCCGTCAAGTAATAGTTTTAAGACTTGACTCACTGAAAAAATGAACCACTAAAAATCTTACAATATAATTGTGAATGTAAAGCTGCTTGTGTGGACACTTCTATTCCATGATAAATAAACTAAGGAAAAAGGCATTCTTTGTTATTTTGGAACGCAAACTTTCCTGTGGGGATTGATAGTATCCTACATACAAAAATATTTTTTTACCTGTAGAGTTATATTGGAAGAAAAGCCACTTTAATTTCTGGCAGCAGTTGCAGCTCAAATATTCAGGGATACTTGAGTGATATTTGCATGACCTTGTGACTGTTGCAGATATACTCTTTTCATACTTGTACTAAACCCACCTCAATTTGCAGCCTTGCTGACCTGCTCAGCACCACCTCTGAAGAAAGGCTGGGCTGCTCTGTATTTTTGCAGCTGCTGTTTTTCATCACTTCTTGTATTCTACAACCTGCCTCTGAGCACAGAAAGGAAAGACTGGGTGAAAGACTTTATTTTTCCTTCTGTCTTTGTTCCTATACCCAGCAAATCACTATTTGTCCCATCCTTCCTGTATTAGTGCACAGGACATTTATTGTCAGTGTTAAACCAGGCTTAAATGTTAAGCCAATGTTAAACCTAAAGCTTAGGTTTTGCAAGGTTTTCTGCGGTTTCCTGTCTGTGCAGTTTTCAGTCATAGTGTAAAGAAAACCATTCTAGTGGTGAGAAGCTGTTAAATTGAGTCATCTACTTTCTCTACTTGAAGTATCAACAAAAGCTCAAAATGTGAGCAAAATTTTACGATCATTACCCTCTCCTTCAAAATTTGACTGTTATCTGCTCATTTTTATCAGAAATACTAAAACTACTAATCAGCCATTGGTTGATGCTGAACTTGGTTCCAATCTCATTGTCATTCATAATAAAAGTACAGGAAATGCCTGGAAAGAAATAGAAATATTATCTCACATAGTAGTAGTGTAACCTAGTACATTATCCTGGTTTCAGCTGAGTTGGTTTTCTTCCTAGTAAGTGGTACAGAGCAGTGGTTTGGATTTAGGATGAGAATAATGTTGATAACACGGGGGTGTTTTAGCTGTTGCTACACAAAGTCAAGGAAGGCCTTTTCTGCTTCTCACACCATCCTACCTGCAAGCAGGCCAGAGGGCACAAGAGGTTGGGAGGAGACACAACTGCACAAGGTGACCTAAACTGGCAAAGGGGACATTCTATACCCCATAATGTCATGCTCAGTATATAAACTAGGGGGAAAGGTGGTCAGAGGTTGCTACTCAGGAACTGGCCAGGCATGGGTCAGCTGGTAGTGAGCAATTGCATCGTGCATTACCTGTTTTGCATATCCAGGTTTTTTTTTTCTTTTTCTGTCCTGTGAAACCATCTTTATCTCAGCCCATGAATTTTATTTTTCTGAAGCAATTCCCTCCACCATCCCACTGGGGTGAGGAAGAGTGAGTGAGCGACCATGCGATGTTTAGCTGCCTGCCAGATTAAACCACAACAAATATGCAAAAATAAAGAAGATAAAAGAACAGCCATACAACATGGCAAAATTGATTCGGTGACAGAAGGCTTATCTGAGGATAGACGCAATAAAAGGGAAACAACAGTGAAGAAGAGGAAATAAGCATGAAAGGGTGTATGGAATGCTTCCTCTTTCTTTTTCCTTTTAATTGACATGTATCCTAAGGAATTTTTAAATCATCAAAATATCCCTGGAGGATACAATTTCCATTTTGTGAGTAGGTGAATGCAGCCCATTCATCTTATGACTCTTCAGTTTTGTAAAATTAGCTACAGAATTAGATCCTGCAGACTGACACGTGAGAGGGCAAGATTCACTCATCTAAGAACAGCTATTTTTAGTAGGTGTATCTAGTGGAATGGATAAATAAAGTAGGTAACATGCCATGATGAATTTTCCTGGTGAACCTCATGTACAACATCTAGAGAACTCACTGTAGACAGAGGGTATGTAGTGGAAGATTACTTATCTTTTGAGACATCACCTGTCATCATCCCTGTTTCTGAGGAGAAGATACAGAATACAGGCAGTGCAATGAATTGCTCTTAAATGATACAAAAATTCCCATTCAGCAAGGCTCAATAGAATCAGAAAGGCCAGTTTTGACATGCTGTGAAATGTTAATAGCCAACGGAGCATTAAAAAACCCTGAAAAAAGCCCCACTGTAGGTTTAGTTAGATTTTTCAGGTGTGTTTAAATATGCTGGGAGCAGGGTAAGTACAAGTTGCTAAAACCAACACTACCACATGATCTAACTTACTTTAATTTCCACAATATGAATACTTAAAAAGTATATCCCTTATTTTGAAAGCTGAGGTTATGCTTCTGATGATAAGCCATGGACACAGATAATGTTTTTTAATCACGTGAGGTGGCATGGCTGTAGTACTTGCTGGCTGCTGCTGCATCACTCAACCTTGTCCAGGCAGGATGTACTGAGGAATCAGATTAGGCTATCAACAAGGATCTGCACAGATACATTTTCTTTTGCTATTCCCATGGTCATTATGAATTTCTATTCCTTTACTGCAAAAATCAAGCAGGCATCTTGGCATCAAACAACTGAACCTTGTTTGTACTACATCACCAGTTTAGAAGTGATCGAGTCCTTCACGCGTTAAAAGGATTTGGCATGGATTCAAGCAATGAAAATTTGCCCAAGATGTTTAATCTCTGTCAGGACCAGGAGGTCAGTTGGTAACAAGACTATCATTAAGTGTACTCCAGAGTCACGCTAGAAAAATGACATTTACAGTTTAGCATATGTTTAAACATAATCGACAGGAGAAAGATAATCACACCTTATGGGGTCTTACAGCTGCTGCTACCTCCATCCAAAGCTGGGGTAATTTTGAAAGGTAGGCATATTTGGTAGGATAGATAGACTGTGAGAAGCAGATGAAACTGAAGGTACAAAAACCAGCATTGCTAAGTGGGAGTGGTTTAAAAGCTCCAGTATTTCTTTTAGCTGTCTTCTTTTATCACACCACTTTTTCAGACAGTTCTTTTCTACCTTTCAGCTCTCCACTTACTGCTCCTGGATCAAGCCCACACAAGGGAAAAACACAAGGAGTTTTGTTCAGTAGACTCACTTTCTAACATTCTCCAGCTGCAACACAAGTAGAACAACATAATATTAATAAATGTAAGAAGCAAATAAGGATCTCTTATTGTACAGCTACAACCCTAAGGCTGCAAATATGTGACAAAAGATAACTTACTGCCAAGCTAAAGACAGCCTGTTGTGTTTTATGGTAGTGTACTGACCAATAATCCTCTTCCTTTTTCAGGTTTCCAGCCATCGTTAGGATTGTTTTCAACAACAATTGTCTCTGGAATAGAACATTATTTTGCTAGTGTGTTTATACACCATCTCACATTACAAAGACCCAGCTGGCCATGACTGGACACCAGAGTGTTATCAGTCTGCAAGTGATAGATGAACCAAACAAATGAAGCTGAACCACAGAGAATGGGTTCAAAGTGAAAAGTAAGGATGCATGGTCACAAAAAGAAAATTTTCTAATTCTGTGATTTTTAGAAAACAGCTGTTGGGAAATTCTGAGATATTGAGGTTTCACCTGACATCAAAGGATGTGAAAGGAAAGGCATTTATGAAGAACTGCTAGACTTCACTTCTGAAACAGCTGTGCCCTTCCCTTCAAAATCTAACCACTGGCTGATCAAAAGGGAATTTTGGAGTCATCAAGTTTGATGGAGAAGTTCTCTCTTCATACTTGGCCGGCAATGTCAGGTGCTAATAAGAAAACACTTTGGTGTGCAAGATACAATGATTTGTACCCCACGCTTCCATCACCAAGCCTGTGGGAAGCCCTTGACAGGATACTCAAAGATGGAACAGGAATACTACAGCACCAGACTAGTTAAAGACATGTGCCAAGAGACTCAGCACTTGCAAAAAGCTGGAGTTGAGGCAAGGGTGAAAATTTTACCCAAAGAGTTCTCACACTCAGTTGAGTTCTTCAACCTCTTCTCTTTCAACTAGATCTTCCTTGCAGTAGTTGAAAGCTTGCTCAACTATCTCATGTTTTGTTCCAGCATGTCACTATTTGGAACAAACTCTAACCAAAACGTTACTTCAGGCCTGGCCATTGATAGTCATTGCACAGCAAACCATAGCCAGTAGAACCCTCCCATATTTCATGTAAGATCTGCGTTCATTTTTAAAATAAAAAGAAATGTGTTTAATTGATTGATGAGATACGCTAGCCCTGAAGCAGGTCTTGAGGCCCATTTGGAAGGGCAATTTGGTGCTGCGTGAACAGATGTGGCTTTTGTGGATCCACTTTGCAACAACAAATGTCAAATTATCGGTCAGTAAAATTCCAACTGACTGAAATGAGGTAACAGCCAGAAAGATCATAGTCTACAACATTGCATGGATTCTTCATCTTGACTTGATGGGATATATTTTTCTTTTGTAAGCAGCAGACAGTAAAATATTATCTCAAGTTTTAACACGTGGGAACAGCTCTTCAAATAATTAGTGTTTTGGAAGATTGCTCCATTCCTTTTTCTATTGTCCATCCTAATCTTTTCTCTCCCTGATTCAAAAGTCATGAATTCATCTCCCAGAGCATAACATCAGATCAAAAACTCTTCATGTTTAGTGTCTTTTAATGATTTTTAAAGTATCATTCTACTTCTTAAGCCTTTGCACATTTGCATTTTTATCTTTTCTCTGTAGGCACAAGGCTAGGGACACATTTTTCTTCAAATGAAAACTGAGATTCTCATGTGAGTCACTTGACCTTTTGAGCTGGTACATTAATAACTATGATAAATAAAGGAGTCAAATCCCTGATCATGGACTTAGCCACATTCTCCTTGGCCAGGAGTCCCTAACACAGAATTTCAATGACACTCCCCACTTGACCTTGCACATTGCTCCACCATGCAGCAACTCAAGATACTCCTGCTGAAAAGCCACAAGTAAGTGACAGAGCTGGAACCTGGGCTCACAGTGCTGCTACCATGCTCACAGTAACTTCCCTAATGCATGTTAATGTGAACCAATGAATAATGATCCGAAGTCCAATTTTCAATGCAGCTTATGTTTATTTTTCATACAGAACTTCTGACTTCCATTTTTCCTCTGTGGAAACTAGAAGTCCATGCTTATAGACAGGGATTTAATTTATATCAAAATGCAAACTGTTCCACAGTGGTAATTAGAGGTATTTGAAAAGTCATCTAACCTGGAACAATCCCAAACCAAAACTGCAGAGCTAACATGCCTGTCCTTCAGGGTCCTTAGACTATGTCACTTTGTAAGGGAAAGATAAAACAAACATCACCAGACAGGTTTTCTCTCTAAATAGAAGGGGTGAAGATCATTACTTTGTCTCTCACTTCCATGAATATTTGTAATTAAAAGCAAAGGAAAGAAAGTACATGTAGTCTGGGAAAAATGAAAATAAGTCCTCATCTTAGTAAGAAACCATTTAAAATATTTTTTGTCAAATTATGGGTTGTCATCCCTAGCACATAGGGCAGATGCAATAAACGAACAACCTACTAAGACAGACAGCTAATTACAATAACATTGTGAGTCTCAGGGATTTACTTTGAGGGGCTTCTTGGTCTCACCTGTGCTACTTAATTACTTTCATAATTGCAGGTATACATGGTAAAAGATGTTCACCTGCTATACAACTTTTAAAGAAATGGTCGGACTGGTCAATCTTAGACCTCCTATTACAGTGTCCACTGAGATGTGGCTAAGTATCTGGAGATGATGCTGGACACAGCTGGATACTTTCTGATAATGGAGATAATTGTGTCCCTGGATTATTCTCATGTAACAGCATAAAGTTACAGACTTTACAGTGCTACCTGTATTTCTGTTCATCAAAAGGAGGGGATGGAGGTGTACAACCAAGGCCTAGTGTCTGCCTAAATTTGCTCCACATTTAGGAAGGTGAGCAATATTGCAATTTATGGGTGGCTGTTATCTCTGAGATAGTATTGATGTGAGCAGTAATATGGAGAGCCTTGTATAAAGGAGACTTCACATGTAATTTTAAAAAATTGCCTGTTTTTTCAAAAGTTCTGGGTTCTTAAAATTACCACCGGACAGTATACTGAAAATTGGGGCTTTTTACTGTATCCTAGAGGTTTCTTTTCTCTTTTTTTCTTTCCTGTATTTGAAGTATAGAAATCTTCTGCAAACAATTTTTGTTAAAATTTCTTATGATTTTACCTGGTATTGAACATTCTAAGGGTTGTTGTTAAAGGGGCATACTTAAAACTGGCTGGCAATCAGTCACCAGCAGTGTTCCTCCAGGTTCAATTCTAGGGCCAGTTCTGTTGAATATAATATGATAAATATTTTCTTACCCCAAGATGTTGCTGCCCTAAAGTGGAAAAGCAGATCTAGCCTTTTCAGATACTGTACAGTTTCACAGAAACAGTATCACCCATTACCCAGATTTGTTATTTCTGCCATTTTTCTGCAGTTGGCCAGGTTTTTTTTTTCACCAGTTGGCCAGTTCTGTGAAATTCTGTGAAATTGTATGGTACCTGAAAAGGCTAAATCTGCCTGTGCACTTTAGGACAGCAACATCTGTTGGCTCTGTGGGACAGTTTCTATACTGGTAAACTACTCAGAAACAGGGCATTTAGTTTGGGTTCTGGCTTGCCACTATTCATTTTGTTAAAGTGTTAGACTGATACCTGCCACGACTTTGCTCAGACCCCAGCACTTATCAGGAAGGATTCCCACTGGGCACCTTGGTGAGTTCTTACTGTAAGAAGCACAAAATGCAGCCATGCAGCACAGTTACAGGGACATCCATGGGCAGAGATTACAAAGCTAATCACCTAGTGCAATTTTTGGGGTAAATTTTACTTCCTTTTACCCAAAATCCTTGGGGTGAAATTGTGACTTCACTGAGCTAAAAGACTTGTCAGGGATTTTCGCGAGACAGGGATTCAGCTGATGGACCTGGAGACATTTCAACCCATGGTTGCAACATACTCCATACTTCCCTTGTCTGCATCACAGACCCAACAAAAAAATGTTCCTTCCATTCCTCTAACCTTTCTGCATTTCAGAGGAAGTTCTGATATTTTTCATTTCCAAATCCCAGAGGAATATGGCCTGCCGAGCAGTAATTGCATTTTGGTAGCTCATCCTAGCAATTGCCAGTAGCAGCATTTCTCGTGTAGTCATATTTATACCGAAGTAAAGAATTATCTAAATGCACCATATTTTAAACAATTTCAATTATGGTGCTGTCCCTTTTTATAATGGATGGTAGCACAGGAAAACAATAGTCCATCAGTGTACCAATGTAAAAAATTAGTTGTGATAGGGTGAAAAATTGAGCATTTTTCCCTATGATTTAAGACATTGGAGATAAGGTTTTTTCATATAAAAAGTAAAATTTCACCCATAAATCAGTAAAAGCAGCTTTTAGACATGTGCTCTATACTTTCATCAATACACTTTTTTAGATTTGTTGAGTCTCTTTCTGTTTTGTAATTAACTTATCAAGGAGTAATGGTCTAATTTAAAAAATCCAACTGGATGACAGAAATACTATTTGTTCTAAATTGAAAATATTTCAGTATCTGCTAAGATAGATTTCTTTAAATTACCCTTTGAAAACATTGATTTCTAATACCGTATTTCCTTTTCTCAATAAAATAGAAATATGTGTTCAGAGGAAGCTGTTCTTAAGGAGGCATTGCTGAGAAACAAAGCTATTCCAGTAATATTAATCCCTCTACAATGAGCTGCCAAAAATACAGTCTCCATTTAATGCTACAAGTTTGGTGGGTAGTCATTTTTTATTATCCACCAGACTGAAAATCTGAAATTAAATGTTTAGCAATATTTGTATAACTGAAGAAGCCCCCAGCTCTATACTTTGACATAACTAGGACACTCTAACATAATAACTTTATAAAGATTAATTCTCCCCCAAATTAGTGCCTGATAAAAACATATGGCTTGGTGTTTACCAGGAGAAAGAGCTCTGGTCTCATATAGAGGCTTGTTGCATTCATGGCATAAGACCAGTGCCACTTGAATGATGCCCAATAATGCCCTTTGGATATTTCATAGCTGTTAATCAAGACAATAGGGAGTTAGATATAATATTTAAATATTGCCTACCTGTGCTAACCTCATATTATGTGGCTGATATTAGAAGCCTCATTAAAGTAATTTACTCTGTTTGGAAAGTAGAAGTTTAAGTGTCTGTACTTGGGCAGACCAAAGGTCATTGTAGCTCAGTTTCCTCTTCCCCACAGTGGCCAATTGTGGGTGCTTATGAAAAGCTCATTAGACATATAAATCTGTTCTTTCCAGGGCATATCCTGTAGCTCCCAATAATTCCAAGCTGGAGATTTCTTTCTAGACCACTGCATAATAGTCTTCAATAAGCTTGTCTCTAAGATGGCTCTGATTCCTTTTTTTAACCCATTCCAATTTTTTTACCATAACGACAAGTGTATTCTACATTCAATTCTATTTTATGGAAAAAAATTACTTCCTTGTGTTTTGAACCTGCCAAATGACAATGTTATAGACTCCCATTCAGTTCTCTTATTGTGAGAAGTTGTATGTGATTGCTCTTTATCTGCCCTAACACCAGTGACCATTTCATAGATTTCCTTCAGAGTATCCCCTCAAATTACCGTTTCTCCAAATAGAAACATCTTGGTCTGTTTACTTTTCATTTACTATCTCCTCAGATGGAAAAGTTCCACACCTTTGATCATTCTTCTCGATCTTCCTTCTAACCTAGAAAAATGGGAGAGAGAGAAGAGTGCTTTAACAATGTTTTTCTGCTTAATCTCAGTTTCTTTCCTTGTGGTTTACCTTTGAACTGTGACTATTTTAATCAAACTGGTCAAAATTATTCCATGGCCTCTTTCTTAAATGCTAGTGATGTTTAGAAACCATTAGTCTGTATTGAGAAGTTAAGATTTGCTGAAGTTTACCTAATTTTGTTAGCTCTTTTCTTATTCCACAATTCGTGGTGTCCTCCAGCAACACCTTATAGGTGACTTTTGATTTTAGTATCCTAAAGAACTTAGTATCATCAGTAAACCTCACCACTATATTGTATTCTTCACCTTTTCACTGAGTAATGAAAGACCGGTAACAGTGAAATTTGACAGATTTTGTTACTTGCTTCATCAGAAACCTATTTTGTAATGAGCCTTTACTGAGGGACCTGGTCAAAAGTATTTTGAAAGCCTAACTGGATTAATGCAGTGTTTGGTGCCCGAACAGGGACGAGCTCTGGCGTGCCCCAGGTCAGAGACAGTCCAGCTGTGTTACCTCCACGCATCGCTGAAGCAACTTCGGAGTCAGGAAAAGAGCTGCTTGCTGGGCTAGCTAGCTGGCTTCTCGGCAGAGGAAACACAGCAGGGCCGATGGGATTGGCTCACCTTAGCTCGGAGACAAAGGAAGAGAGAGGCTGTTCAGGTCTGGCTTCTAACAGGTTTATTAGAAGTTTCGCAACCCAAACAAGCTTGGAAGGCTGGAATCCGATGGGATGGGATGGGGTACTGAGGCTTGTCCTCAGTTTTATAGGGAATTTGAAAACCCCGGTGAAAGGGGAAAACAACCAATGAGTTACAAGCCAGGGGGAGGATAGAATGTAACAAGAACCACGTAGTGGGGGACCGAGAGGCGGGAGTTATAAGAGAACCAATGAACGACCAAGTAACTGGGAATTTTCCCGAACTGGGGGAGGCGGCTTGTACCCGGGCACCGCCCAGGGGGTGCAGCTTAGGCTTCTGAGCCGCCCCTCGACCCACCCTCTGAGTCGGCCTCTTCGGGGAACTCGATCCAGGGGAGGGGCTGGGATTGATTGGCAACATGCTGCCCCAGCCCCGCAGTGGGCTGGGTCACACCAACACTGGATCCCCTCTCAGCTCCTTGTCTACTTTCATATGCTCAGCATAAAGGTCTCCAATAGATTTTTGAAATACAACTTCCCTGTGATAAAGCCATATTGACTCTTCATATTCTATCCACCTGCTGTATACACTAGTTCTAGTTTTGGTGACAGTTTTAGTTTATTTTCTTACAGAAATCAGACGTACTGGCTTATGCTTACCAAAAATATCCCAAACCCTCCACCTTCAATTCCTCCACACAATTCAAGTGGTGCACCACAAAAAGCAATAGAGCAGTTTCATATTTTAACCATGCTGGAATTGAAAAATAGATACTGTCAAGTCCTGGCAATTTCTGCAATTCATTTTTATCAGTCTGTTCTAATGCCTTTTCTAGTGGGAGCTTTTACCAACTTAAGTCATCTGCATTGCTGCTAAAGATGTGGACAACCGTATGTCCTGCCCCACATGACACATGCCCTTAATGTCCTGCCCCTGCCCCCTTTCTGTGTGTTGGTGCTGGCTCTCACAGGGCTGTGTAGGGGGGAAGGGACTTACCTAAGTGGAAAACAGACACTATCCCCTCTCCAAAATCAGCTGGCTTTGCCAAATAGGATGGCTGATCAGTCTTTATGTAATCGTAGGACCACTTTTGCTGCTGCCAGGTGTGGGGCACAGGGGAAGGATATGGCAAAATGGATTGAGAGCAGCACAGGCTAATTGTGAATCTGCATCCTGATACTTCAGCTTGAAGCACTTCGCTGTCATTATCGTTCTACTCATTTATGTGCATGAGGGATTTCCACAGAAACCCATGCCAGCACACAATTTAATGGTACTGTTGAGAAAGGAGATGGAGTGATGGTGTCCGAGAGGGTAGGAAACCTCTCTGACCAGCAACACAACATAGAGAATGGTTCCTTTGCTGTCATGGGTACAAAAGAAATACACTTATCCAAGAGATGAGAAAAGTGCAAACTCTGCCCATTCAGCTAACAGTTCAAGCAGGATCAGATGAGACATTTTGACTGTGATTTTTTTTTTCTCTGTACCCTCCTGAAATCCAGAATGAGAACTGAAACTTACTTTAGCAAAACTTTCAGGGTTGTATGGATAGAGAATAGGCATTCAAGCAGAAGCCTCATTCTACTTTGTAAATGTTTCTGTGGTTTCAGTTATGAAAAGGAACACTACTCTTCTGCTGCCTTCACAGGGGCTCTGCATTAGGACTATCTGTAAATATCACTTCATCTCACATTTCCTCTTCTTATAAGTGTATATATATACATACATATATTTCCTTTTAAATCAAGTATGCAAAAATTTTTATTTTTAAATTGTGTACATAGAAATGTGAGAGGTGCTTAAAGAGAGGGAGCACTTTTGAGTATACTAACTAGTCTTTGATGGACAATACTGGGGGTACACAAGAATAAAAGGGGTCTTCCTTGGCAAAACAAGCCCATACACAGGTGGGCTGTAGCATATCTCAGACAGATGATGGAGTGTTGTAGATCACCTTGAACGTGCAGTAACACACAATAAGGTTTTAATGGAGCCTCAGATTCCTCTACACACTGAGCCCTTTTCTCATCTATTAGGGATGTCAGTCTAAACCAGGCCCTGATAGAACACAGGCACCCACACTTGGGCTGTGTCCTTTGGGCTTGCAGGATACTGGAAAGCCATAGTTCAGTAGAAAGAAGATTTATGAGAAAACTCATCAGATCTACTGCTAGTAGTGTTCTTAATTTGGGAAACAAACAGAGTAGGACTTGGTCAGTTGTAAATATTTAACTTTTGTATCTTGCCCTGTTATCCCCACAGTACATTGAGAGATCTGTATTATGATTTTTGTCCATAGTACAGGAAGAATGGTGTTCCTGAGTTGGGGGAACAAATGACAAACATTGCTCAAATTCCCCATCCTTGTCAGGTCAAGGGAGGAAAGTCCCCCAATCTGCTTTCTGAGTTTTGTTGATGCTCTTTCATCTTCAAAAACATTGTTACATTTCTTGAATTGTGAAAATACATTCAACAGTTATGGTTAAAAAACATCTTGCATTTTTTGGGAGGGGGAGGGCATACTTGGACTTTTGTGATGGTACAGACAGATGGTGTCCTTTGAGAATCTGGTGAGATTATACAGCTTAGAAAATCTATTACTTAAAGTATCTAAAAGAATACACAGTTGCTGAGGTTTTGAAACTGCTCTGTCCTAATATCACTGCATTCCCACAGCGAAGGTTGATCCAGTTTATGGTCTTGTGGTGAGGGTCCAGATAAACACTAAAAGTGTTTAATATTGGCTTTACAAACAAGGTAAGAAGGACTCCAGGGCAGTTTGAGCGATGGAGAAACCATTTTATGGATAGAATCGTGAATCACTGACATTTTGTATTTTCAGAAATATTCCACTAAAATATCCTAAAATACTCCCTTAAAACACATGGTATTTTTGAATGAACAAATGATTAAAATTAAAAAAAAAAAATCTGTATTTCTGTAACACCTAGGAATTCCAGTCATGAATGATAAGCCAATTGTAAATAGATGTCTCTCTAAATACAGTGCAATATGACAACGTTCTCAGTCACAAATATTTT
Source organism: Corvus hawaiiensis (assembly GCF_020740725.1). NCBI lineage: Eukaryota > Metazoa > Chordata > Aves > Passeriformes > Corvidae > Corvus > Corvus hawaiiensis. The sequence continues at coordinate 47,014,075 of NC_063215.1, read as the reverse complement.
GCAATTTAATTGTTAGGAAAAGGAGAGGTAGATGCAGAGGTAGAAAGAGATGGTATTTATGAAGTTGTGGCTACTATGAGTGTAAATCCTGGAATGTCTGCAACTAAACTCTGGCCATGATAGGCCTATCATGACAGATAGCTTTGGAGAGTGACTGGAAGGATAACATTTAAAATGTTCTGCATTACTTGTAAAGGACTATTCAGACTTCAAGACTAGTGAGAAAGAAAGCATTCTGAAGCATGAGTTGAAACTCAGATAGACAAAGCACTGTGGAAGCATTCTGAGCAAAGATAGGAACCAGCTTCCTTGAAAACCAGGAAGGAGAACAAAGAGCTTCTCCAACCACTGAATCTCATCTTTCATTAATAAAGCTGTAAGTCCAGGTAACTTTCTATTGTTCAAGAAGACTGAACTATTTTAGGGATAACTTAGTGGGGAAATCATCCAGTTTTACACACTGCATAGTTATGAGGACCCTGAGAAGCCCAAAGGCAATACTTGAATGAAGAGGTGATTAGTCATTTAAGTCAGGGTAACTAGCAAGAAACACTTACAGCTGTGGTTTATTTGTGTTAGGAGACAGAGGACATTATCCATGAGGTGGATAGGTCAGCTGGCCAAGATTTCAATTTGGCTAGAAAACACATCTGGAATGAAGAGGAAAATGTTTTCTTCCATCCATGCACATTCGAGTAGCAAGTGAACATTGCCCATTTAAACTATATGCAAAGCTATATAAATGTAACCTCCACTTACACACAAAGGTGTAGAGACAAAAGAGGCTAGTGTGTCCATCAGGTCTCTTTCCACTGAGCTATGATCCTGATGTATCCAATAGCCACTGCTGCCTGACCACCACTGCTCTGGAAAACAGACTTCAAAGGCAACGGGCAGGAACTGGGACAGGAGTTTGCAGAGACTGTGCAGAAAACACCTACCATTAATTGATCCTGGTTTAGAAACCTACAAGACAGTCTTGAACGGACTCAAAAGACCTCAGCATCTTATGGTTTAGGTCAGGATGGGCTAAACTGCACATTAATTATTGCAATAATTGGGTATGTGGGAAGGAGTGTGGCTATTCATTACCTCTATGAAAGAGTGATTAATAATGCAAAGGACACTACAAAGTTACAGAAGAGTGGCTATCCCTACTTTCCCTCTCCTTGCTGACAGGGCCAGCGATTGTCAGAAGTCAGGAGGAGCAGCATTAATTGTGCTGGTTCCAGCTACACAGGCTTGGTCCCAGATATCCCTGAAGGTAGGGCTCTGTTACTGCCTTTCAGGTTGAGGTAGATGAGTTTCATGAGGTGGAGAGCACAATCCAGGTCGGCTGATTTTTACTGGTGGGTGGTTCATCCTAAAGTGTTGCTTGATGATGGGTACATTGAGTCACTGGGCAAATATTCTTGTATTAGGTTAGTTCTGCTACTTCTACCGATCATATTTTCTTAATAAGACTTGCCTGATCATGCTTTACCTAACAAAAATTAATCCCTGACAACTACATAGCAACATAATGAAGATTGAGCTGTGAGCCTCTGACATCAGTGGGACTGCTTGAGTGTGGTCAGCCCAGTAGGGGCAGCTGAAGACTCTAAGGGATTTTGCCATTGCCTTGGTATACAGAACTTGCTGTTCTGGCCTAAAAATCCCTGCTCACCTTCTGCCTCTTCTTTGCTCTGTAACAGGAGCCACACCAGCATCCTCTTCTTTTCAGCAGAGAATAATTAGAGACTACAGCAAAGCCACAAGGAGGGTTTTTTCTAGGTACAATTGACTTGATAGAGGAAGACAGCTATAAGGTGGGAAGGAAACAGTTGTGGGCTTCAGAAAAAAACTCCAATCTCCCAAGAGCATGAGTAGCCACTCCTGGGGAGGAAAAGATGAGAACATATTGAGAGAAGGGAAAGAAACTGAGTACAGCCTCCTCCTCATTGCAGGTCTACTGCAGACCCATGACATCCTGCTGGCTTCTCCAAGATTTCCTCCCCATCCCTACAGGCATCTCCCAGGTGTCTCACAAATACCTTCTGAGATTTCCCTTACCATTCCCAGGAACCTGCTCCACTGCCACAAAAGCTGAAAAATTGCAACTGCTGCCAAGGAGATTTAAGCAGCAAATTCCTAACAGCATTGTAGCTTGGAGGCTTGCCCCAGGCAAATAGGCCTGAAGAGTTTTAACCCAAGCTAACTCCAAAACAAGAAGCACTATTGTTTGACAGCTGTAGCCATTTGAACCATGGAACCAAGTGCACTATGACTCTTCTTTACTATGCTTCCTCCTCTCCTGCCAGGCACATACCAGATTATGAGGAACCTCAGGCATCAGCATCTGCAGATCCCAGCAGATGAAGTGCCTTTAGTGCTTATCTTCACATTCCAATACAGCTTGCCCATTACTTGTATTCTAGAAATACTACAGATGAAATTAGACAAGCAGGTCTGCCATGCTAAGCTAAGAGCACTCTTCAGCTTCCCACAGGTCCAAGCAGCCCTAGGTAGCATCTGAAACTACCATAATGATACACCTCTGTTCATTCTTTGCACTCCATGCTTGTTCACTTTGGCGTCTTTCCATTGCCCTCTGCACTTCTCCTCCCCTGTGAATCCTCTTGCATCTTCCAGCAGTTTCTGGGTCCATTCCAGTGCCATATGCCATTCAAGCTGCCTTCTCCAGAGTCCTTCAAATAACCTCAAAATTGCCAGGAAACAGCACCATGTAGTCATAACAAGCAGGAAGTAGAGGTTAAGATGCTTACCAAGTGTTCCACACTGGGTTTTTTTGGCACACAAAGCCAGAGACTCTGCCACTGCTCAGTCTCTTCAGCATTTGAATTCTCCCTGATCAACAGCATGTGACACAAGTTTATATACGATACTTCAGCCCGTATGAAGTCTCTCACAGGACTTTCCAGCAACACACTTCTCCACATACCCAACCAGCTTGTTTTGCTGTGTCTATTATTCCCACCCACACCTATAACCTGGTTATCCCTCTCTAACATCTTATCATGGCTGATTTACTGATAAATTAAATTTACCTAAATTAATTTGAAGAGTAACACGCACCCTCAGCTGTCTGCAGCAGATCGCAACTTCTTGGCTCTCATTTTTTAAGGATGCCATACAGAGTTTCACCCCTTTCTTTGAGCAGCAGCTCACTTGCCACTTGTTTAAAAGTCCTTGTTTTTCTTGCCCTGAAAAAAGTCATGCAAGATTCAGGCAAATGATTAAGTGGAACCGGGTTTTTTCTTTCTGTCTCCTGCAGCCTAGACTGTCACATTCTTTAATGACATCTTTATAAATGCTGTGTGCTTTGGTGCTGTATGCTGTATGATCAGATATTGAATGCAACACACAAAAGCAAGATACCAAAGCACTTGCGATACCGATGTGCCTATAATGACCTGTTTTCTGTTTTCCTTTTTTGATGTGGGTATTTGGATAACTTAGAAATTAAAATTATATCCTGCTCTGAGTGATCATTCTTATCAGACAGAATGAAAAGGGTACTCCTTATCCTTTCTACTACTGCATACTTTGCTGTCTCATGAGCACATCTATTTTAATTTATCTGTTATAAATCCTGGTATGTGTATTCATTATGGACGAGGGATTGTTTGTGCAAATGAGTTATGATTCCCTTGGAAAAACAAAACCAAAACAAGACACCAATCAAACACATGGACACAGCTCCTAGATAAGTAATGCTGGATTCACTCCAGGGGCTTCTGCTCTGTGTTAGGACAAGTTAACCCAGTAGCTTCTCAGTGTTCTGTAGTGCTCAGGACAAAAATCTTGCCAGTGTTGCCTTGTGAGTGGTTGATGATTTCATTTTGGTCCTTAAATTTGATGTGCACTTCTCCCGCATGCTGAATTGAATGAATTGAAAAGCACTGTGTGACTTAAAACTAACAGAATAATTATTCAAAGGATGCAAGAGAAGTTGGTACCAGAGAATAGATGTATATTTTTTATCTTAGAAATTAAAGACCTATGGAAATATCACTAGAGATATTCTTCTCTGTCTACTCAGGAGTCAAACAGAATTTCAGTTCTTGTGTTAAAGTTATCCCTTTCCTTACTAGAAGCCACTGATTCCACAGAAACTAGAGTAGAATAGCATTTTAAGTGGTTATAGAAAGGAAAACAGTCCTGTGCAAGCATGGTAGAGAGTATAAATCAACTCTGAAAACCATGGAAGAGGATGTGTCATGATTCCACTCATGCCACTAAGGTGAGATCTATCATCTAGTAAGTGGGAATTACTGTCTGAGGGTGCTGAAAGTCTGATTTCCTCAGTGAGTCCTCTATCCTCTAAATAGATGACCATTAGGAAAGAGGTGGACGATAACCATCTTCGCTGTTTTGCATTCTTGACTGGAAATAGCTCTGTGCTGAGCTCAGTAAGCTTCCATGTATGCTAAAAATGCAGCTGCCTTCATGAAGCCATTCCACATAGGATTAAAACAGTGTCACAAAAATGGTAGGTGTCTGCATATGCTCAGATGATGAAGAGGTGATGAGTAGTTTACATGGCTTTGCTTTTTTGGAACATGGTGCTCAACCCCCAACTAGATCATCCTCTAGTATCAATACATACATATGCATACCTATAGGATCTAAGATTTATCACAGATATTTTTAGGCAAGAATTTATATTAAATGTCACGCTGGTATTTACTGTAAGAGTCATCTCTGGACTTAAATTTTATGCTAGCGATTGAATAATCTGTTTTTCAGGATTGTGAGGAGAAGAAAGACAACAGTGAAATGTGACAGCTAACTTTTAAAAACAAAAAAAATCCACGTATTGGGCAATTCAGCTGACAAGCTTCTCCCTTCATTATAGGGGATTGTAAAAGGACACTTCTCTCAAGTTCCCTACCCTTTATGGAAGATTATACAGAAGTTAATACTGCCCACTGACATGATATCACATCGTATTATACTTCATCCCAAACCTAAGAGTAGTTGCTCAAACAAGCCAATACTTAAAAACAGCCTTTGTTATACACATACTGGTAAGTTTTGTGAAAGAATAAAGTAAAATTTTTCACTGCTTTAGGAACATTGTACCTAGGAAATATTACATAAAATTCCTCCTTATGCTATTTTGAACACACTCTTCCAGCCTTCTTTGGTGTCCCATGCCTTTTGGTATGTGGAGCCAATGTACTAACAAAGAGTGTATGAAGATAGTAGTTGTTCAGCTTTATCACAACAGGAAAGCTACAGTTCAACACCATTTTAGAAATGCTGATCAATAACATTAAAACAATCCTCTAAATCTCAGTGATGGTAAATAACTCCTGCAGTCTTCAAAACCAGATTGGTCTGTTCTATTCTGCTCCCTGCTTTTCAGCACACAGGAGTTCACCATACTTGAATTGCAAATGAGTGGAATAAATGTTAAAAAATGTTTCTGCCTGTTATTTTCACTGGCATCAGTCTCAGCAGTGTTTTGGAGATGGAAGAGATCTTGCAAGCTGCAGCAGGGCTGCAAGGAAACACGCATTTCCTCAGTCTGATTGCCAGAATGGGGAATCAGTTTTATTCAAGCCTTTGATTCTTCCCTGCAATCCTCACTGGCCTGACTAGGGATCTGGTCCTCAACAGGCCACTGAGTACCACTGCAACCACCCTCTTTATACTCCCTGATGGTCATCAGCATCCTGTGCGTTCCAGCAAGCTGGAAGAGACTTGTCTAAAGGCTTCACGGGATGCTTGTTGCAAGTGCTAACCAGGCAACACTGTGGAAGAAACTGATGTGGGCAAAATACATGACTGAGCTCCAGTGCGTGCAGAGACAGCACGCACAGGTGACTGCTTTCTGTACAACATAGCTTACAAAACAAACTGCAGCAGCCACCTAAGCAGTGGCTGTGAAATGAAGCAGAGGACTGCTTAGAGACTTGAGCTATTGGTGCTGCAGCATGGGAGGAGACTGGGAAGTTAGCTTATACTCTTAGAGAACTTCTGTGCATTGTAGGCACATTTGATTAATCACCATTTGTCTGTATTCTGTTATCTAGAGCAATTTCTTCAGGCTGAGGAACCCACATCTGCATCTTCTGGCAGACTAAAGGCTCCCGCTGACTGCCAGGAGGGCTGCTAGGTCCAACACACGTGAGGATTGAAGTATTTTTTCCCTTAAGAATGGTGCTGCCAATTGCAGTGCTGGGGATATAAAACTATCTCAGAATTCAAAGTTGGTGTTGAAGACAGGACAAAACAACTTTCTAGGAAAACAGATGTGACAGTTACCACTTTGTCACACCAAGGCCTGCTGGTGTAGCCTAACAGCAGTGAGATGTACAGAAATGCCCACAGCAGAGCCAAGGCCCCACTTCCGACACAACCTCCCATTCAAAGAGACTCAGCAACACAGATCTGATCATCAAAATTACTTAAAAGGTGATCTTATCCTTCAGTCCATTAAAAGAATCATTCGTAACTCCACTTCTGAGAGGAAAAGGTTAAATCTGAACAGCTTTTTATGCCAAATTCTTCATTTGGAACACAATTAGTGTCCATAGTCCACCTATGACTAATTCATGCAACAGCAATGATTTTTTTTTTTCCTGCCTGAGGAAAATTTACACTAAAATGTGGAGTAAGGCTATGTAAAAGGTAAAATAAGCCATCCAAGCCACTGCCTGCCAAGAAAATAGGATCCAGCACTGGAATTCTTTGTACTGTTGAACCACTCAAGTCTCTGTTTTTCACATTTTCAGCTTGTGCAGATTTTTTTTTTTTGTAAACTCAAATGTCCCCTGCAACTGAGAATAGAAGAAAAGGTATGGCTAAACCCTTCTTCTGTCCAACCCCATTCCTTGAGTAACTAGATGTAAAAGAAATAAACTAAAGTCTCTCTCTTCCAGCAGTCAGAATATCACACAATAAATTGCAATTAATCTATAGCATCAGAACTGTCCATTTCTTCCAGGCAGATGAAATATAAAATATGCAGTAATGCTCAGAGCCCTTGCTAATTATTTAACAGACGGATTTTCCACACAAAACACATTTAAAAATTGAAAAGCTTCACTAGTCCAGACCAGAACATTTAAAATAAGACTTCTATCAGTGATGTTTTAAAGCAGAGGACTGCAGTGACCCCACCTTGTAGCCTGAATTCAGCTGAATGCTACACAGCATTACAGACCCTTCTGCAAAATGTGTTCTTAACAGGAAAAATGACAGTATTATATATCACTAGTCTGAAGCAGGAATGATTTCTAAAGATTGGCCAGGAAGAAGCAGTGTCGAGACTGGGAAAGGATTTCCAGATGAATTCTACCTCGTCTGAGCTTCAGTTACTCATATGCCTCCTGGTTTCACCATGTCTCTGTTTACCCAGCTTTAGCAGTGATCCTTGTACACCCTGCAAAACTCTGAAGCTGAGGTGCTGCAGCACACCATAATGTCCAGTGAGTAACATTTACAGTAGTATTTTATTGCTTATCATTCAGCATCCCTTGCCTTAGGCACCCTAAAATTTGGGGGTTGTTTTTTTCTTTTTTTCTCCTTTTTCAATGGAGCTGCACTCAGCTGTCCCTATCTTTCTCTTTAGAGCTGATGTCATCACTTCAGCACTATCCATCCATCTTCCCCTGCAGTAGGTGCTCCTTTCCCAGGGGCTGCAAATTTCACCTGCCATTTATTTTGTTAATTCACCATGCTGGTTTAGGAGGAAAAAAGATAAAACCATGAGGAAATGTTGACATAACTACTGGCCTTGTTTCTCCAGACCTTTCTTAAAAAGATGTGTAGAACTAAGTAAGGAAGAGTCAGGGATTGCAGTCTCTCAGGTAATAAAAGGAGAACTAGACTATCCTAAGCCAAGGAAAGCAGCGCACTCAAAGAGATGTGTGGGGAGATTATCAAGTTTTATGCCTAAAGATATTTGCATAGTTTGGGTATTTATCAGGAAAGAGATGGGGAGATTGGATCCTGCTTTATGGTAGTACAATCACGGGACGGATGAGATGAACTCTTCCCATTCCTTTCTGCCCTTCTAAGTTTATGCCACAGCTGTGAAGTCCAGAAAGATCCATTCATCTTCCACTTACATATATTAATCTCTTCCTCTCCACCCCCCACCAACAGATTTAAGGTTTATACACCTCCAGGGGAAGGGCTCTGTCCATTCCAGCAGTTCTTGTCCCCAAAATACCCAAGTTCCTCTTACAAGATGAACCATATTCCATCTTAACTGAATGGGGTGAATGCTTCCCTTTTTCAGTTTGGTTTTTTTTTTTTTTTTTTACCCCAAATTCAACAGCCCATGTTAGAGATAAATTTCTTCTCAAGTCAAATCAGATCATTAATTCTAAGCATTTGAGCAAGATGCACGAGTCAGGAGCAGGAACACCATGAACATCTCTGCCCAGCTTTTCATCTCTTGCTAATGCTGATTTGATATTTTAGAGGAAGATAACACTTTCCCAAGTCACCCTGGAAGTAACAGAGCTGGGAACCATAGGGGAGAAGTTCAGTTAAAACAACAACAAATATTCCTGAGCCTTCGTCTTAACCCTACAACAGAACTGCTTTTGGGGAACCACTTCCACATGTCGCCACACCGTAAGTCCTTTTGCAGCCACATAGCTGAACACACATTTTTGGGGCAAACAAAATGCCTTTAGTTATATAGGCCAAAAATCCATGGTCACAGCACACATCCATCTGCAAACTGAGAAAATGTTGCAGTTGTGTGTTCCCATCATGGGTGACACACCTTTGTGTAAAGGAAGATGTTTGCATTTTGATCACAGCATGGTTAAGTTAAGAAACGCCCCGTGCTGTTCAAGCCTCCCCGGCACAGCTTAAGGCCATGTCCTTTTATCCTGCCACTGGTTGCCTGGGAGAAGAGACTGACCCCAGCTGGCGACACTCTCCTTTCAGGTGGTTGTAGAGAGCAATACGGTCTCCCCGGGCTTCCTCTTCTGCAGGCTAAACAACCCCAGCTTCCTGAGCTGCTCCTCATAGGACTGATAATCCAGACCCTTCACCAGCTTCATTGCCCATCTCTGGACACGCTCCAGGCTGTCAATGTCCTTCCGGAACTGAGGGGCTCACTCTCACAGAGGCCATAGGGAGGCACTGGGTGCAAATAAAGTACAGTTAGGGTACCTCTCCTCCTGAACAGTTGACAGAAGTGTTTTTACCGCGGAGAGCCGCCCGTCTGCTTTCTCCGCGAGTGACGGCTTAGCGCGACACTCGCTCAACCAGCGAGTGCACCCAGCACCCCGGGATTAACCCGCACCCTCCAGAAGCGACACCGGCGCAAGTTAGCAGGCAGGGAAGCGGGGCGCTGCCAGGTCCCGTGAGGCGGGGCCGGCCGTGCAGGTGCGCCGGGCCGGGCCGCTCCCCTCCCCGCGGAGGGGGCGGCGGCCGCGCTGCTCCTAACGCGGGCTGACAGGCCGCCGCTCCCCCCGCGCCGCCCGCGCCGCCCGCGCTGACATCACCGGGCAGGATTTAAATAGCTCCGCAGCCGCTGCATCCCGGATACAGCGCGCCCCATTGGCCGCCGCCGCAGCCAATGGCCGCGCCGCGCCGCTCCGCTCGGCCAATGGCGAGGCCGCGCCCGGCGCGCGCCTCCCCTGTCGCTAAGGGAGGGAAATACAGCGCGGCGCGGCGGGCTGTCAGGTGCGCCGGGATGCGCCGGGAATGGGGAGCGGCCGGGGGGCTGCCGGGCTGGCTGGGTGGGTGGGTTCTCCTGCCTTCACCCCCCTTGTTCTTCATCCCTGCTAGGCGAGCTCCCGTAGCCAGCCGCGTTACTCGGCGCGGGGAGGGAAGGGAAGGGAACAGTGCGGAAAGTGACTGTTCTCCGCTTTGTTTTAAGCGCTCCGGCGGCAGCGTTTCCCGGGCGGTGAAATGCAGGACGAGCAGCCGCGCCGTGCTGTTTCCTCCTCGGGGAGAGCTTGAAACGAGAGAGAGAGCGAGAGGGGAGAGCGATCGGTGGTGACTCGGGGGCTGGCCGGGCTGCTGCTGGGGCTCGGCGGCCGCAGACAGTGGACTTGTGGGAAGAGGACGGGATGAGAAATAAACGCACCTGGCCGGCGGTGTTTAAGGGAGCGGGGGCCGGGTGCCCCTGCTGGCTGCCGGAGCCCCTGGACTCCGGACGCGGACCCGCCGAGCTGCAATGGACGCTGCCCGCCGCTGGCCGCAGAGCGGAGCATCCCCGCCGCCGCCGCCGAGGAGGGAGAGCTGCCCGCTCGGAGCCGGCCCGCAGCGCGCCCCTCGCCCAAAGAGGGACCGGGGCTTTCCTCTTCGGCATCGCTCCGGTGAACGCGGGCTGTGCCAGCCGGCCGCCCAGATAGGTTGCGTGGCAGCCACGGCGCGAGCGAATAGGTAAACGCCACTGTGTTAGATGTGCTGTTTGGAGAGGAGAAAAAAAAAATTAAAACATTAAAACATGCGAGGATGCGGTCGTTGGGCCTGGCACAGGGGACTGGGGCTGCACAGGGAGATGGAATAGCCTCCTCTTCCGTGCCTCGCGTGGCGGCGAGATGTAGCCTACCGAAAATGAAGTCCTTACGTAAGGCGGGCTGGCTGGATGGCTGGATACCTGCTGGGTCCTGCATCGCCAGCCGCTGCCCCGCCAGAATTACCTGGGCTTCTCCCTGCCATGCCGCAGCCTGTCACTGCGGGGCCTGTCCTAAAAGCAGACTTCATCCACAGGAGCTCGTACATTTAAGAGCTGCGTAGCATTGTGAAACAAACATAAATCAATTGCATTCCAAACTCCGGAAATTTAACCCATTTCACTTGTTACCAAGCTTACAAGGTTGAGAGGACATTGTATAAATCTACTCTGCTGTCATGCCTTAATAGCATTACGTAAAACATTGCTGCTTGGTTACTGTTTACTGCTTCACACCCTACAAATATTTCTGACTTATTTCTTTCCCGTGTCTACAGCGTGTTAATACGTTGCCTGAATATCCTAAAGATGTCGGCCTGCATACTCAAAAAGCAAATGCATGTGTAAGAACTGTAGGCAAAACACAGAACAGGGCTGAGACTTTTTTTTTTTCAAATTTGATTTCAGTTTCTGGTTCTCCCTACATTTTAGAGTAGGGTGATAAACTTTCTGCTTTGCTGCTTTTCTTCCCCATTCATCATCAAATTAAGAACACAGCTTAAGTCACAGTTTTGTTGGAGAGTGTTTTTTTATAAAATCAGAAATTCCTATGCAACATTGCAACATGAATTATTTCAGGAGAAGCTGCGAATTCTTGCTGAAGAGGCCCCGGTAAAACTAAAAATCAAATGAATGCCTAATCTTTCCCTGACACAAACTTCCCAATTTATCAGAAATCTGAGGTGCCTACCTGTCTACATCTCTGTGATATGATGAAGTTTGTTTCAAGGTTTCTTTCCCTTTGGAAAAGGGGAGCCTCTAAAAAGAAATCGTTCCCCCCGTCCTCCCCCATGTTTCTGTATCCTCCTTCTCCTTACCTGTTATTTCTCTCAGTGAAAGATGAGGACTGTGAAGCCTTGTTTCCCCTTCTGTTGTTGCAGAACTCCTTGGATGCATCGGAAGTAAGTGCCAGGAGCATTTGGTGATCTCTGTGGGAGGAAGGCACAAGCCACCCAGGCCCTGTTCCCTCCATCTTGAGCCTTCTGTGGTGATTTGCAGCAGCAAGGGAAGTATGAAGCACTGAGGGACAGAAGTCAGTTTTTAAACCTGACTTCACTTCAGCATAAACGACCACGCAAGTTTCAGATCAACAGAGGACCAGGGGTAGAATAGCAGAAGTACTTAAGGTGCCTCTTTTAAAAGTTCTCTTTTGCATATCTAAAGATTAGGGAGCTGTTTAGAAAAGATGGTTATACAAGTGTTTTTATTTACTGTCCTAACAGAAGATGATGATCCACATTATCTTACATACATCTTGGATGCATCTGTATCAGCCTACCGATTTCAGGGGAGCTGTATTGATTTAAGTTAGTAAAGAAACCCAGTGGAGTTTTAAATAATTGGAATAATATTCTCCCTCTCTTTCAGTCAGATTTGCCCTTCATGTTACTTGTGTTTCATAATCCTCCTAGCTCTCCATTTCGTCATTACAAGGCCAGCATTTCTACTGTAAAAAAAAAAAAAAAGAGGACCAACCCCCCTTCCCCCCCCCCCAAAAAAAACGAAGTCTTTTTACAATCTGCTATTTATATCAATGTTTAAATAAATTTAGGGCACAAACTGATCCTGTTTTTTTAATAGGCCTATTTAGTTTCATTTACTTACCCAGGTATTTTTTAGAACCAGAAGCTCTCAGGAAGAGAATGTGTTCGATGCATCAGAACCCTTTAGGGTTTTGATAAAAGACATGATACCATGAGTATCATCTCCACTTCTGTTATTCTTGTTATATAGTAATGACAAGATTGAATCACCATTTTTAGCTATTCTTCAGCAGAACTCGTAATCTATCAATGTGTCAGCTCAACAGCAGTTTTTTCTTCACACTAATGTGAACCAGAAGGTCCAGCTATCACTGATTTTGACAATTTTATTTTATCTGAGATTGCATGTATTGCAGAAGTTTGAAGCAGATGAATTATAGGGCCTATTATATTTTCCTAAAGATGTACAAAACTTAGAAAACATCACCTAAAATATTCCGAACTAATTTGTACCAGATAACATTCCTATGCTTGGTGTTTCATAAGCCTTACGCTAGAAGCACTATTAAATATTCGTGTGATAAATACCAAGAATAAGATCAAATGTGGGTCCCGTAGTTTTTTGAATGCCTCACATTGCCCTCTCTGTTGTTACATAATGCATCATAAAGAAATACGTGCCTTCATTCTCTTTAAATCACTCTGGCATGGATAGTATTAAGCCTTCCTTCAAGTCCTCGTTATGCAAGTCCTTCCTACTGCTAATAGCTGTCAGCTCTGCATGGTTACTTAAAAAACAAGGTAACTGCAGACTTTTTGTGAAGCTCCTTGCATCCCTGGAATTTTCAGTGAGGTAGTTACAGGTGTATTGCTCTCTTTCTCAGCTATAAACTAAATTATTACGAACAAACAGGTTTTCCCCCATTAGAATAAAGTCCCATTCATTCCAGTACATCAAAAGGTAACCTGTTCTTTTGTTTAGTTGCCTCTATAAGCACATTATGAGTATCTGAATGCACTTCAGTGTCAAAACAGTGGAATAGACCAGAATGCAGTAATATTTTGAACCTCTGTTGGAGAATGCAGGCATGTAACTAAGTACTGAAAAAATACATAGCACAGTAAAAAATCCATGACCAATCTAGCAAAGCTATTAGGTAACAAAAAATCCATATGGGCATTAAGTACTATTATTTAAAGTAAAATCTGTGTTATACAGTATAAGCAGCATTCAAGTGAAATGGATGAGACATCTATATAGAACAGAAAGAATAATTTTTTAAAGCTATGATACGACGTTCTGTATTGCTTTACTTGGAAAGTGGAATTTTACTTGTCATTTTGTAAAGGTATAAAATTAACAACAAGCACTTCAGAGAATTAGAAACACTGCCTGATTCGTGGGGGTTTTTTTCCCCTCTGTAAAACACAGAGATCATTGGTGGCAAAAAATCAGGAAAAACCTGTCTACGTTTTCCAGTATCATGTAGATCTTTTCGAGTACCCTGTCCTTTAAGATGGCCTTGGTTTTAAAGAGACTGAAATAGGAATATCTCAAAATCCATCATACCGACCATACATAAAAAAATTTTGCTCTTCCTTTTTACTTGTAGAATATGCAAGTAGTAACCAGGAAAGGAGGGTTTGTTTCATATTTGGTTAGTAGATCTATTAGTTTAACAATGCTTTATTGCATTCCTACATTTTTTTACCTTTTTGTTGCTTTTGTAAATTTGAGGTACTAGCTTTTATTTCCACTTTCCCACTTCTAATTTTTTTAAAAGGTGCAACTATAATCTGTTCAGATTTTGGTATGGCACATGGAAAAAATATTTTTTTTAATTCCTCTTGCAAGCAGTAGGTTGGTGGGAGGAGGTCTGCACTGTAAAATGGTGTACCTAGGAAATTGTACTTCAGTGGGAGATTAAATAAGAAAGAGCAGGATGGCTGAGACAAGTCATTTGTCACAGATGTTCATGCAGTTCTGGTGTTTAATTTTAAGCTGGATTCATCAAATGTGCTAAGGAGTAATTTCTGTCTGATACAAAGTTCTCATCAAAGGAGACTAAGTGGTTTAAGTTTAAAGCGTGGTTTGAAAATACAAGGAAATGTTACTGGGCTGGTGACAGTTTGATTCGGTAGCCAAAGTGGACACAAGGATGTAAATTGAAGAATGCTATTTTTGGCCTAAAATATATCAGGAAAATACATCATTAATATATTACTGTGGAGCAGTGACTTTACCTACAAGATGGTTTTGTCTATGAAGCACAAAGATTTTACCGCAGGTGTCTGAGTTATGTAGATTATAAAGGGTACCGTTACCGTCGGAAAGCAAGCATGAAATGGTGATGTGTGGACCTCAGATATTTGAGCAACATTTACTGACCACTTTTACAGTATTTGGCAAGTTTATAACATAGGTTTAGTATTAGTTTTATTTAGTGAAAATGGAGGAGGTAAGCACTAGTGTAATATTGATTTCGGGTTTTTTAGATAGGCCAATTATCATATTTAGCAAAGTACAGTATGAATGAGAAGGCCCAAGACTAAGATTACTTTAAAAGGGAGATTTCTTTAAAAATCAGTATTGGACTTATTCTTAGTTTTTATTAGTTGTTCTCTCTTTTAATATGATTTTTTCTTTCGTTAAGTTCTGTCTCTCTTCCTTCAGAAATACTTCAGAAAATGTGTCCCAGCCCCGAAAGGGAGAAATATAATGGCTACAATTAGCTTCCGTTTACTGGAGCAAAATGATTTTTTCCAAACTGAAATACATGCGTTAATTTGCTAGACTTCCAGCTATTTTTATGTATGGTATTTCTGAGAAGGAGATCGTAATGTCCATTTTAATGCAGCTTACTACAGTGTAGCAGCCATAATCGAGTGTTTTTCTCTTTGATAGTCAGATATATAGAATTGTCAGGCTGTTTGCTTTTAAGTACCTGAACAGTGAATCAAAAAGAAGTATTTTTGATACGATAACTTTGGCTTTCCAGTCTGTGCTTTCTTTTGAGTTTTCTAGGTAAATGCTGCGCAGATTGATTATCAGAAAAATTGAGGCTTACGTAATCGGGACATACATTTTTCTACTGCCTCCCTTCCCCCACTTAGCTTTCATTTTACTATGAAAAATGAAAAACTTTGGAAAGAAAATTACTATGACATACTGGTTATACACATATTTTCATGGAACTGCGCAGCTAAGCTATTTGTATGTATTTAGTAAAAGAAAGCAGCAAGCAAACTATTAAAACCTTGAGACGGCTAAGCTTTAAAATTATAGTAGTCATTAAATACAGCTTTATCTAATATGCTGTACCTAGTTGTGTAGCAATGAGTCTTTTTTCTTTGCATAGGGACTTAGACTACTTCTATGTAGTTTTTATTCAGAGTAAGAAAAATAAGAACGTCGTACCCCATTTTTTTATTCATCGTAAGGCTGATGCTCCTTTGTAAGGGAGTTGGTTTAATACCTGACTTTCAGATCATGAGCAGTGATTGTTGTTGACAAAATATAAGCAAATGAATCAGAACTCTGTCCTGGTAGATAATTACAAATTAAATTAACTAACAAGAATAATATTAAAATTTTATCTAAATATGTTAACATGAGCTCTTACCCATAGGTGGCAGTCATCTTTCACTGTAGCAGGGATGCCAAACTTTTGGTTCGTGGTATTCACGCTTATGCTGAAATAATTTTGATGAGGCATGCATATGGACATAAGAATATACATGTCTGCATTTTGGGAGAGGGGGAAGGAGGTAAAATTAACCATAAAATTAGTTAGTAATTACAAGGAATCTGAATTGCTGTGTATAGGCAATAAGACAAGGAATTACCGTATTCTGGAGAAATACTGGAGGTATTTTTAAAACCACAGAAACACATTTTTTATCGATCCATTGCTGACACTCATCAAAACTAAGTAGTGATAATTCAGAAAGCAGTAGTTAGCCCTACAAATTGAGCAGAAAGGCAAGTATCTTGCCAGCCTTAGTGAACACAACCCCATATCGTGCCCAGTCCTCCAAAGCACATTTCTCTTTCGTCACCCTTTATCTGTAAATTACAGGAGCACGACAGCAATGATGTTGCCCTGGAAATCCTGGCAATAAGGTCCCTTAAATAATGGGCAAATACAGAAAAAGTGCTCTGGGTGAGGGTGTCCTTTCAGTGATGGAGAGCAAGCAAAACCTGCAGGCTGCTGTGCCATCCTCTGTCTCTTTGCAGGGCTGCCATCGACACCCATGGCAGCACTGTGCAAGGGGAGGACGCTGCCTGCCCGAACAGAGATCTGCTCAGTTTTGCCATCAGCTTTTTTAGGGATTTATGTGGTTTATGGGGATTTCCTTTTGCAATACCACTAAGGAGGCACTTGGGTCCACCAAAACTGGAGGGGATAGAAGGACCTAATAAGGCCAGGTCATTTCAGGCTAAAACAAACAGAACTTGTGAAACTGCATGTGTCATAGTGAGATGATAACATTCTTCTGAGAAAAGAAGACCGAAACCTGAAATTCATGAGTAGGTGAAGTCATAGTCCTTTTTTCTATTACAGCTGCACTGGAACTCTTTTCAGTTAACATTAATCTAATATTGTGTCAAGGTAGGCCACTGTACACATTCAGCGGAGGTCAGGAACTAGCATTTTACAAAACAGAAAATTGGAAAAATAGACAATTATGTGTTGCTGTTACAGTGTTTCACTGTGATGCAAGATTAAGGGCTCAGAATTGAGCAGAATGGTGCAGTATTATTAAAACAGAAGGACTAATTCTCCTTATGCAAGAGTCGCAGCAACACACATCATTGTATAAGCCAAAGCAGGCAGTACGATTTCATAGTCACACAGGGTATTTCCACAGACAGACAACCACGACGTGACTAATTAGATATTTGCATATGCATGGCCCCATTTGCTCCCCAGTTGTAATAATTAGGGGTATTGCACTCCACATTAATTTACACTCTTGTGTAACACTACTGAATATAAGATAGTGGGTGGTGATAAACTGGCTGGTGACAAATGTGTAAATTGGATACGTGTTTTGAAAATCAGAGCTTTCATAGCCAGCTTTGTCCTTGACAGAGTGGGCAGCAGGGCTGGAGAAGACCTGCTCTGCTGTGGGGCCCGATCCTCTCTATCGCAGGCAGCCGTGTGGCACTCTTCAACTTAACATGCAGAGACACTGGACTCCATCTTGAAGCTACCCCCGCCATCAGCTTGCCTCTGTTTTTCCATTCCTCTGCATGGTTAAAGATTTCAGATCATGTGTATCTTGACCAGCTGAACCTCTCACGTTCTGCAAGGTCTTTGACTTCAGTTTAAAGAGCTTTTCTCTCACCCAATATAAAGTCCGTTCCGGTCTGTCCTCCCTTGAGTTAGAACCTGCTTGGCCTCAGTTCAGCCAAACCAGCTGTGCTGTACCTGTCGTAGAGAACGGTGCTTTTCCCTGACCGTTCTTCTAACCCTCCTTTGCACCTCCACTTCCAGTAAATCTCTTTTAATCTGCGGGGTTAGAAGTAAGCACAGTGCTCCAGATGAGATGTTGCCAGAGCCTCTTATGGTGGCATTAATACCTTCCTATGCCTAGAGCTACCTGCTATCGGTATCTCAAAAGCCTTGAGGATTGACTGAAACACCCAATTTACCCTTTTTTTATGGATACTGGCAGCAAAACTTCTTCATTCCTAGCTTGTGACCTTGACCTTTGCACTATCGTACTGGTATTGCATGACAAGGGTGTCAAAAGGCTTTTTTATGAAAGGGTGTCATTGCTTTCATCAAAGTCACAGGCTTCCTCTGAATTTCCCGGCATGTCCAGATTTGTTTGGGAATCTCTCCGCTCTGCACGAGTACGGACGTGAGCTGGCACACACACACGACACAGCACAGAGCACTGCAGGTGAGCTAGCTTGGCTCATGAAACAGAGTTGTCTCTAGGATTAGGTTACCTCAGGCATATCCCAGTGTGTTAGCTCAGGTAAGCCTTCCAGAATTTGTACAGCACTTCTGACTCGCTGTCCTGCACTGGCTTCGTTTGACAGCTCTGGGAGCAAGAGACCAAATTCTGAAATATTTTTACAGGATCAACAGAGGAGATGGGCTTAGTGTCACATTATATTGTTTCTATTGATCTTATAGGTTAATCTCCAGTTTACAGGTGATGCCCGTGAAATTGAAGGGGAAACAGATGTACAAGACTTGTGTGGTGCTCTTGAATAACATCTAAAAATGAGAATTAATTTTTTTAAAATACAAGAACCTGGAGGATTTTGGTCATTTTATTTGTGGAAGTTAACTAACATTATGACTGTCTCTAATTAAACAAGCAAAAATCTGTTTTCCTTTTTTTTTTTTTTTTGCCTTCACTTGGAACTTGCTATATGGCAGTTTTATTGTGACATTTTTATATAGCAATTTTATTTGATATGTTTTACTTCTGTGCCTGCAGGACAGCTAAGAAACTTGACCACTTGGTTTCTCTTTATAGTGAAAATACCATACTGAAGAATTTATTCTTAAGTTTGGTATAGACCAGGGTACTGAGTCAAGCTCATCATGTAAAATGACTCTCATGCCCATTGTTATACAATATTCCAGCCCCATTTTGGGCAGGCACTACCCCAGCTTGTATCCTCAGCTGATCATTCCTAGTTTAAGGTAGTCAGTGACAATAACTAGAAGGACCTGTCTGAGATCATTCTTTAAGGAAGCCCACTATCAACTTTCTTCTAGCTTGAGACTTTCCAAACTACTTTGCAAGCTTTTATTCATACTAAGAGTTAATTTAGCAACTGCTGTCTTCCGCAGTTTATTTTTTTTTCAAGTAGCATACTAACAAATGTTTTCCTGAAATCCAGTCAGATTAGGTCAACTCACTTCCTTGATGTAGATAGTAGGGTTTGGTGGGTTTTTGTAAATGTCTGGCTAGTGTGCCATAACCTATTATTAGGAAAGCTTTGTAGTGTTTTTCTTATTTTCTATTTACCCAATTTTATCCCACGCTTCCTTGCATCCAAATTCTTGATGGGCAGTCCCAATTGTTCCTTCTGTTAAACTCTCATTACTTCTGAAATCTTAGTTGAGGTGACTGCTCTTGTGCTTGGATTCAAGGACCAAGTTTTCCCACACAGAAATTAAGAAGCCCAGAACAAAACTTAAGTTTTTTGGCCATTTCACCTCCATCTAAAGGAGTCACAGAGAAGCTCACTCACAGAGATAGTAGTGAAACATGGATTTTCTTGGAGTCTTCAGCACGTAGCTGAGAAGACCATAGACATAAGAGCCTCTAAATCCTGCAATTTACTCCTCCAGGACTTTCACGCTTCACTTCTAGTCCAGCCCAGGGCTGATCATATCTTGGAGGTTTTATAAAGTCTTAAAAAGCACGTGAACATACCTAAACAACTTGGTCATGGTTGCTACAAGTTAAAAAGCATCCTTTGAAAACCTGAAATTATACCCAAATGAAGAAATCAGAAAAGAACATTCATCTGGCCTGTTACATATATAACCCCCCTATTAACTGTATCAAAAAAGTACTTTGAAGAAAACCAGCATGACAGGGGAAGAAGCAGGCAGCTCTTGCAAAGGGAGGGGATGCCTCACAAATCCCTGTCTATGGGGTGGGGAGATCTGGTCGACACACTTAAAAGGAATTAAAGAAAGACATTTGACACCTTTTAGCAGAGGCTCTCAAAAACGTTAAGCTGCATGGGCAAAGAGGCAGCTTCTCACGTGGACAATGATCACATGAAAGAGAGGAAGCAAAGGTCAGAAACAAATGATCACTTTTTGTGGTGATGGGAGTTGAGTAGCAGAGCCCCTCCACCAGCATGTTCAGAAATGTTGTGTGAAGGAGCAAGAACAAAAGTTGCAGAGATTAATGTGAGCATGAAGGGAGGATGAGGGAAGAGGCCATGAAGCTGAGTGACTGAGCAAGAAAACAGCAGATGAGCTTTGCTGTGGATAAATGCCCTGTGAGACGCAGAGGGTCTTGGCTGGCTCCGACCCCTCCAGAGCAGCATCATGGGGCTCTAATAAATGCTGCCACAAAAACATCAATGCACAGCTTGGCAGTGGTTCAAAAAGCAAGCAAAATGTTAGGAATTGCAAAGAAAGGGACAGGGAACAAAGTTCTTAAAAAAAATAAAATCTCCTTATTATGGTGCTGCGTGAAACTCTTCTACCACTTTCCAAGTGTTGCACATGTTTCTTTGGTCTGTCTGCCTTTAGCGTAAAGGCATGGCAACGCGTGTGTTTAAAAAACATTGCAAAATCAAAGCTAGGAAGCCAATATCAGACAAACAAAACCCACTGCACTAAAGGAAAACAACAGTTTGCTTCGCAGGCTTCTCCCCCACCTTCAGAAAAGCCAGATGGAAAAGTATCCAACATAAGAGGAGATAGCTGTGGCACTACTGGAATGCTAAGGGGTGATGAGAGTAAGTATGTAGAATAGTCTGGTCATAGTTTGACCCTCATTTGCACCTTTCTTCCCCTCTTCTATCCTCACAGATCAAATCTACTAATAATGGTAAAGCAGTTGTTCAATGTCATGCTAAAAATCATTGATAAGCAAGAGAGAGCATTGGATCCATTAACCTGTAGTTGGACAGGAAGGGCATAGTTTTTTGGAGGGCTTTTGTTCTCAGTCTTCAGCAGCCTTCCCTGTCACTGCTGCTGAGGGACACGAGGAAAACTGTAGGTGAGGAGAAGCGGGGTTGGATGCACTTGGCAGCTCCTCCACAAGGTATGGAGGGTGATTGCAGGAACTGGTGTTAAGCCAAGGGTTCTGCCATATGCATGATGGATAGTAACATTTTTCACTGCTGTAAGGCAGCAGCAAATATTTTTAAGTGTGGTGATCAGTTTTGTTGTCTACCATCTAATTGAACATCAGTAAATATGTTATTAAGGTAGTGTGCTTGACAGTGTGCTCTTTTGCAATCAAGGCCAAGATGTAGCCAGATACTCATCTTAATCTCTTGAGACACATTTCTAATGAATTTTTACAGTGCCCAGAGGTAAGGTCCCTGGTCTGAAGTGGGACACCTGGATGCTAAAAGCAAATTATAATTAATAATATATTGTTTATGATGTCAGAGTGTCATCTAAAGACAGTGGTAAAACCTTGTATAGGCTACTGCTGGAATCCTATTAATAAAATTGCTTACTTTAAATCACTCCCAGGGCGTAAGATAGGATGTTCCTTTGTTGACAGTACTTTTTCTTGAATATTTATATTTATGGTCTATCAAGGAACCACCCAGTACTGAGAGAAGCAGTATTTTGAAATAACTCCATTGTATTGCAATGTCTTTGTTATCATTCTGTCCTGTGAAGATATGGATAAACTTCCTTTCTGCTTACCAGAAATATGGCAGAAGGTTGAGGCTCTGTACCCACTGCAAAATGCAGGTAGGGAGGAAAGCTATACCTTCTTAAGATAAGTATATACTGTCTCCTTGATTACTCAGTCTGCTATGAGTAATCAGTCCTCATTTCTACAATGGCAACTTTTTGATCTTCTTTTTTCTGCTGCACTGGAGAAACATTTTAACTCCAGTTTTTTGGAATAAAATTTATAAATTTTACTCAAAAAGTGTGCTGAATTCTACCATATACGAAATTAAATCATTGCAGTGATTGCTGCAGAAATGGATTCTAGTTCTGATTTAAATTCACATTTCTAGTCAACATAATTTTACTGCAAGAGGATTTTGTTTTCCTTTTACCCCTAGGTTTTCTTATTATTTTTGAACCATTGAGAGAGGAAGGATAGAATCCTAGATCCATTGCAGTGCTGGAAAATATGCAGAGAACTACACTGAAATGAGAGCTCAAGGTGTTCAGAGCTCAAACAAAAGCAATTTGGGTACTGTAGTTGGTTTTGAGCAGTCTTCTCAACATTTTAGTTCCAAAAACTACAGAACCAATTGAAAAAAAAAAAAATCAATTTATCACCTTGTGCAGTAGCCACAAATGATTTCAGTAATAGTAATAATAAAGACTGAACCATGAATTTTAGTGGTCTGCTTTTTTTTTTTTTCAATTATATACTTTTTTACCGTTGTTAGTTGACTCTTACATGTGTGAAAGTATATGTTTGTTTTAGTTTGGGATGCACTGTGGTATTGCTTCTGAAAAAAAATATGTGCAACAGTTTTGCAGGCAATTATCTAATATTTCACAATCTCGAAACAGCTCCTGGATGGCAGACCTGAATTAGAAGACATAAAAATTGCCTTCATTAAGGTATTTATCAGAAAGACTGAAGTAACATATGATGGAATAATTTTTAGCAAATCCTTATTACCAGATATGAAGTAAATTTTCCATTAATTAATTAGTACAGTCTTTGGACATTCATCCTTGATCTATAGATTATAGATTTTTAGGAGACAGCACAATGTGAAACCTTTATTGTTGTAATCACATGGCAAAAAATAAAAGGCAATAACACGGCAGAAAAACCCCACAGCTGTAATCAAGGTGGTAACAGGACAAGTTCTATCTGAGCTGGGAACACCCAGAAGAGCACATCTTCTGTGCCATAAGTGCAGGCAGAGGTCAAATACATAAAAGCAGTTGCTGAACTAAAGCACACGGACCTCCTAAAAAAATGGGGTGATCACCTATCATAGAATCATAGAATGGGTCAGGGTGAAAAGGACCTTAGATAGTATCTAGTTCCAGCTTCCCTAGCTTCCAGGCTATGCCACCATCCTTCCCAGAAGGCTCTCTCAGAAGTTGTCCACTGTCACCAAGCAAGCCAGCAGCAGAGCAGGACTCTTGTCCCCCCAGCCCTGTCCCACCAGCCAGGAGCAGATTGAGTGCCTGGTGCTTTTGCCCAGGTGAGGGTGGGTGAGCACAATACAACTTCAAACTGAGCAGTGCAAGCTGTAAGAAAAGCACTTGTGATGTCCCTGTTCTGTCACCCTAATGAAACTCGCAACTGCAAAATCTGGAGGCCTGATTTGAACCTTTTTAACCCTGGGGCATGGCCATAGAGATAAAAGCACAGAGTGGCAGAGTATAGTAATCTTCAGAATGTGTGGCATCATTATATTCAGACGCTGTGTAAGTCTGATACAATAGCTCCTACTGCATCTTATTTGAACTTGAACTATACCTTATTTAGGGCAGAGAAACATTTTCAAAATTGCCTGGACATCATAGAATTTTTTAAAGGTATAATTTTCAGCTTTTCCATTGATCTTTTTTTTTTCAAGTCTCTAGTCCACTTTCATCTATTTGACTGCATCATAGGGATAGCTGTATTTGCCTGCTAGCGTGAAATGCTGGAGGGTCCTTCAATTTTTGTAGTTTCAGATTGTGGTTTATCTTGCCAAAAAATCTGGGTATGGGGATGAATACAAATGTATCTTGTTCATCATATTTGCCTTCTGCTCAGGGATACAAGGAAGCTTTCACTGGATGCAGAACATACTGTATTAATTTCTTAGATTTGGTTTTGCATGTGGTACAAGTATTTGTTTTGCTGGATTCTCAAAACTTCTGGAGAAAAGAAAAGCAATGTTTCCATGTAAATGTCTTTCCAAAAAACAAGCAAACAAACTGAAGAGCCAAGATCTCCATCGCGGCGCTGCTCAGCTGACCTCAGCCACTTTGCACGAGGAGGGAGCGTAGCCTGTATCTGCTGTAGCTGTATCACTGCAAATGAAAAGCAAAGGCAGTATTTCCTCCTACCAGGGTTTTGTCAGAAAGGGAGGTCTGCTTTCTGTACACACACTAGCAGTGCCTGAGGGATGGGGCAAGTTTTATTTCCTGGTGACATGTATGAAACGCCCTTTAAGTGCAAGAAAATCGGGTAAGTTTGGAAGAAAAAAGACTAAGAGTAAAGCAGGGAGTATTAACTACAAATGAAGGGGACGGTCCTTAAGAGGATCATTTTCTGCTCTTAAATCTGGTGCCCGTATTAAAATTTCTCCCAGCAGCATGTGCATGACTGATACTTATTCAGCTGATAGCGCAAAGCAACAGTGACCCTGGCACCAATGCCGAGGCAATATTTACAAAAGGATGAACTATTTTCGAACAATGTCTTCAATGTACTAAGCACAAACAAGCTTTTCTTCAGCATCAGGCATGCATGTTGTCTCGTTCCAACGATTTTGTTCATGTACAAATGTATTCATTGTGGACAATGCAAGGAAAATGTCATTCTCCATTTATATCCCAGTTTCCCTTTGTCCTCTTTACAGTATCTTGGGGCAGTGATGCAGAGCAGAGTCTTGTTCTGAACTCCTGCTATTTTCCTCTCCATCTTCTTCCGAAGCACTCAGAGAAGCAGAGCCTCAGTGAGTTAAAAGGCTCCCTACAGCAGATTTTTTTTTTTCTTTTGAGACACAAAAATCGGTCTCTCTCCCTCCACTTCCCAGCAGAGAAGATCTAAGTCCTGCCTCTTGCTCCATCACTCAGAGCGCATAATGGTCTTGGCAGCAGAGGATGTGGTGGTAGCAGCGTTTTGAGCCATGTAAGTGGGTGCACCTGGCACAGCAGTGTGAATAAGCAATGTTAAGGCAATTCTCTCCCAGCAATATATGAAACCATCCACTTCATGAACAGCCTCTCTGTGATAAAGGCTGCCTTTCTGTTGACTTGGATAAGTTCCCCAGTATGATCAAAACAGAATAATGGAGGACTTTGAAAGAAGGGCCCTTGTACAGAAAATAATTAATCTTGCAGCAGAGGGGCAGGGAGAAAGATTTAGTGACACTTGAAAACAAAAAACAAATCCCCAAGTCCTAGGACTAAACTAAAAAGCACAAGTGCAGGCTCACACTGTGTTTTCATTGTAGAACAAATCGTCTGTCCTGAAAGCATCGTTCTTGGGCAGGTTGGACACCATTTCAGGTAGGAATTGGGAACATTATTTTAAAGGGCATTTCAGGGAAATTCTATTTTGCCTTTCAAGCATCATCTGATTTTCTTCAAGGTGGAAATGTCCCCTGCTCTCAACTGCGGCATTCCACTCTGGTAAGCTTCACTTTATTGGTAAAATGATATGCATTGTCTTAGTACTATAATCACATCTTTACAAAAAGTCAAGTGATAAAACTCCTTACTTCTACAATGAAAATAATTTAAATTGAAAGCTCAACATCAAATAGAGTTTGCCTTTAATAGATTCCTGCACTCTTTCCAACTATGTGTATACAAAGAAAATAGTCATGCATGCCTCAGATGCAACAGTGAAAGGAATATAATACATTCCACATGTTCTAAGAAATTGAAAAACTTGAATTTCTGAAGGAAGAATGTGTTGCTGTTTTCCATTGTGAGACTCCTGAGGCCTGTGCACTCACTTGAATGGATCTCCCAGAAAAGAACATCCATTATACACAGGATTCACACCCAATTCACTGTCAAGCATCAAAACATTCACTGATTATTACAGATTTTGTAAAAAAGTCACTCTTTTCTTTCCCCAGTTAAAATATCTCAATCAGGTTGAAGCAATTTTGTTCTCAGTTTTGTTGAAAGAAGAGTTTGAAACTTAATGAATATTACCAAATGAAAAAATTTTAACCACATAATGCATTTTAGATAAAGGGTATATATAACACCAAATAAATGAACTCTTCTTGTAATTCATACTTCTAATAATGCATGATTTCATATACTTTAGCACATAAAAGATTAGATAGCTTGAAAATTAGAGCAGTCAAACTTTTAGAACAGTGTGAGATGAAGATAAGGAGTATTCAGTCACTGAAAACATCTTTCCTTCAACACCATCTAAATCATCCTTAAGGAATTTTAAAATTACAATTGAGCAATTCATAACTACTGGAGAAAAATAACCTCTGTTGGCTGGAAAACATTTCAAGATCTTTCAACTTTAGGGTATAGAGATAAACTGCCATGTGAAGGCTTGCCTTACCACTCCCATGAATTGAAGTTTGACAAAGGTTGGTAATTCTGACATTTGAAGAGATGATTAAGCCCCCTAAATGATTGAAAGCTAAGCATAACCCTCAAGATTAAATGAAGATTAAATGATCATCTATTATGGATGTATGCAATATATATGATTTCAACAGTTAGCTGGCAGCAATCATTCATTCTCATTTTTCATTAAATTTTTAGAAAGTAGCATCTCCCAGAGTTAATACTGGCATCTGCAACTAAGGATAGTATTGAAATTCAAATAATTTGGTTGTAATCTATCTTATTGTTTTATTTTTTTCAAAAAAATTCTGTCACTGCTGTATTACCATATTGAAATCACTCAGACAAATAACTGATCAGACTCTGTTCAAATAATGAAAACTTTTGGAAGTGTTTTAATATGATAGGAGTCTTTAATGAGCAGCAGGAAAAATATGCTCTCTTCAGTAAAGCTTTTAAAACTGTTTTGTCAGTACGCAATACATGTCAATGCAGAAGACCTTTTCTGCTAAAACATAATTTTATCTAAGGTCAAGCCTTGGAAAGTGCTACTTACCAGGTTCTTTTAATCAGGTGATGTATAATGAACGACTGCAGCTAACAGTATTTTACGCTTTCGTTAGTACTGCAGAAACTGGTATTACTGCTTTTTGTAATTTCACATTTCTTAGCAACAAAAAGTTTAACTTCTGTTGTTGGAAGCTATGCTAGGATTATTTTATTATTTTCACAGTCTGCTCAATTTGCCTGCTCTTACATCTGACAATCCACCATAAGCAATTGAGAAATATTTTCTGCACAAGCTACATTAAGCCTCATAACAATTATTGCTATCTTGCCTGATCCACTCAGAACCATTCTCCACTTAATCCAAAAACCTAAAGCTCTCTCTTTTCAGGCAGCATATCCTGCCTCATGGAAGGCATGTTACCACAATAGTCATGGTCAGAATCTGGGTACAGATGCAATGTGAGTTATTAAAGTTATATAGGCTCAATATTAGGTAATAATTCCTCTGGTTATTCCGCTTCAGTGCTGGGTCCCACCCCTGGACACTGTGCTTGACCTACAGAGCTACAGTAAAACCATGTGGTCACCATTTTTTGAGACAAAAATTTGCATATGAGATGACAGTAACAGCAGTTCTTCCAGTGTCACCACATCTAGTCTGGGCACATACTGAAAATGGATCTTTTTACATTCAGTGGTAGTTGAGTTTAGCAAAGGAATTTAGGATTCATTGGGTTTAAAGGTACAATATGAACTTAAAGCCTGAAATGAGATGAGGGTTTGGGAAATAAGAGAGACTTCTGCAGAGACATATGATGTTCAGCATCGGAGAAATCCTTTTGAGAGGGTGAATACTTAGCACTTTTCATAGTAGTTGTGAGATCTTTGTTTTGCTCTGAACAGATTCAGTAATTTTCAGGCTGTGGTGTCAGTTTAGTGTCTGAGCCACTGCCTTGAACCTGGAGCCATCCCTGTTATTTCTACTTGGAGCATAGTGCATCTCCAGGTAACACAAATACCCAACACTTGGGAGACTCATTTGACACATCCACCCTGCACTGGCTGTGGGCTACAGGGACCCTTCCAGTCCTGTGAAGGGCACAGGAGTCCTCCTGACCCAGGTGGAAGCAGGCAGCCAGCGTGGCAAGCCCAGCCTTGCATTCAGCCACCATATTCCCCTGCTGTCCCTGCCCAGTGCAGTTAAATAAATGGATGCTCTTTATTTCCTGGCCTTCATTGAATTGGAGACACATCCTGCAGTTGGCTGTTATTTGTATTTCCTTCAGCACCTGTAGTCTGTGGTATGCACTTGCCCACTGTGATGTGAGTGTATAAAAACTGGACATTATGGGGAAACTTGAGCTCTTGGACGGGTGACATTTTTGATGCTGTGGAACACTTGCAAACTCCCATAATACAAACTAAGTGGTTGTTTTCACTTAGGCAATGAAGTGCAAACATTTGTTATTTATTTCATAATCCAACTTGTATTTTATACTTCAAAGTCAGATAACCACAATGATTTTGCCAGAAAGAAACCTACTTTCTGAGCTGGCTGGCTCTACAGATGAATGCCACACAGCTGAATTCTCCATTCATAAACTGAAGGTTTTCTTCTGCAGCTGTAAGCGCCAGAAGTGTTGTTTGAGATCTGTGGGAGAGGCTACATGACCCCAAGCAGGATCCATAGCTCAGTAGCCAAGAAGCTGGCAAGTTTCTGGCCAAGCTGTTTTTGCATGGGAGTTGCCTGCACACCTCAGTCCCACCGCTCAACAAGCACTACATCTGCTTGGGTTTTATCACCCTGACACACATTCACAGACCTGGGCCAAACATTTCTTAGACACAGGGGGGATTGAGAGATGGGACTAGACAGACCTCAGTCCTTCAACCATTTTGGGAGCATGTTCATGGGGTTGAACAGAAACGTTGCTCGCTACTTCTAGTCTGGCAGAAGTTGAACAGCATCACTGACCTTCTGCTCAAGTCCTCAGGTGAGCAGTCCCACTCTCTCCAGGCAAAATGTTTGAAGAAGGTGCTGGATTAATTTAAAGTTTTATTTACGCCCAAGAAGCTAATAAAAAGGAGCGGAGTTTAGTTTTCATTTCAGTTTTGAGTGAAATTTGAAAGACATAACATTTAAGCAGTAATAAACAAATGGCTGAAAGGGAGAATAAAATGCTGGTACAAACTTTGGAAGCCGGTAGTTTTCAGAAATTTGGCAACCATCTCCAATGTTTCCATCTAATATGGGTCAAATGTCCTCAGCCTGATCCTTTTTTTTTTTCCTTGTAGCAAGATGATTTGTTCATTAAATTACTATTTATTTCAATGTATTCCTGGGAAATAAAGCCTCTAGTCTGTAACAGTGACAGGTCGCTGAAAGGTGGCTTTCATGTACTCAAGCACTTCACACCTTCTAGGTCAGGCACCCTTGATGTGTGTCCTTGTGCAAAAGCTCCTGTAGGATGTTTTACTTCACTCCTTAGACAGTGGCATTAAATTTGACAGCAAAATTGTTTCCACCCTCTTTATATCAGTAACTACATAAAGGTAAGTTAGAGCACATGGTTTTAATTTAGCGTTTAGTGGTTTTATTTGGCATGGGAAAAAAACTGTTGAGCACTAACCTTGAATTAGAAGCTGACCTCCGAATTAGTCAGCCTTTTTCTTGTAAATGCATTTTGTAGAGTATAAACATGAACCATCTATTTACATAACGTTAGTGACAGCCAAATGATTTCTTAGGAGCATTAATGCTGGAAATCCCAAACACTCCTTCCTTGCTGGAGAATGGTTTATAACTCCTGAGAATAATCTCTCCAGCAAGTAACTGAAAACAGAAAAGGCTGATCTTTTTCCAACCAAATTTAGGATTTCTCTGGTATTTCACTAAGAAACCCCAGATAATTATTATAAGCTGCTGTTAAATGAAATGCAGGTCACCTCCCAGGGTGCATGTGGAAAGCTCTGACAGTGCTGGTGGTGGTGCAGCCTGTTCCTGTACTACAGTGGCTTTACAGGAGACGCCAAGAAAAAGCAAAGAACAGCCCGAATCCAGCTTGGCCCTGGGAGCCCTGGTGCAGAGTACCAGTGATGGCCCTGAGGGATGTCAGAGGACAGCAACCCCATGGTATGCCTAAGTTTTTCCACCTGTCCTGTTCCTGATCTGCTGGGAAGCCAAGGGCAGCGAGGAGCAAGGAATTTCAGACCTCCTAAAGATGAGATCCTATTTCAACCCAAGGGAGCCTCCAGCAGGTCTGCAGCCCCCCTCTGCTTCCCCAGCTGGAGCAGCACAAGAAGGCAGCCTAGCAAACTGATGGGTCCTGCACCTGTGCTGCTGCCTCTGACATGTATGCAAGCACTGCTTCCTAACGGAGCTTGTAGCAATGTCTTAGAGATTTTAGGTTTTTTCTCACATCCAGGTAAAATGAAAACCATGAAATGCCACCAGGTTTTGAAGTTCCTGTGTTTCTTTGAGTGTGAGCTTTACTGGTTTTAAGAATAAAATTTTACAAAATGGACATATTAACAATGATGAAAAACAAATCTGAAAAAGATTGAAATAATTTGTGTGAAACATTCTTCAGGCCATGGGGGCATTTAAAAGGTTTTCAGAAGCAGAAAAGTAACTTGGCTCATTTTAGTTTATTTTTGCCCACTTTAAAGAGACAGTATTTTGTGGGTGTCATAGTTTTTCTCTTTATTGTTTAATATACACCAGAATGTCCTTTCTTTTTTTTTGAAACTGTATTTTCAGCAGGTGTTATTTTTATTTTTAGTATTACTAATGCAATAAGAGTACATACAGTAGCATAGCACTTCTAGATTGCTCCACATTTGTTGGCATGCCCTGCCATAATATGCCATAATAAGTCTCTAAATTAAGATGGTCTTTTTCATGCTTTCAGCAACAGCAGCAAGGTACTCTGCTCTTTGCTGTGTGTTGTTATTATTAGCTCTCTCATGATCGAATTCCAGCCTCGGGCACTGGTTGTGTGATGGGGCCGAGCTCTGATGGCAGGTTTCAGCCCATGTTTTGTCTGACTATGTTTGCCCTACCTAATTCATGATAAGGGAACACAAAGACTGGGCTGAACAGAAGGGAAGTGCACAGCCATTTTAGGTATCCTCAAATTACTGCTTATGACTTGTCTCCGAACTCGAGTAAAGTGGACTCTGTTTAACATAACACGTGGGAAGGGTTTCACTCCAGGCAGAGGTTTATCAGTCCCAGCAACCTCTCTAGTAAGTGGGAATAAGAAAGGAAGCATCTGAAAGCTTCTCAGATAACCAGCAGCAGACCACTTTACCCTGCCCAGCACTGTTTTTTGCTCACTGGCATCCTCCATGGGGGTGCCACTGGGCCAGTTGGGCTTGGCATTTGGGAGCCAGGCTGCAAGGGGCACAGACAGTGTTTCTTTGTCTGTCAGTGTTGTGAAACAGTTCAGAGTGACCCTGCTGCCCTCTTGTGCAGCGTAGAGCCTTTCCCAAAGGTTTGGCAGAAATACTGTCACTCACTGCCAATGAAATAAGGCAAATACCTTCCTCTCCCTCTACATCCTGCAGGTGTAGCTTGTCCTTTCTCAGACCTCCTTCCTTTGGTGGCCTGCAGTGTGCAGCAGAGTGAGTGAATAGACCAGCTCCCTCCAGGACTGAGGGGTGACATGCATTCATTATGCTCATTTAATAGAGTCATAGAACCACAGAATGGTTGGGGTTGGAAGGGACCTTAAAGATCATTTAGTTCCAGCTCCTCTGCTGTGGGCAGGGGCATCTTCCACTAGACCAAATTGCTCCCAGTCCCCTCCAATCTGTCCTTGAACACTTTGAGGAATGGGGCATCCACAGCTTCTCTGGGCAACATGTTCCAATGTCTCACTACCCTCACAATAAGAATTTCTTCCTAATATCTAGCCTAAATTTATTCTTTTCAGTTAAAAGTCATTCCCCCTTATCTTGTCACTACACGCTCTTGTAAAAAGTCTCTCTCCATCTTTCCTGTAGGCTCCTTTCAGGTACTGCAAGGTCACAATTAGGTCATCCCAAAGCCTTCTCTTTTCCAGGCTGAACAATCCCAATTCTTTTAGCCTTTCCTCATAGGAGAGGTGCTCCATCCCTCTAATCACCTTGGTGGTCCTCCTCTGGACTCTCTCTAACAGGTTGATATCCTTCCAGTTGATATTCATTTTGCTCATTTTACTTGTTGTGTTCAGACATGAACGCAGTGTCCCTTCAAAAGTGGAAGAAGCAGTTCCTCCATCTCATTTTACAGTGACTTTAGGGAATATAGCACTGTGTGGCTGAGGCATGTGTCCTGCTAAGGCAGGCGGATATTTCTCATCTTCAATAAAGCCTGTAGGAGTTCCCTGTCTGCCTTCTGAACGGCCTGGTTCTGAGATTGGACACACCTGGGAAATGAAGTATTGCTGCCTTTTTCTCTTTAGCAGGTCAATCTTGAGCTACATCGGGAGTTTCGCTGGCTGCAGGCTCCTCTTCTGCTGAAAGAGCGCCTTGTCCAAACAAAAAGGATTGAATGAAAATTTTAGTGTGATTAAAACATGGTTCTCATGGGAAAAGCCTTTGTCTGGCCAATCAAGGACATTTCTGTTCCAGAATAAATTAGAGATCATGGAAACAAAGAAAAACTTTTCTAGGTAGTTACTGATATAAATAAACAGCAGGAAAAATTCTTGTCCTTTGCCTGGCTTGCTTTGTGTCCAAAATTGAAGTGTTCTGCTTGCTCTGCTTTCCAGTAAAATCTCTTGAACTAGCTATTTTCCTACGTAGGAGGGAAAAAAGAAGTGTTGGCAAGAATGTCTCAGTCTTTCTCATCAGCACCATCATTAATTGAGCATTTTTGGTAGTGGATCAGTTCTTCTAAGCTAAGAAAATGAGGTATCTTTATTGTGGCCCACATGGCAGGCAGGAGCATGGCACAGTGGGGCTCAGGTGAGCTGGAATATCTGCTGCCATGTTTCTCTCTGTGGCTTTGGAGGGCAGTAGTTCCTCCCAAGGATCCCAGAGCCAGGCCATGGCTGTCACTAGGCTGTCCTTTGCTTTTCTGTTGCTCCTTCAGGTTACAAAGCTTTGAATTTTCTTCCAGCTCTGTGGTGGGCGACATGGATGGCAACTTATTTATGCTCCTGTTGTCTCTAGAAACCTCCAATTGGGTTCCTCCTGGCATAGTTTAACACGCCTACTGCCTGCCAAATATTTTTTTTAATCCTAAAAGCCTTTCTGTTGCTAGGTTGAAATTTTTTCTGCCTTTCAGATATAAAGTGACTAATGGGATACATTTCATAATACATCAGCAAGCATAATACTTGTTATTATCATATTTTAGTGCCCTTTAAAAATTACCAACCTGTACTGGGAGGATGGGGTAGTATGTAAATTGTACATCATAAAGACAGTAGGGCAAATTCTTTGTTCTTTGATAATCACATTTTATAATTAGGGATTAGGGAGATGAAGTTAAAAAGTATTGGTGTGGGGTTTTTTAAGCAATGTTTTTCAGGGGATGAACGAATGTCCAACAATAAACATTAGGTGTTATGTGGAATTTAGATGCTGTAAACCTCATCCTGCTCTGGTACAAATCTCGCTCAGGTTTCAATGTTCACAGGCTGGGAACACAACTTCTCCTATCCTGTTTGGATAGCTGCTGTTTTTTCTCCTGCTGATGCTTACTCCTCTGATTCTCTATTTGTAGACAAGACAGAACTTCAACCCATTGGAGAGGAAATGAATGAAGAAGTCCATGTGGACCAACAGGAGTAGTAGGCACTGACACTGAATGACATCTTGGGATAGCATTGAATGTACATTCAAAAGAAAAGTGATGAGGCCATTTAATCAATAAATGTAATTGCAATTTTTGTCCTTTAATCTTTTGATAACAACTCTTTGTGCCTGAGACACAGAACCAGTCACTCTAGGTCACTCTTGGTCACAGGTGGGATAGTTCTAGCACCTGAAAACCCACAGGAGCCATGCTAAAAGAAACAGACTTGGAAGATTGATCTGCGGCTTAAAAAACCAAACTATTTCCACTTATACAGGCTCATGGATTCTGGAATAAATAAGACTTGCGTCCTTCTCGACTCCTCTGGGGACTGTGTACGTGGAATGGTGCATTCCCTAAGTTACGGCAAAATGGAGAGCCCAGCTCTGTACCAGGGAGCCCACCTCGACCTGCTCTGCCACAGATCTCCCCTTTTTGTATCCTTAAATGTTCCATCGATTGATAATTTCAAGTGAGAAACTCGCATTCCAGAGATGTCTCCGTGCAAGTACATTTAAAACACCAGGCAATTTAAGTTCGCTACAGTGCAATGGTTTGGGGCAATAAAGACGAAAGGTTTTTGTTAGTATATTGAAGTTGTTACAGAATAAAGCTTGGTTATAACACAATCCGAGATGTCTTGCGGGTTCTGTTATGCCTTCTTACACAGTAAGTGAATTAGCAAAATGGCCTGTGACGATTCCTCTTGAGCATTTCTTCACTCTTCTTAAAGTGATACCAAGAGGTCTCCTTGAAATTTTTAATTATTTTCTAGCCCTCCAGTTGAAGGTAACAGATTTATTTATTGTAACTGATAATAATGAAAAGATAAATGAACTCTGAGCCTAGTTTTGATTTTTTAAAAAAAGTGTTCCGATCTGGAAGAAGTCTAGATTCAAATAAGTCTAGAAAAATTATGCTAGAAATTGTGAAGTTAAAAAAATTTATTTCAGCAACATAAATCATTTGGGTTGGAAGGGACCTCTGGAGCTCTCTGATGGTACAACCCCCTGCTCATAACTGGACCAGCTTTTACACTAGCTCAGGCTCCATGGTGCCTTGTTCAACTGAGCTTGAATATAACTGAGTTGGGGGGTTTTATGCATTCTCTTACTCTAATAACTTGCAAAATTAGAATTCAGTCTTAATGTCTGAAACAAGGATTGCCTGACAGTGTAGGAATTTTGCTTCCAATAGCAAAATTTTGTTTGCCTTTGAAATTCCTTGACACATCTCAATAGCAAAGAGAAATTTAAAAAATCACCATTTATAATCCTGTAGAAATAAAAGCATAGAAAAAGTCAAATCTCATTATTTTTAAGGCAAAATTGAAGTTATGATGACATTCTTAGCTGTGAAAATTCATACATTTCTAAGTATGAATTTAGATACATGGAAAAGCTTCTATGCAAAGTCATTGGGAAAAAAACCTCAAACAAAAATCCCTAAAATATATTAAATTTATTGTGTACTTTCACAGGTTTTTAATTTACAATCTCACGTGTGTGTGGCAAAACTGAGTGCTATTCAGTGGACTCGTTCTGATGACTCAAATCTGCTTTAGGAAGAGGACTACACAAAAGAAAGGTTACTTTTTTCTCTGTTTTTAAAAATTTTGCCAAACTTTTATAAAAAAAAGTGTTGTTGAAATTTTGAGGGTTTTTATAAGATACCAACTATGTCAGACCTCTCTTCAATGCTGTTTAAAACAAAAGCATCTGAATTAGACTTTCCAGCCTTTTTGTTTGTTTTTATTCAAGTTCTGCAACTGTTAATGTAAGTATTTTTTCTCTTCTAACTAAAATATTTTCGTTTTAGCTGAATGTCCTACTTCATCTCCAACACTCCAATGCCATCTGAATGAAAGGATATTTATCAGGCAGCTTGCACATTCTGGTCAAGGACACAGAAGCCTTATCCAATGCTCTGGTCTTACAACTGCCACTCACGTTATTCCTTATGCTTTCCTTCCTACCCTTGTCTGTTATAACTCCCATCTTTCATGACACAGGAAATGTAAAGTAAATACTGCAAGGGAGATTCTTCATTTTTGTCTGTACCAGGTTGTCTTGCCCACACACATTTGGAAGGATGAATAAGTGAAAAATGTTTCAACTGTCCAGGCTTCCCATCACATATAGTAATGCCATTGCATTTATAGTATTGCCAAAAAGACATCTAACTTGTGTTTAACTTCTGAAAACCGAAATGTTGCAACTTAAACCACCTTTCACAACATTTCTATATAATTCACTTCTTAGAAACCCATCCTCCACAAAAAACACAGAGGAGTAAGTAGGTCTTGAACTGAAGACCTGTCCAAAACATTTTCAAGGCTAGAAAGAGAGAAGCGAGGCATGGGATCAGGGCCATCTCATGTGAGAGCTGAAGCTCAGTGCTGGACCAAATCCATGACAGCTACAAGTTGTCCCAGCTCCACTGGCTGTTTAAGCACGGCAGTTTCCACAGAGTGAGAGTACCGGTCATCAGCACTCTGGTTTGGGGGCTGCTAACCAAAATGCAGGCCCTGGACCAGATCATTTCAAGAAATTCAGATGCACAGCTCACTGTACAGTTGGAAAGGTCTACGTGCCCACCTCCTGTTGTTTCTGCCACCTGTTTTGGCAGAAACAACTAAATAAGTTTTGTGTGTGTGCCTGTGTGTATTGCATAATTCACGATCCAGACTGAATCCAAAATATTTGGATGGCAGCCCGCCCCACATTTGCTTGGTGGAGCTGGAGATGCATGCCAAGAGCAGCACCAATAGCTGGCGGCCCAGGATGCTCCGACCCCTGGGCTGGAGACACAATCCAGAGACTGTGCAAGTAAAAAGGGTCCTGTTTTTTAAAATCAGTTCTGTTAGGCAGGTGAGGTTTGTGCCGGTGAAAGCAAAGCAAGGGGTCACTTTCAGCCCAGATACTGACCACCTCTGCTACCAAAGCTCTGCAGGTCATTCATTTCTTGCAGCATTTTATTTTGGTGGTGACTAGGAAGCATTTTACAAGTCACTGCTGTTGTGCAGGTGGAACCTCAGCTCAACCACACCTGAGAGCAGCAAGGTAAGGACTTGTAGTGTTTTATGGACAACTGTAAACGTTCATTTGCCTTTCAGTGCTGCTTGCAACCCAAGATTTCATTTGAGCTGGTATAATATGCACTTGCATCATTAACAATTACCAGTCATTGTTCCATTTGGATTTCTCTTGCTAATTAGATTCACTCCGACAATCTGTATGGCCCATAAACACTACCCCAAAAGGAGAATCTTGCCACAGTGAACAGAATGGAATATGAATAATCAGTTCAATAATTGTATTTGGCTTAGCTTCTCAACACCAACATGTTAATCAAGAGCCTGCCAGGGTGCTGCCTGCGGGAGAGTCCCGCTCTGCTCCTGACTGCTCTCGCGAGAGGAGCCAGAGCTTGCCTGACTGCTTTGCCAAGGCTGCAAATGTCGTGTGGGCCTTACACAAGCGTTAAGAGCCGCCACTTTCAATTCTTGAAGTTTTGCATGAGCATCCAGCTCTTCTCTGGCTCACTTACTCTTCTCTCACATTCTGCCTTTCTCTCTCACTCCTCTCTTTAGAAAGGCAGCAGTGATGGAGACAATTTTAACTCCTAGAGGATCTGAAGAAATTCTGGCATGTAACCTTGCAGTCCCTCTGTAAAAGGCCCTGCAGCCCCGAACGCTTCTGCTCCCCTTGCTGACCTGAGTATTTGGGCAACAAACCTGGGCTGGAAACCATTTCTTGGCCACTTGCTGGGCCGTATCTGACAGCCCACTACAACAGCCCCTCTCCCAGTGCATCTCCAACAAAGGCAGCAATGTAGCTTCCAGACCCAGGTTGCTTTATATCTGACTGGCCTGAGGCATATCCAGAGGGTCAAGTTCTGCTCGTACCTGTTTGGTTAGACTTCACCTTGGAGCCCTTCTGCAAATTCCCTTCTCCACAACACATGCATGAAAACTCTGGTAATTGCTAGGCAGAGCAAGATGTAGTTGGTTGCTCTGGCTATGAATCATGTAGACAGGCAGTTGTTTTTATTCATTTTCTCATTGCTTTTCCAAGCTTTAAGGGAAAATATTAAATGCAGTTGCATGCCACTGCAACTGCTCCTCTGTCGCAGGAGTCAGACCCCTGATGCTACAGCTCAGCTGCCAGGGACTGGGGGTGGAAGAGCTGGCAGCTCCTAGGACAGAGAGTTGAACATTGCTCCCAGGATCATTTGGTACCAAAGCACTGGGAGGCACCACTGAGCTTTTCTCCATCCCCCACCCTACCCCCACTTCTGCTTCTTGTTCCAGGGGCTGCTTTTGACCCTAATCCAAAGAAAATACGTGTGGATATGCTAGTGGCTGGCAACAATGGGGGCTGGCCTTAGGCTGGAGCAGGGAGCACTTAGATACATGAGACAGCAGGAGGGTGCCTGTTTCATCAAACTCCATCCCCATGACCACATGCATGTGCTCCAGTAACTTCTTGTGGCCTCCTGGAAAGAATGTCTCCGGTCTCCTGGTCTCCCTTGCAGGTCTTTGCTGCTCTGCTGTTAACACACCTTTCCCAAAAAGAGGGGTGGGAAGGAAGGAGAGTTGATCTGGGCACTAATACTTCTTCTCCTCAGCTGGAAATAGGTGCAACATCAGAATCAAGGTGGCAGCACACAACTCTGCTGTGAGTACCTAATGCTGATTTTTCTTTTTCCTCAGTCCTTTTCCCAACTGATTCACTCTCGGTTAATAGCAAAAGCCACCTCTGACATCAGTTTTCACCTGCATGACTCTTTGTCTTTTACTTGAATGTCACCCTCCTTTTATTACAGCCATTCTCAAGGTGCCCTGCTCATCCTGCCTGGCCTGCAAACCACCTCCATGCCAGCAGTGCCTCATGGCTTTGTGCAGAACATTTCATCAGCACAGTGCTCACATGGGCCAGGAGCATGCAATTAACGCAAACAGTGAAACAAAATTGGTCCCAAAACTCCTGTTTGAAGAACTCTCACAGATAACTCCTCCTGACCTGAGATTGCCAGCCTCAGCATTCATTGTCTCCTCCTCTTACCAACAACACAATTTCTCTAATAATCTATTTTGTCTCCACCAACATCAGTGGTTTCTCTCTTGACATCATAGAAAATACATTAAAGTAGTCTAGATAAAGGAAATCTGGCAGATATCACCTGTCTGGAAAAATAATTGTTTTATCAAAGAGAAACATCGGGTTAGTCTGGCAGGATGTGCCTTTAGTTGCATTTCATCCCATTTTTGATGTGCCTTTGCATTTTTAATTAACCTTCAAGGCATGTTCCAAAGCCCCGCATACCGGTGAGGTCAGAGTTACAAGGACGCCGAGGGTTGGCTGGATTATTTTTTAACCCGGCACAACTGAACACATTGTAATGGATATCCTGCAGTCACGGGGTCCATCTCTGACTTGGCAGATGTATAAAAACAGTTGCTAGTAGATGTGCCACCTCTCATGCTGGTCTTTCCAGAACTCCTCAACAGGTGTGACCTGCCTCCCCGAGAGGAACGCCACCTGCTCTTTGAGCACAGTAACAATTCTATTTCCATATCCCTGTTCCCATTAACCACCCTTCTTTTACTCCTAGGATTTGTCTTCCTTAAACCAGAGCAGAGGTAAAATACTCCTTTGATTGCAGGCCATGCCTAAATTATCTTTAATCTCATTTACTGCACAACAGTCTGACTTTGCTTTTTTTCCTCCCTTACATTGATTTTGAAGATGTTTTTCCCATTTTTTTCTGCAATGCTTTGCAAGTTTCAGCTCAGGTTTGCTTCTGATGCTTACACTAATATTTTTTGGCCTCTAAATGATAAAGTCTTCTTTCTGCGAGGCTCTCCAGGATTAACCAGAGAACTGAGCATCCCAGTCACGTGGAGTGAGCAGGCAGGGTGCAGGATGCCTCACCTCCACGCCTCTGCCTGTGCCTCCCCTGCACAGAAGCCTCCACCTTCTCCACTCGAGTCAGCTTTGCTGAGGAACATTGCCCCACTTGTCAGCTTGCCCGCTGGCAAACTGAGCCTCAGACGCACATGTATTTGTGTTTATTCTCCCCATTTGCTTCAAACAGGGAGAGCTACTTAGTTCAAAGCTCTGCTCTGTGACTAGATCTCTAGTAACTTAATTGCACATCAAAACAACATCGCCCTGTATGACTTCACTGATGAAGATGTTTGTTGGTTGTCATATCCAAGGATATCTGGGCCCTGCCATTGCTAGCTTGAAGCATCATTGAGTAATGGAGTCTCCTCAGATTGCCAAAGCACTGAACAAAGATATGAATAATTTCCAAGAGAGTTTTTATCTCAGCCAAAAACATGAACAGCAGCTAAAGGAGCAAAGAGAAAGTGTACTTGTGACCCCGCTGCTTTGCTCCTGCTGAGTTTCAGAGGTCATGGGACCATCAGAAGTGCAAAAGCAACAAAACATTGCCAGAAACTTCTTTGCTAGTAAGTTTGTGCTTATCATCCTGAGGTGTTCTAAGGCATGTCAGAAAATGCGCCTCACTACCTGAAGAACAGCAGTAGGCCAAGTCCAAAGGGTGTCAGCGAAGGTTTCGCGTGACTGATCTCTCTGGTGCGTGTGTGTTTGCACCCTCTGCACAAAGGACTGTCTGGCCTTGCCTGCATGAGGTTGGGATAAGTGTCAAGAGTGATTCTTTCAAGATCGGCTCTTAATTTCATCTATCCTCATCAAACACCGCTGTCCTCCAAATCCTGCTGGATGTGTCAGCCTAGCAGTTAAAGAAACTATTTTCTCCTCCCAAGAGCAGACACACCACAAGTGCTGTCATGTAGGAGAATTTCATAGAATGGTTTGGGCTGCAAGGGGCCTTACAGATCACCTAGTTGCAACCCCCTGCCATGGGCAGGGACACCTTCCACTAGACCAAATGGCTCAAAGCTCCATCCAGCCTGGCCTTGAACATTGCCAGGAATGGGGCATCCACAACTTCTCTGAGCAACCTGTTCCAGTGTCTCACCACCTTCACAGCGAAGAATTTCTCCTTGATATCTAATCTAAACCCACCCTCTTTCAATTTAAAGCCACTCCCCCTTGTCCTATCACTTCATGCCCTTGCAAAAGTCCCTATCCCGATCTCTTGTAGCCCCTTTTAGGCACTGGAAGGTGCTGTAAGGTCTCTCCAGAGCCTTCTCTTCTCCAGACTGAATAACCCCAGCTCTCTCAGCCTGTCTCCATAGGAGAGGTGCTCCAGCCCTCTGGTCATCAAACTGTACAAGGACTGAAGAAGTGAAGTCAGTCCATGCATCGTACAGCACACCCTATAGGGTGCTACAGGACACCAGTCACATAAAACATCTGAGATGTTCCCATCTGAATTTAAGCCTCAGCAGAGACACCCTGGCATGGCCAGCTCCACATCTCTTGTTCCACACTCAGCAGCCAGATGCGAAACAACAATTACATTGTGAAATGTCATGGGCCTACTGGGAAGCAAAAACACATCAATATTGCCTCCTGGTTGCATCGAGCCATGATGATTTTGCTTGACTGCATGCCTGGATGAAACAATAGAGAACACAAACAGAGATGGGGCCAGAGCTTGCCTGTGCACTACTTTTATCTTCCTGCCTTTCCAGTGCACCCAT
The DNA here is from genome assembly GCF_020740725.1 of Corvus hawaiiensis. Taxonomy (NCBI): domain Eukaryota; kingdom Metazoa; phylum Chordata; class Aves; order Passeriformes; family Corvidae; genus Corvus; species Corvus hawaiiensis. The sequence continues at coordinate 46,973,073 of NC_063215.1, read as the reverse complement.
CGCAGCAGCGTCTAGGTGATAAGTCTATCTCTTTGCAAAACAGGAAGACTGTGGGCTGGTTGGCTTCTCTGATGAGCTATAAATTACAGGGGTTTTACCTGGCTGCCAGCCTCGCTGTGTACTAGGTAAGGCAGGTGCTAATGCAGGGTGCTGCGGTGGCCGGCGATAGGATAATTACTGTTATTGCATTAGGAGAGAATAGCTGAGACTTAAGAGCCAGAGGGAAAAAGAGTCCCAGAAATTGGAGCACCGAAGGCATTGCTTCATGCACACAAAGGCGACCGACCTATAAATAATCTGACCTCTTTGTTCCAGTAAAATGGCACAAGAATTAAGACCCCGGTTCAGGAAGAAACTTAAAATGCATGACTAAACTCGGCATAGCTGAGCAGACCTACTGACATGCCGGGGGCCCGAAGGCATTTCTGCTCTGTGAGCCTTTGTGCTCACCTTCAAGAGCGGCTGCCGGAGGTGTCCTGCTGGCAGAGCTGCTTTCCAGGGGCGGTGGGGGGCAAGCTTAATTACTGCAGGTAAAGGTGCAAAAGCCAAAATTCAAGTGGGACTTCTCAATAGTCTCTACTCTTCCTCTGCTTTCTAAGTTACAGCTAAAGAAAGAGACTTCTGTTAACTTCAGTTACCTGATAGTAGCTAGCAATTTGAAAATGAAAAGCTGACATGTAGAGCAAAAATATGAAGTGTTAGAACATGAGCCTAACAAATGTACCCCAGAAATTTTCCAGTAAAACAAACCCAAAACAAATCAGGGACAAAAAAAAAAAAAAAAAAAAAAAAAAAAGGATTAGCCAGAAGCAGGGCAGGTCATCTCTAGGTTAGCTTCACCCTGCATGTGTATCATCTCTCAACTTTTGGGAGAAAACCCACCCAAAGATGTGCTTGTTCAAATTAAAAGGCTTGTCGTTAGGCTCAGAAAGCCCTTGGCAGCCTTGATAAAGTAAAACTAGAACTACTTGTGAAAAGAAAGCTTTGATGGTTGCCTGAGGTGGGGAGTAGTACCATTTACAAATATTTTTCTCCTAGCTCTTGATCACAGAGACTTAGAAAAATTATACCTGAAAATTATTAGTAAATATAAATATATTATAAACCCTTCCCTGCTCTTTCTTTTTATCTTTGCAGCAGAGAGAGAGTAAATAACTATTTTCTTCATGCTGGAGGTGAGGAGTAAGCATGGAGAAGGTGCAAGACTGACTCAGCAGCACCCACCACCAGCCCCCGGCCTGGCCCCCTGTGTCTGGGATCCACAATAAATACACGTGTCCCAGGGAAGACATATGCAGGGTGGGTGTAGGAGCCATTCTGTTTCTTGGGAGGTAACAGGGTTTGGTAAGGAAACTTGAGTCCAGTGCGGTGTCAGACTTGATTGTGTGCTACTGGTTCAGCAACTTAGCAGCTGGCTGTCAAAACAATAATCCAGCAGCCTTTTTCCCAGGTGAGGGGGAAACAACAGGAAATGCAAAGTGATCTGCCAGAAAGTTTGCAGTGGACATTTGGACAAATGCAGGAGGTCCAGCCACTCTCATTTGTGCTGTGAACACCTGGACAGCAAGGAGCTCTCGTGTACACCTGTTCCTTTTGCCTGCACTGTATTTTGTTGCATCCAGGGACACTAAGGGTGAGGAAAGAGCCACATTCTTCTCTTATGACTGCTTATCCCGATCCACAGCACCTCTCCACCGGCCTTCCCCATGCCCCACACGTATACACAGCCCCTAAAGCAAGCATGTTAAGACTGGAAGTGTAATCCAAGCTTGCATTATAATTCTTCCTATGTAGCTCAGTCATTAGTTACTGTGGAGCAGTTAGGAACTAACAGGTCTAGCAGAGAGAGATGGTGTTTTCTGGTGGCTTTTTCCAAGCTCCCAGGACAATTTTGGCTGTTGTCCTGAGTGGCTCACAGCCCCGTCACGGTGTTATCTGTCAGAAACTCAGCAGCCCAAAGCTCTGCAGCCACAGAGGCGTGTGCCCTGTGTTTATACCATTTCCTGCTGGAGCCATGATGTTAAAGGCCGTACTGTCCGCCTGTTTCTCACGCTCCTCCGGTGTGCGTGGCCCCAGTGTCCCAAAGAATTGTCGGGTTGCAGAAGAAGCCAAGAGGCAAAGTTCATCTTTTTGTTCTGAGGCAGCACACTGCCTGGCACAACTATTCCTGGTCCCTGACTCAGAGCACAACCATCTTTGAAATAAATAAAATAAAGAAGGAGAACATCTCTGGGCCTATATTTGACACTTGTATTCCCAGACCACTTGGCTTTATATAAACATACGAATTGGTATGGTGGTTATTTTGACTCATCTGCTTAGCAATAATTTTATTTTAATCAATATTTATTTAACTCACCAGCTAGACAAAAGCTCCCTAATTTTTTCATCTTATTTAATTGATGTTCCCTGACAGAATGAAGCTAGGCTGGATAAGACAGTACAAGCTGTGCCAGTCTTCTTTGGTTTGCATCTCTTTTAACAAGTCCTGTGACTGTCGCAGAGCCAAGGCACATCTTACATCTCGCAGAGGAATTGGGACCATACGTGGCTGTATACCCTGGGACAAGGAGCCACGAAACACGCCAAAACAATAAGTGTTGACACAATAATTAGCATATTGATTCTCCGTGCAAATTACCTCTTCATACATTGTACAACACTTTGCATTTTCAGAGGACTTCAGAGGAGCCTGGAGTTTCTTACAGGCACCACAATAATTAAAAACACGTCTTCAGTTGTAACATTAAAATACAATTCTGGGTGAAAGATCATAGAAAGAAACATGCACGTTGTGCAGATAAAAATGTGTGGGATGCACCTACCTGATACCCCCACCCCCAAACATGCACCATAAATTATATTCCTGAAGGAGCTTTCAGGCCATAGATATTTCAGGCCTTCTTAGAAGAACATTTTGCTTTTTATTTGAAGGAAATTATCTGTACCTTGTGTCACCTCAGCCTCATGCCAAGGGTGAGGAGTGGCTGCAAGTTGAAGGATTGAATCACAAAGCTCAATCTTAGCCCAGTACTCCACTTGCCTGGAAAGAAAGGTTCACTTTAGCAAATGCTAAAACAGACTGGCTTTCAGAGGAACTAATTTTTCAAGCTCAGTCACAAGTGCAGGGGGAAAAATGAGCTCTCACATTTATGTCAGTGGAGTCCCACAGAAACTATGACTGTGAAGTCAACACGTGAAAAAGCTTACAGGAGCAACCTGTAACTTGCTGCCCAGATTGGTTCATGCCCAGATCTCTCTGCCAGCATTTAAAGTCTTTGTAAAATGCTGAAGTGTAAAGGGTAGCACTGTCTCTCAAGGCCAAAGTCAACTGATATTAGGAATGGGTACAGTAATTTTACAACCATTAACAGCATTAATGACCCTGTAAGCCAAGACAGAAAGCTGCCAGAAAGACTCAGAACTGCCTCTGCAATGAGGAAAAATTGCCTTGCCTCCACAAGCATACTGCACTGTTGTAAAAATCAGCTAAATATCTCAACTGCAGGCTAAGAGGGCAGAGCTGTCTGCAGTGACAGAGACAGATCCCATCCAGAGACAAATGTGACACCATGAAGCACCCACCAGGACACCTAGATTTGAATGTAGGTCGAGATACATCAGAGCAGGGTGGTGAGTCCTACAAAGGGACCTCTTCATCACTGCAAAGTTTTAGGAGCAGGTCACCATCCTCTAATGGAGGGTCCTGAGGTTCATCGAGAAGACCAGAGCTCATAGATGGTGCCTTTCCCTCCGGCAATGCCCTTTTTGTGCTCCTCACCTGTGTTGCCACCTGCTCACACTGCCACAGCCTCTTGATGGAAAAATACCAGCTGCCAGCACATTCAAGTGCTTCAGGTAAGGCTTTGAGAAGGGGCTTGGAAAAGGTCTTGGAAAAGATCCAGATCCCACTCCTAAGGGCTCCAGGAGACAAATGAAGAAATCTCACCTTCTCCAAAGGCACTCAAGTCTGCTCAAGATTTGTTCAAGCTTGATGTTCTACACAAGCAAGTCATACAAGGTCAGATGCTCCCTGTACAGCAGCTCTTGAAACCATTGCCTGGTTTTGGTCAAGCATGGCAGGACCGAGGATCTCTGTGATCACCCAGCTCCTGGGAGTTTTCATGCAAACGTTACCATTTCCTGGTTTGCACAGGAAGGTATGACCAGAGGAGTTAGGGGTGCTGGCAGAGGACATGGAAGTGCATATGGATTCACTGGATGTCTGTTCCCCACAGCAGAGGAGCAACTGATTACAGCTGGAATCATGGGACATGCCTGCTCCAAGGCCAGATCCTGGCTTCCAAGTGTGTACATCCAGAAATGAGGGGAGGTCCCAGCCCTGGGAGGTTGAGTGGCACCGTATGAAATAGCTTTCATTCTGGTCGAAGTGCAATCCAGCTCCTCCACTCTGTGCCCCAACAAGTCCTGGCTGTTGGCAAAAGCTGCCATCCTTGAAAACTGCCCATAATTGCAGGCTTTCTGTGCTCAGAGGGAAAGGGGAGGGACTGGATAAAAAAAACACCTCGAGTCTTTGAAACACAGAAAACATGTCTGAGTCGGTTCAATAGCCTTTCACAGACTCAATAAAAGATTAATCAAATCATCCACAATGAAAGCAAGTTTGGCATCCTTGTCCCTGGGCTAGTGGTAATGCAGAATCCTCACCTGCAGTTTCTTACAGTTGATGCTATTATTCAGGAAAGGCCTCAAGTACTGTCCTGTGGGGGTGATAAAAACCCCACCCCAAACCCAAAAGGATGCATGGGCAGAATTGGGATAGAAATTTTTACTTTTTCTGCCTGTGAACAATAATTCATGCAGTTAGTGCTTTATCAGAACTAATTCAACCCAGTTTTTCATTTAAACTACAGGAAAGCAAGTTCAAGTAGGTTTCTCTAACATAAAGGATATCTTTTAACCCAGCTTTTGCTCCTGTTCACCCCACCCCCACCCAATGCTATTAAATGGCTTGAAACATGACACAAAAATACATGTCTTATCGGTTGGCTTCTCTCACTATAGCAGCCCTTATCAACATTCAGCAGCCCTATTAATGCAGTCCCCTGCAATCAGCATGAAAAAGTAGCACTCCACAGATCTCTGATCCTTCCCTTCCCAGTATCATAGGCTGTTGCTGGATGCTGAATAAAGAGTAGGAGCTCTTTTTATGCCAGCAGTTTGCTCCTTTACATCTGGCCTGCATGCCCATGGTCCACAGCTCTCACAGCTTGCTCCATGGCAGACCCCTGAGCTGCCAGTCTCGCATGAAGCTGTCCTTCCCCGGATGCAGCTGCTGGAGCCCTGTCCCTGTCTCACTGGGTACCTCCCTGTGGCAAGGCTGGGAGAGCCCTGTGCTTATGCCCTGTGTCCAGCACATACTTTTAGGGGAAAGTTTACCTGTACAAGTATTACAGGTAAAGTAATATATTAAGTATATATTGCACTGCTAAATGCAAACTGCTCTGAAATATATCATAAATTTGCCTTAATCCTACACTGTACTCTTGAGAGATGTGATGGAATAAAGTGCTAGAAAACCACTCCTCATGAACTGACAGGATTTTTGTAGAAAAGAACTGTGGAGACCCAAACCTACAGAGCCTGCTGCAAGAAGCAGGGCTTAAGGAGTCAAACTGTTCAGGAACTGGGAACTGGACATCCTCAATGGGCACTAAATTTGACTCACAAACCAGAGAAACCCAGACTTTGGCAGCTATATCTCTGTTCCTTTTAGTGCAGTATGTTTACCATGTTTCAGGCCTCACTGGATATATTGACAAGCCCTTTACTAACTTTTTCCTTGGATTATTTTCATTTCATGGATGATTGTATTTCAGTTAAGATTCCTGAGAAATTACAAAATAATGTAAACAAGTGTTTTCAAAATTGCTTGCATCTCTCCTTTTCCCCCCATGAAACTGGGGTGTCCTTGGGATATTATACTGGACCTTAGCCAACAGACTGAGAAACAGGATTGGCAAAAACAAAGTAAGGATGTTGCAACATACCAGTTCAATCTTTTCTCTTGGGATTTTGAATTTGGTCTGGCCAGAGAGGTTGGCAGGAGGTGAAGGGAACAACCTCTCCACTTTTGCTCCATGAGAAGGCAGGCTTGCGAGGAGGAAGCCTGTTTTCAGCAAATGCCTCTTGGGCAGAGTTTACACCAGGCTCAAGAGGTTATTTGGGGTCCACAGGACACCCCAGGGCCATGTTTTTCCCCTGAGGCTTCATGGCCCTCTTTCAGGGCATGCAGGTCAGGTAGGGAGACACAATCTCTGCAGACGACTTGTGTTGCAAGACAGAAACTGCAAGGCATGGTTGCTAGCTATGAAAAACTATCCAGGGAGAAGGTTTCTCTCTTACGAAATGCACCTCCTGATCACCCTGCAGAAATTGTCCTTGCCCTTGCTCGTGCTGCCATCCCTCAGCTTTTCAGTTCTACCTTTGACTTCCTTACAAGCTTTCAGGAATGGCTCCACACGAGGCTGCTGAGCAGTGCCAGCTTTGCTGCCTTTCCTAAAACGTGCAGTTTCAATTAGAGGAAAAGAAACCCCAACACCTATCTCAGCTTCACAGTATTGGTGCAAATGGTTTAAACTTTACTGGGGCTTATCACATAGAATTCTAGCTAATCTAAGGTCAATTTCTATAGCCAGAGCGTTAGTTTATTATTCTTTAGTGAACTGTTTGGTGGTGCTATTGACATATAAAATAGTGAAATGAATGGTGGAATGATCTTCCCTTCAAGTATTTAGTCGTGTGCACAAAAGCAGGGAAGTTTGTACTTCCCTGACCATTTTGTTTCTCTATTTCCAACACCATTCTCCAGTGTCTGGAGAGTTACTACACATAAGAAAGAATAGTGCCACAGTTAAATAAAAGTGTATGTGCTTTTTATATGAAAGAAGGAAAAAGCAGGTATTTTTATATTGCCTTTAAGAACTGTTACCAGTGCAGGAATGGACTAGATTTGGGCCAGTCACCTAGAGTCTAAACACATGTATTGCCAAACAATTCCCTTTTTCTAGACTTCTAGTTTGCATTAAGTTGAACATGAAAACAATTTCTTAACATTAAACTCCCCACTTGGTACAACTGCAATTCAAAAGGTGTAAACTACTAAACAATCTGTGGAGGGGCACTTATTTGGCTGTTAATCTAGGTAATCACAGGTTCTCAGTGCCCTCTATGTGAAACTCTTCTGTTTCTTACCATCAGCACACATTGTCATCTTCAGGGCAATTAGTGGTGATAAAGAAAACTGTAAGAGAAAACTTCTTTCAGAACTTTTGGCTTTTATGTATACAAGGCACTGTGTCTGTCACACGAGCATTCAGTCCATGAACCTTCACATTTACATGAGGTGAATACCATTTTCCTGGGGAAAAGGAACAAACTCCGCTTGCCAGTCAACTTATTAGGGTTTTGTCATTGTTTTCGTGGAGTGATTTAGGCATGACTGCGGAGCAGGCTCTTCAGGAGCCATACACGCATGGATTACACAACACACAAAAAGCTTGATAGTGTCATTACCACACCTCTGTTTTTTTAGATACACTTCCTCCTGCTTTCAGGTTGGGTCCAGTTATTCATAGGGAACACCTGGCTCTGCACAAGGAAGCACTAAATCCTTTGCCTTCAAAGCACACAGACAGCAAGGAAGGTCAAGTATTACTCAGGGATTTCTCACCAGATCTTCAGATCAGATCTCTTGTTTTTTCAGTAAAATGCAGCACATCACTTTTGCATGTTCAGCTCTGGAGGAAAGGCCTTGATAAAACCAGTGAAGCTAAACCACCTCCCTGAATGTCACTGAAACAGGGAAGCATAAAAATCAACATTTACATGTACCGTTGAGCAACTAATCCCAGTTAATCCCAACAGCCCCTGAAAGTCCCTTACAGTGCAGGACAGGCAGGGACCAGCCATCTCCTGCAGCCACGGATCATGCCAACAGCTTCACAGCCAGGAACGGCACCTCCTCATCTGGAGGCACAGGGTCTGCAGTCCCACGGCATGCCAGGAGTCCTCAACACCCCACCAGGGGGACCAGAGGAGGAGTCGGCCAGAGGGAAGTTCAGGATAGCCCTTTGCACCTTGTTTGTTTGCTCATTCTCTTCAGAGACTCTGAGCCGCCCACCCCTCAAAACACCAACACCAGCACAAGGGAGTAAGAGACTAATTTATCATTATTTGGAAGGAACTGCTCTAGTTTTACTCATAGGTAAGGGCAGTTGTAGATAAAAGAGCAACTAGGACAAGGACAGACCCCTGGCAGGTTTTTCTCCAGGTCTGTGCCCTGGGCAGGGCAGGCAGATAGGATCTGCAGCACCATAAATCACCTCACGGCAAAGGGAGAAGAGAAACGGATTGTGAAATGAACTGTAAAATAAACTTCTAATGTAAACATCGAACAGGCAGGGGGTTGGTTTTTTCTGTCTGGGAGCCCAAGTCTGGTATGATTTACTGGCTGACTACGCTGGGACCTTGTTGGGTGAGGTTACTGCTGGCCCTATTGCAGGGCAAGGAGGCAGCCATCACTCTTGTCTGCCAGCAGCAGAGGAGGCTGATGCTGCCATGAGCATCCTGCTGTCCTCTGGCGTCACTTGCTTGCTCAGGCACTGGATCTCTGCCCGCAGTTGCCATCACCAGCTGTCTGGCTCCTCCTGACCCAGAAAGACACCCTCCCAGACGCCAGCCTTGGTGGCCTGGCAGCAGTGATGGGGACACCCCAAAAGGCTTCAGGCTGCATCTTTCAACAGGGCTTGGGTTTTCTGATAAGCAGGTGCTCACCCAAAGCTGCCTCTCTCTGATATGTCTCCCACATCCCTGCCCACTCCAGTCCTGCTACTCACAGTCAGTGGGGCTTTGCTGCTTGCACCTTTTCCTGGTCTGGCCTGTTGTCCTTCCCAGGAGGGCCAATGCGTGCCCTCAGCAGGGAAAGCAGGCCATCTCTGAAACAAACCTGATCTCCCGCAGGAATATCTGTATTTTCACCTGTATTTATATTTCTGGTCCAGAAGGACTCAGACTCGATGATCCTGAGGGGTCCCTTCCAACTCAGCACATTCTTGATTCTGTGGTTGTACTACATCTGTACCTCTCTGGGGTCGGGGGCGCACCCTGGCTCATGCGTCAGCACAGTGGGACAACATTACTCAATACCTGTTACAGTCAAACCAGCAGGAAAGATAACAGTTTGCAACTGTACATAGAGACCTGTGCCTCAGGTTGGAAAGGACAGAAGCTTTTTTTTTTTAGTCTTGTTTTAAAGCTGCTTTAACTCCTTAAGGCAAGTCATAGGAGCATGAGGTTAGAAGTGACCTCAGGAGATCATCCTCCTGCTCTGAGGCAGGACCAAGGAAAATCCAGGCAAACATTCTGCTCCCAAAAAACACCCTTAATGAAGAAAAGTCCACACCTCTAGGAAATGTGTTAATTATCCTCCTAGCTAAGAGAACATAACCTACATTTCCTGCAGATGAAACACGGCTATGCCCTCTCCTTAGTGGGTATGAAGGGTGGGGGTTTTTAAGTAATTTTCTACATGAAGTAATGCAAAGGTATTTTGTGTCCCCTCTCAACTTGTTCTAACAAATAACATCAGCCTTCTCCCACTGGTCTCCATTCTCACTGCCTCTGCTTGATCTTGCTCAACCTGGCTCAAACATCCAGTGGAACCCCAGTGCCACATCTCCACAGCAGGAGCTCAGACAGTTTCTGCCTAATTTTTGCCCTCAACACCTTTCCTCCAGGGCTGCTGCTTGTGCCCCACTTGGCATTTGGCAGCTGGTCTCTTTGCTCAGCACAGCACTTTGTCTACTGAATCTCACCCGGCTGATTTTCTCTCCCAGTTCCTCATGCTGGTACGTGGTGGCACTCCTCATTCTGCACGAGGGCCTTGCTGGGTGCTGGGCACGTGTCCTCCAGCTGCTGGGCTGGCTGATGCACCAGCACTCAGAGGCTGCTGCCAACTTTTGGGTTTCCAGGGCCCCAAGGCCATGGGCATCCAGCCAAGGCTGGGTGGGGTAGGTGGCAGGAGGACCAGGGGGACAAGTGTGGCACAAGATTAGGCTCACAGAAGGAGGATAGAAGGGACAGTTGAGAGGGGAGATGGCATGCAAGTTCTACTTTTGGAAATGCACACAAGCAAGCTGATAGTTATTGAAGTGTCTTGGTGAAAAAATAGTTGCTATCTCCAAATTCCTCTTCTGTGGTCAACCACCTGTAGTTTTTCTGCCAGGTGGAAGGTGGAGGGGCTGAAAACTGACAATTGGCCAAAAATTTTGTGGGACAAAGTGGAGAAATCCCCAGGGGATAGGGACTGGTTGTTGTTTCCCAGCACAAGAATCCGCATCGCATAATGGCCTACAAAAGAGGGTGGAGGGGATGCTGCTGAAGATACAGATTTTAACTGGGGAAAGTTATCCACCTCCCCTACTCATTTCACACTTCCACCTGTGCCTGCAGTTTTATCATACCTTGAGGTCCATACACGAGTTTTGTGTGAAGAAACCATGCAGTCCTATCACTGGCAGCTGTGCTCTGAGCAAGGCTTAGCACATGCCCAGGTGTGGTTACAGGGCATCCTTTGCAGGTGACTGTCCCATGTGTGGGGGACAAGGTCTCCAGGGTTTGTTTTGGGTGCTGTTAGCGGCTGCTGCAGCACCTCTGCTGAACATGGCCGTGTGCAGTGAGGTGTAGGGGTCTGAGCACTTTCTCTGGTGAGGGACAACCCTATGTCTCCATACACAAAATCTGAGAGTAAACTGCTTAACACAAAGTACTTCAGCAGTTTGTCATAATTCAGGTTTCAGATAAGAGTGGTCAGAACAATGTAATTCTGCTCCATCTTTCTCTTGCAACATTTCCTTTGTCAGACCCTTATTATTATCTTATATTTCAGGTGCCAGATTCAACCCACATCTAACATTTCTAGTACAGCTTTATCCTCACACTCTCGGCACATGGGTCACGTCTGGGACAAGGCTAGACCAAAAAGAAATGTGTGTGAACTCTGAGCATGTGTGTGTGTGTAGATGTTAGACAAGTCACCTTTAGATGGTCTTTCCTCAAGCACGAGCTCATCCAATCTGCCTGTATGGTAAATTTGACCTTTAAGTTAGTCTTGAAATGCTGAACATGTGCCTACAGAGTACTGTCAATTATAGTGAAAAAGAAACAGATAAGCCTTTTGTTAGCTTATGGATGAGGTGATCAGCATAAAACGTTCAAATTCTGATAACCTTCAGTTGGAAAAGTTTGCAGATTCTTGATTCACTGAAGTATAGAAAATCAAAGTTTTTCAATTTTATTTTGCTGATTGTGGCCCAGGGAAGTATTGCAGGTCACAAGTGACACCACTGCCAGAGGGCAGACACCACTGACAACTCTGTAGCTGGTTATTTCTAGGCTGCACCTAAACTGTACAAAGCTAGTTCACAATACGCATTTCTCACAGAAAAACTTGGCAGAGCATGAACAAAGACACTTCTTAAAAGAACAAGGCATTAATCTCTTTCCCATTTTTTTGTCTGTAGGAGTTTGCTCTGAAGTGGTGAGCTCGTGTCCCTTTCAGCTGCCATACCTGGTAAGAGGTCCACAAACCATTTGGACTCTCAGCTCTACATCTCCTGACCTTAGTAGACCTTTGAATACAGCCATCAGACCACATTGCCTGCAAACTTACCATTCCAAGTGAAGCAGTGCTCAGGATTTAGCCTATGTTAGGCAAAGGTGGCCGATGCAGCTAGAGCAGCAAACTGTGTTCAGACTCAGGTGTAGCTGGAAGCAGCAAAACAAGGAGTGTTTCTTCCTTGTGTAGCTGGAATGGTGTGACTTGTGCTGGCAATGAGCTCTCACCAGGTAACTGTGTTACCTGGGCTTCTTGCTTAAATAAAAGCATCATAAAAAACCAATCATGTCCACAACTTACATAATTGACTCCACAAATGTTTTAATAACTGGCCTTAGAAAAACAGAGAATGTAAAAAAGTCATAGAATGAAGGAAAAAAAAAAGAAGAAGAAGAAAAAAATAAATATTTATTCCCAAAGAAAGATTAATGGGGATTAAAAGATAGGAAGATCATTGCTGACAGCAATGGAAATCATTGGTGACTTTAGATATGGACTGAAGAATGATTGAAGGGAATGAAAAAGTGGTTCTGATGCCCCCATGGCATCATATCATTCAGAGTGTAGCATTTTCTTAAGCCCTTTCCACTTGTCGCTTTATTTTTCATTCCTGTGTGCGCACATCTCTTGACATTTTCTCTGCACACATGGAGAAGCCCCCTTGGATGCATGGTCCATGAGATCTGTAAGGTGGGAGCTGGCCACTCCCTGGCTTCTTACACATCCATTTGTGTGGGAAAACCAAACCTCGAGAGTCTCCTGCTAACAGCAACATCATGTTGTCATCCCAGAGGCCCTTTCATAATAATGGAACACAGCTTTGGCAAGGGAAGGTGAAGACATTGTAGAAAAGCAAAGATGTTTAGGTGGGAGATTTAAGAGGCTGGAAATGTAGCTGCAGTCTCAGCCACATCCCCCAGGACCCAGCAATTCAGGGCACTTTCTGCAGGCAGCTTGTCACCTTGACATCCTCTGGTGAAAAACTGAGTGAAATGGGCTCACCCTGAAGTGCTTGTTATGGGTGAGGAAAAGGGAAGAGAGGCTTTGCACTTGTGTTACTCCAGGGAAACTTCCCACGTGACCGCTCCTGTCCGTGTAACGTGGTTAGCGCTGACCCTTTGGTGACAACCACCTCACCCAGACTGCAGAGCAAACACAACTCCACTGCAAAGTGAAGACCCCCTGTATATCCACGCCTGACCTTCCCCTCTGCTACCTTCTCCAGAGGCAGAAGCTTCAGAGAAGACATCCAGAGGTAGCTGCCTTCCCCAAGAAGAGACTGAGATATCTCACAGCTCCGAAAGCCACTATAATTTTATAACTGGTCAGGCACAGTAGAATTTTGACTTAAATTGTGGCTTTTCCATGGGAGTCTGCTAGGCTGAGTGACGGTGCATGGCAAAAACTTCTGTATAAACAGGACAGCCTCGCCATAAATTTTAGCTAACAGATGCACACTGAGGTTGATAACACAATTTGATACTGCAAATATGACTCTCCAGAGAAGTGTGAATGACAATGGGTTTCATTTAATGAGTAAAAGGACTTCTTTTTTTTTTTGGTATGTCTTTTATGAATTGCTTTATTGCTTTCTAAGCAGTGACTTTTCTCCAGGACATTTGTCCATGAATTAGTTAATGGTGTTCAAGGTTGGTTAGCCTTAAGCAAGAGGAACCTAACAGAGATTTAAGATAAAGTGCTGGTGAAGTATGAGTTTTCTACTGAAACAACAAATGCAAGACAAATACCAGGCCAGCCATTCACAGCAGAGGCTTGGAAAGGCTGGACCTCTCTCTCATGGAGGAGAAGGTGTCAGGAGCAGCTTCCTCTGCTGCTCTCCAGGGAGCACCTCTGAGGTGGCTCTGCCAATGCAGAGTTTTCCTCCATCTTTTGCTTTGGAGGTCAGAGGTAGAGTACATCTGTATTTCTTAACTAGCACTTCCTAACCAATGCCATCCTTTCCCAAGGTTGTTAGGAAGAGCAGAAGGAACCACTGTCCATGCAGCAGGTGAATCCTCAGAGAGGGTACCAGATACCAGAGCGAGGTGCTGGCACTCACTGTGCTTTGCTCCCCCGATGTCCTCCCCATCCTCCCACACTAGACCTCACTGCACCAGCCGTGGGATCTTTCAGGGTTCAGAGTGGCCCTCAGAGCACGAAGTAGAGCCAAAGTCTGACACTCCTGCAGTGCCAGGGTCCACAGGTGCCAGCAGCAGCCTCAATGCCCCTTGCAGTGAGCACTGCTGGAAGGCTAATCCCCGGGGAAAGGCAACACTTGGGAATTGCTCTGTGCTTTAAATTTCAGCAAAAACAAAGTTTTAAGGTACTGCCTCAAAAAGAGTGAAAATTGAGGGAAAAGACTGCTGATCAGCATTATATTTGTCTTGGAAATTGGAAATATTTTTATGAGATGTCATACATTTTTACAATTTTCCCCCATTTCACCACGTCACTTGTAGGATATAGACATCTTTAAACCTGCATGGCATAATGTAACACTAAAAGAACGTTACAACAGTTACCCTCATTTAGGCCAGTTGTTCCTACTGAATTGGGACATTTTATCTCATTTTCTAGATTAAATCAAGTCCTTGGTATGTCATCAAACCATCAAAAAATAAAAGCAGGAGACGCTTTGTTCTAGTAAGTAAATGTTTTGACATATGCAAAACTGCTCATGTCATGAGTATGCAAAGAAAATCCAGGTGCAAAAATAAAAATTTCAAACTGGAGATTCTGAATTTTGTCAGACAATTCCAAAGTTTCTCAAAGATATAAACCACAGTTAAAAAAAAAAGCGCTTACCTGGTGTTTTTTGTTGCTCTAGTGGAATTTTCTATGCTTTGTACTTATGTGATAAATATATTTTCATTTTAAAAAATTCCACAGGTGGAGCCAGTGGGAAAAAAAGCTCTGTGGGCTGGGTTGGGCAAACAGAGATGCTGTGAGACACTGCAAGAAGCCGCAGGCAGTGGGATGAATCTGTGTAGCAGCAAGAGAAGTATCTGCTCCATCTGGCTTGGGCTCCACTTCATCCAAGACGTCTTCCTTTTGAACGGGGAGATTCCAGTCATGATGACTCCACCAGAAGAAGAGGTAGCCTCCCAGATTTACTTATCTCAGCCTTCTTGAAAGCACCCCTAACTTCCTTGGCAGCAGTAACCAAACAAGAGCTGTAAAATACTGTTTTCCCTGGTCTGGCTGAACTCACGACTCAGCATATGTGGTGGGGAGCTCCTAAAATAGCTCTCTATTGCCTCAACAGCCTCAGCAGCAACTTGAAAAGTCTTTTGCCTTCTGGGACAACTTGGAGAAGTTTTAAAATGTTTGGACTTATTTTGAAAGTACTGTGAAAGATAAGAATGATCTATTCCAAGGCTGGGTGAACTGAAGGTCACAGCTAAGGCATTGCACAACAGAACCAAGTAGGTTCAGCACAAAACTCGCTCAGGATTTGATCAGCTCATCTTCATTGCTGCTGCTGCCCCTGCCTAAATTCACGTTAAAGCTGAGTCCCTTCAAACTGGCACCTCACCGGTCCAAACAACCACACAGTTTGTTCCAAATACCAGTGGGGCAATGCCAAGGCAGAAGGCACAGGTCCTTCCCTGGCAGAGCCTTGTTGGAGAAGCCTTCTGAAAAAACCAGCGAAACAGCTCTGTTTCTGAGGGGAAGCTGTAGTTGCTGCAGGACAAGTGCACTCTCACCCTGGGAAGTTTAATGCACACTTTCTCCTGGTCAAAGGCTATTCTCTGTCTGGATCTTGTCATGTTTCAGGTTGTCTCTAGGACAAAACCTGAACAGCTCTTGCTATATTAAACAAGTGTTATCCCCAAACTGCTCTTTATTGCTGCAGTATTTCAGTGTAACATTCCTGTGGGCTCTGCACGGACAACATCGTGGTTTGTACCCTCGGAGTCACAAGAACCCCCCTCCCTCCTGTGAGGAAAGGCTCCCCTTTCTTGAAAATACAATTTCTTCCTGAAAAACGACTCCAAAAGATCATATACATCTGTGGCTTCCCATCAGGGTGGGAGAAGAGCTTTTTGTCAACGTCTCTCGTTTCTGAGCACGCCCTCCAGTGCTTTGGCCAGAGCCCTCTGTCTAACTTTCTGCTGAATCAGGCTGCTGGTTTTATTATCCCAAATCCCAAACGGGTGGTTTCAAGTACTCCAGGCATTTTTCAAAGACAGTCTGAAACCCAGCCAAGCCCATGGTGGGGGGTGTAACCCTTCTCCCAACCACGTTTGACTGGTTCTCTCCCAGGTCAGGCGAGCTGGTCTGCAGCTGCAGAGAGCAGCTGCCACCCCTGGGGACAACCTCCCTCTGCCTCCAGAATCAAGTGAACTTTGTGATTTCTTACCAGCAGAAGATGATTCCCCTGGGGTTATTTGGCCACCAAAACTATGCTGGCTTGGCTGAAGGATTGAAAGGCCGAGGCCCATGTCAATATGCATTGACAGGTATTAGTGGATGCAGGCTCAGGACCCCTTCCCCACCCCCAGGCCCCCCCCCAGCCATTTTCACCTGCTGCTTGAAAGTCACCCCTTCTCCAGGTCCTGCATTTACATGTCTGTCTATGACACAATAAAAACAGAGCCAAGGCAAATGTGCAATGTAGAGATCCATTATGCTTTATTTACATGCGTCACCATCTCTTTTACAAACTAGATTACAATTTAAAATGGAATACACAAGGCAATATCTACTAACACCGAGTGGAGTAAGCACTGCGTCTCTACTTCATTTGGAAAGGGGCAGGTTTTGCTCCAAAACAAACTTCCTTCCAACCTCTGAGTAGTAAGGTAACATATTCCTCCAGGGCAGCATCTTTTTTCTTTTTTTGTTTTTTTTTTTTTTAATATAAAATCCTCAGTAAGACTGCAACGTGAGAGTATCTGCTTTCAAATGAAAGTACAAGGTAGCCCAAATGAAAAGTATAAACTGTTCAGCTCTTCGGTATGTAAAGACGGCCATGCGCGATAAGGCTGTGGATTTAATATTCTTCCAATTTACATGGCTTGAAACAGAAACAGATAAAACAGTTTTACAGATACTGTATACATATTTTTTCCAATCATGCAACTTTTTAAAAAAAAAGTTAAACATGTGAAGCCAAATGTACAATCCATTTTTTCCAACCCATAGTTACGAAATGTATCTGGTCCCCCTTCGCATCTGTTGGCAATTCCAAAGGTATATTGTGTACTTGAAACAATTACAGGACACCAATTGCCAAGCAATGATATAATTTTAGAGAAATACATGACCTAAAAGGTAACTTTTTTAAGCAGTGGCACAAAAATTTCTGGAGTAAAGCAGTGTTTAACTATGCAATTACTCTTAAGAGAAATTTTTTTTTACAAAATCATTAAATCAAGCCCCAACCTGTGACTAGAAACTGCATAAATAACACCTTTTTGGACCTTTTGTTTAGACCAAGTGTTCAAATGATAACCATGTAATTGTGACCTTGACCTTCATCTGTTTCACATGATTTCACAAGGAAAACTTCCAGGCATAAGCATGTTCAAAGACTCAAAGGCCAAATTTTCAAAAAGCAGGTTCCCCAAACTAGCTATTCAAGTCTTAATTTTGACACCTAAATAACTGGCGCTTTGAATTCAGGGAGATTTATTTAGCACCTCTGGAGTGGAGGACCTTTGCTGGGCACCTCAGCAGGTGTAGAGGGTGATGACCTTCCCCTGGGCCTGGGGGGACCTGTCATCTCCCCCTCCTTCAAGAAGCCACGAGGGCAGAGCAGCTCGCCCCCTGCGACCATGCTGGAGTCCCCGATGTTTGGTGCCTGACAGCAGGCACTTCTGCTTGAAAATTTTGACCCCAAAACTGAGCAACAGAAACCAAACCAAACTGAAGAGGCTGGCCAAGTCCATCCCTCTTTATAGAGTGCTAGGATGTTCCCCAAAGCAGGGGCCCAAGCTGTCCCAGCCACGCCAATGGAAATTCTCCCTTTGACATTGCTGGAAGGCAGGTTAAGCCTGTCAGCCACTAATGCTTTTATTACTTCTTTTAAAAAAACTTCTCTGCCGTTGATGGGCTGTTTTTAAACCAAGTGTTTTTTCTCCATTTTCTGAACAGAGCGGGCCATAGTTTTGTCTCTCATTTCTGCCAGTGGAAAGCAGTTCCTCTGAACCCAAGCAGGTTCAGTTGCTGGAAGAGAGCAGAATTTGCCCCCGCATTTGCTTTAAGCTTTCAACAGGCCTTCCCTTGCCTTTGACAAGAACTGAATTTGCACCAAGACAAAAAATTAATTACGGGGTTTGGTCACTTTGGCCATACCATCGAGTCAGGCCTTACTGGATCTGTCAGTGATGGTGGGTCTTTGGGCAGCACCAGGGGTCTCACTGGAGGCTCATCCATGTAGGGATCAAAAGCTGCACCTCAGCACAGGGAGCCACCAAGTGAGCTCTGCTGACAGCCAAAATGTGGGGCTGGGGCACAAGTCCAGCCACGGGGTGGCAGCTGCAGAGAAGCCTCAGAGAAAGAAACACCAGAGGGAAGTCCTTCAGCATGCACACACATTTTGGGGTGTGCCAGGAAGCTAAGAGCTAATGGCACATGCTCAGAGGAGGCCAGTGATGAACTCTTGACCAATTTCAGCAAAAGATGCCTGCAGCTGGACTCGGGTAAGCCAGATGCCCAGCTGTGCCACAAGCATCCTGGGAAGATGGCTGCTGACAGACACGGGCAATGCGCACCACCCAGCTCCAGTGAATGCAATGAACTAGGCCACATGCCGACAAGTAGAACCCCTCAGTGTAAAAAGAAAAGAGAAGTTTTTATAAAAGGCAAATGATAAACCCTTGGCTGCTTGGAAGAGTTGATATGCTACAGGGTTATGCTAACCACAACTGCACAGAGCCTACACAGTCATAACTGGGAGGAGAAACCAAGAGGTGCATCTTTATGAGGGAACAGCATGGGGGCTACGCTACAAAACCAAAATTTCCATCACATTAGGAGCTGTTGTTTCACCAAAATCACCTCAGGGACCTGCAAAGTAAGGAGTGAGGAAGGGCCCACGAATGCATGTGTGTGTTGGTGCATGACTGTGCATGTGCAGTGGCAGTGGCAAGAGGGAGTCACTCCACATTGCATGGGACACAGGTTGGTGGGAACTCATGCACTGAGACTTTGGGTTAAAATGCTAGTTTTGTTTTCCTAACATCCATGCATAATGATCCATTTCTGTACATAATAAAATATATTTATATATTTATATGCATAATGCTTTTATGCAATGGAAAAAAAACTTCATATATCGCTTTGGAGAATTATGTATACACTGTCCTATTCAGAACCTCTTCATACCGAGTTCCTATGTACCACTGGTGTTTTCCCCTCTTTTTTTGTATCCCTCCCCCCCAAGATACAAATAAAAAGTAATCAAACTTTCCAGATTATAGAGAGGATCTATACAGCACCATACCTTTTATTCATTATTATTATTAATTATTATTCATTTTACAAGAGAAAATCTTAGAAGCAAAATATATGAAACTGCCTTGTCTTTCAGTGTCGTTTATCCTGCTACAATCTACGCTCATATGAAAAGCCATTTGTATGATACTGTGACCTTGCCATTCCCACTCCTGCTTCTTCTGCCACAATGGATTATACATAATGAGAAGGAAAAAATCATCAAGGATATGTCCAAAACAACAACAACAAAAATAAACAGGATCACTGAAGCCGTAATACACACTGCAGTGACCTGTGCCTCAGCTCCTGGCATTGTCACTGCAAGTCACCTGCCGATGCCCAGCCACTAGGTTTCCCTTAATTTCTGCATTTTCAAACACATCTCTGCACGTGACTATGTTCACCTTGTGTGGCAGCCCAGCCCATAACTCCTTACCAGCTCACTGCGGCAACGGGGGAAGCTTTGCTAACCTAAGGCAGGAGGGGAGCCTGCTCCAGTGGGGAAGAAAGGGGCTCCTGCCTCGGTGCATGTGAGGGCAATGGCACCCGCTGTCAGTCTGTCCTCATGAGCCAAGAGGCAAACTCGCCGGCTTCCCTTGTTCTGCAACCAACCCTGGGTTGACCCTTATGGAAAACAGGGGTGTACCATTAAATTTAAGGAAGAGTAAGAAAGAAACCAACCAACCAACCCAACAAACAAACAGACCACGCACATCCCCTCTCTGGAATTCAGACAGTTGATAGGACTAACAAACGCTGTATATTAAGAAAACCCTGACACCTGAGCAGTGCTGGGTTACGGTCATTTCCTTGCCTGTGCACAGTGCCTCAGATTCCCCAGGGAGAGAAAGTAAAAATGGTTAAAAATCTATGGAAATCAAACTGGAGGTTGTACGGGGGAGGGTGGGCAGATAGGGAAAACCTCCAAAAAGAAAAGCCAACTTAAAATATCCCATAAACCATTAATATATTGAAACACCACATACTCATTGACAAGTAACTACTGTAAAGGCTACACAGTGTGTTCTCAACAGGATGGTGCTGAACATTGTCTCCACAGCAGGTGCTTGGCCATCCCAGAAAAGGAAGATTTTGCATACTTCAGAATGAGTTCAATTTCCAACAAAAAGAGGGGAAAAAAAAAAAAAAAGAGGGAGGGAGGGAGGGAAAAAAAGTAGGTTCTTCACTCCAGTAAGGGGCCTATTAACAGTCTGCTTCATTAGGAAAATAATGCAGGGTTCACAAAGGTCGTAAGCTGTAAACAGTATCACTGTCCACTTGCTGACAGCAGATTTGGCAAAGGGTTCTCTCTCTACATCTCGTGTCAGTTTGAGGGCCTGGAGAGGAAGAAGAAAAAGAAGAAAAGACAGTGAGATTACTGCATGTAGAAAAAAAAACACAACAAAAAAGGCAACCAAGCAAACCTCCAAAAAAACAACTTACACTGAGGAGCAATTCAGTGTAAGACATATGTTTGCACCCAGGAGCTTCAAACATATAGCAATGAATAAGTTGACCCTGCCTGATAACACTTTCCCCTTGACAAGGTTCATGTGTTTCTTTGCTGGCTTAGCTGCTCCCAAGCAGGACAGAAAAAACCCTCTCTCCAATGAAAAATGATGGTCAAGTCTGATTTACAGAAACCCAGTGCACTGTCTATTTGTTAAGCATATTTCCAGGTAGAAGCAATGAAGGATCCTCCAGCTTTTCTCCATTTTTCATGATCACCCTTTCTCAGCATCACCAAAAAGCCGAATAAATCTTCTGTAAGTGTTTGACATCCACCACCACCCTCGAAGGATGGACAAAGAGGCTGCTCAAGACAAACAGCAAGGAGCCATGAATTTCAGTGTGGACTTTGGAGTTTTCCACTTTCCTGCTCACACAACACATCAGCGACAGGGTCCACCTGGCTTTAAAAACTGGGTTAGGGTCCATCTTATTCTGTAGCCAAGAAACTTCTCTGTGAGAGAGAAGCATGGGGAAGACACCTTGGATACAGCATGGAGATGACTATGAAGAGACACGATAAGTAGGTAAAACACTGAAAACAGATAAACATTTCAACCAAGGAAGCCAAGGGGACAGATTTTTAAAGGTACTCAGTGGCTTAAAGGTATAGGCAGGCACCACATAGGGTTTTGGAAAGTATGTACATTTAAACATTCCCATAGAATCCTCTCACATCTTCAGAAAGTCCACTCAGTAGACATCCATGTTGCTGGGCGTGTGGCTTCTGGCTCTGAAATGGCTTCTGAAAACAGGGCTTAGTCCCCTCACACCACTTACTACCTTTTGAGGATTTTCCCCAAGAAGAAAGATTGATGATTTTTTATACAGTGCAAGAACAAGGGGACACTGGTTGAAACCAAAAAGCCATTGAGCTGATTACAGGAATGTCTTTACTTCCAAAAGACCCTGCTAGCAGGCACCCTCACAAAAAATGGCGGATTTAGTGGAACTGCTGGTTTAATCAAGACGGGCATCTCCTGCAAGGAGGATCACTCAAAGACTGTCTCCTGTCTAAGGTGCCAGGCACTGATCCTATGATAACAATTTATTAAAATGACCTATTCTGATAATGCTAAATGATTGATGGAAATTTAATCATTTTGTCTCATGGTTATTAGAGCAACAGCGTGACAGCTGCTCCCTGCACCATTAGGGGAGAACTTCATTCAGCACAGCTTAGGGAGCAGACAGATTGTGCATTTCACCCAAACAAAATTTGGCTTTAGCCTTAATTATGTGGAGGGGTTTGGGGTAGACTGTTTTGTGAATAAAGGGATTTCCGACTGGATCAACATATTGATTTCTTTATTTTCAAAGGGCAAATTAATGCTGGCTGTTCGTTAATGTGACTGCCTGGCAATGACTCCATTTGGTGAGCCCCGATAGCCATAACAAAGTCAGCAGAAGATACCCAGACAGGCCTGGTAGCCCCCAGTAAAACCTGGCTAGTGGCTCGCATGCAGCTCAAACAAGTGCAAGCCCACTTCTCTACTTCGTAAAGCCTGAGCACCAGAGGGGGCTGGAAGTGAGCGACTTCCCGAAGTGCAACATCCTGTGAAGGCAAGGCGGGTCCCAAACGCCACAGCCCAGCAAGACGGCTCCCTCTCAGGCATCTGCCAGTTATGCTGCGCGTGGGCTTAACTGTGGCACGTGTGAGAAGTCCTGCTGACTTTGAATAAAGCTATTGATTAAAAGTAAAAGAGTACAGAAACTCCCAATAAGGTACCAGATTATTGCTAAACACTTAAATTAAAAATCTATGTGAAATATTATTCTATGAAACCAAGTGACAAGAAAAAAACTGGAGGATGGATGAAGACTAGCATCTTTTGCGGAAGTGCCACTGCCCGATATTTTTTCTTGAGGGACCTGTACTTCAGGCAGTGCCAACATTTTGGAGAGAGATGCACAGCTGAGAACCAATATATAGCAGAACCAAACCATGCTCCATTTTCACAGCTGTGCTTACCTGGCCTTTGGAAATGGACTGAAAATTGCAAAGAGGTAGATCAAAGTCTTAACCCGCCTGCCTTCAAATGACCTTGTTTAAGTCTGTAATAGACCCACAGTCTTGCTTTTTGTCTCACCACAAAAAGCCTCTGTTTACCTTGAGTTAGCAGCCTGCTGCCCCATAGCAATGAAAACTCTATCAAGGCAGGGAAGCAAGTACATCTCCATTTGCCACAGAACCATAGAAGGATTTGGGCTGGAAGGGACCTTAAAGACTGTCTAGTCCAATCCCCCTGAAGTGAGCAAGAACATCTTCAACTACATCAGGTTGCTCAGAGCCCCATCCAACCTGGCCTTGAACACTTCCAAGGATGGGTCATCCACCACCTCACTGGGCAACCTGCTGTGTTTTACCGCCCTCATTGTAAAAAACTTCCTTATATTTTATCTAAATCTACCCTCTTCTGGTTTAAAACCATTATCCCTTGTCCTACTGCAACAGGCCCTGCTAAAAGCTTTGCAAACAGCCACGCAGGAGATGAGACGTCCCCTCCTTCTGCCCGATTCTCTGCCCTCCCATCCTCTACCTTGCTACTGACCAGTTACAAATGCTACTCTCACTTTACTCTGTGGCCAAGCTGACTGGTTTTGATTTCCCTCCAGCAACAACATTTCTTCACCTCTGTCTCACATCATTCCACCACTTAACCTGATGGCCATCTCCCAAGCCCCATGCCAGCTTGAGCACCATCAGAGCAGCTCTGAAGAATCATCTGCCACCTACTGCTTTCTCCCTTTGATTCCAAATGGTGCCAATTATGCAGCACTGGAAATTTCTTCAGGACAGAAGGGTGACACAGTGATGTTCCCCAGAGCGGGGCATAGATAACGTGCCCTGGTTTATCAGTGAGCCAACACAGCAATCAGCACATGAAGTTTTCTGTTGGAAGAAAAGCTGTGTGCTCCTTTACACAATTACGGTATGAGAATCTGCACTACCAACACACAGCTCCTCTGTATGGCAGCCTAACATGGGGCTCCTGATTTGGCTGGAAGGCTTGTTGAGTGGATCTCATCTTGGAAAATATCACCATTTAGAGGTGTGTAAAACAAGTGTTCTCCCTGGGTACCACTTGGCAACAACTCTCCAGGGACAGGAAATCCCAGTAACTACTTTTACTGTCTAGACACTTGGGATGCAAACATTTTCAAGGAAACTCATGTCCTTTAGTGACAGATGTGCATTTGTTCTGGTGCCTCTGCCCTTCGATTTGTCATCGCCTCCAGCAATAGAGCTTCTACTCCAAAGTGGGGGGTAGGCTCAAAAAGCAAGACTTGATTTTGTGTGGTTACAAGTTAATACTCTGCCTGAGGTTTCACAGCTAAAGACTGAAAAAATGAACAGAATTTGTTTAAAAACAAGTAAGGAAGATGACTACTGTGGCCAGTCTTTCTACAGTGACAAAATTACAGAATGATATTTTTATTTCAAGCACAATAAAAATTGGAAATCTCAATGCCACAGCAGGTATGCCACAGTGAGACCCTGCAGGCTTAGCACACACTGCACTCGGATGGCCCTGTGCTGAGGGACAACACTGAGGTCAGGGGACACAGCCCAACGACAAAAAACAAGAGTTGTCAACTTCATGTGGCTTTATTTCCTGAACTTTCAGGCATGTTGCAACTTCACTTTTTCTCTTTAAATTCTAGTTGTAAAAATAGATCTTTCCCAGCTCAGAACTGGGGGCAGAGGGTAAGAGAGAAGGATGGAAAGAGGAAGAATGCCAGCACAGGACCAGGACTTACAGGACCTAAAATGTTGCAGTGCTTGTAGCTGCATAAGCATGTAAAGTACAAAAGTCTCTCTTTTCCTTCTGTTGCTGCTCTTCCAAGAAACACTGCAAACTATAGGAGACAACCAAGTATTTTGGAAGTATATGTAACTTAAGACAGCAGATCATTCTCTCATCCTGTATCAGCTCCCTGGGAAAGAAGGCCAGAACTGTAGTGAGCTGCCACAACTATTTATAAGCAGGTTATTCTGATATCCCACTGGTCTACAGAATCATAGAAAAGTCCAGGCGGGAACAGATCAGCATCATCTGGTCCAACTTGCTGTTCAAGGCAGAACCTTAGGTTAGGTTATTTAGGATCCTGTCACGTACGGAGTACTTCCAGCATGGGAGAATCCACTACTCCTCCGGGCAGCTCATTTTACCCACAAAGGTGGGTAAGGTCCCTTTTAGCCATTTTACAGGTGAAAAGCAAACGCCGAGCCCAAGCACTGTTGATACGTAATTGCTGTTGAGAACTATCACATCTGGCTGGGTTTAATCCTCTGCCCTGGCCAACACAAGAGAGCTTAGATACAGGACAACTTCTCTCCATAAAGTCATCAGGTTTCTTACTTGACAACCTTTTAGATAATTTTATCCCCTGCATTTTGTTCAGGAGCCTGAGGAGTAGGGTGGAAATCCTGCCAGTTATGGGTGACACTGCCATTGAATGAGAGACTTCAGCCCGGGTGTTCAACACAGCCACTCTTAGGCAGGATGCTGCTGGATTAGAGGAAGAAGGCAAAAAATACTTGCAAAATACATCTTTTGTTAGGGGTAAAGCCCATCAGCTGGAATAACTGTGCTTTCTTTGGCACTCGGGAACACTGGGAAGGAGATGTCTACTGTGGATCACAAAAGGATGTGTAACTACTGCACCTGTGTAAGACCAGAGAAGGATTTTGCTTGCATTTTTGAATCTGAAGAAAAAATCACATTTTGGAGTGAAAGGTACCTGCATGGCTAGAAACATCCTGAATTATGGGTTTACAGTGTTACGGAAACATGCTATGCATCTGTTATTCTGAATGTGCCCATAGAGAACTTCATTTCCTTTGCCAGGTACCAAGCCTATTTTAAAAACATCCTCCCTGCTATGGAATCTTCTCATTTTCCTCTGCAGTAAGTTGGAAATGAGAGGCCAATACAGTGTTGATAAAAGGCAGGACATCTTCTATCATGACTTACAAGTGGCAGAAAAGGCAAGAGAGGAAAGGTCCTACCTCAAAACCAGATTTTATCTACATGTGTATGGAATTACCTATAAAAGCCAGGAGATGTAGGCAGTGTGAGGGAAAAACAAAGGGCAAGACATCGAGCTCAGCTGCAGAAGTGCATAAACACAAGGCATTCTCCACAGCATCATCTGGAAAAAGTGGCCTTTTTCCTGGAGTAATGGCAGACAGCCGTGGCTGCACAGCAGCTTCCACTAGCAGAGCTGCATCCCCGTCCGATTAGTGCTCAGCAGATGTCCCCTCTGCCAGACTCCAATAACTGCCACCCTGTGCAGTAATCTGAGTGGAAAAGCTGATTAAACAGCTCCGGCAGACTGGAGCAGAGTGGGGCATTCCCACCACCCAGCCACAGGTATCTGATTTAACGGGGTCAGCGTCCCCACACACCGCTAGGGACTTGATCGGGGACTGTGCTGATGGGTACATCCTGCTGGAAATCCTTCACCATCGGCACCAGGAGCCCAGGGTGGCTCCTTCCTTCATCCCCCTTCCCCAGGCCAGGACAGAAAGGCTGGCTATTGGCACACAGTGCTACTCAAACATGCACTCCCACTGCCTATGCCGTACCTGTGTTTTTTGGCTGTCATCAACACAAGACTTAAACCTCTCCAGCTGTCAGTTCATCACCTGGCTGAGTGCCCAATTGCTATGAAAAAAAGATCCTGTCCTTTCCTCAGCTGCATGACGCTATGTTTCTAAAAAGGAGCTCTTATTACGCACTTCTTCAAGCAAATATGCTTTCATGGGGGCTATTTAAAAGTCTGGCTCAAAGGAAGGAATAAACAAAGAAAAGCCACCTGTAACCAGCCCAGCTATCAGGCAAACCACATATCGAGGGACCAACACTGATCTGCAGCTCTAAACAATCATTATGGCTCATTCACACGAGAAAGACAATTTGCAAAGACTCATTCTGTAACAAAACCTGTGCACTGCTGATCCAAGGAGGAAAGCACTGGGGAGACCAGTTGATGCGGGCTGTTCTAAAAATACCAGTTTGTGCTGTCATCTGGTGAGAGTATGTCATCCTGTAATCTTAGCATCTGCAGGGACAGCAAGTTTCTGCCTAATTATTGCTGCTGAATCACATGACAAAGCATGAGGTACTAAAAAATACAGCTATATAAAGCACCAACAGAAGAACACCCAAACCACAGGGTAAGACCACTGTCCTGGCTTCAGCTGCTTTACACTCACGACACAAGCCTGTGGAGGCAATCCTGGTTTTTACAGATCTTTTCCCTGGGTTAATAAAACCCCAAACAATAAACCCAGATTAAAAACATACCAGAACAAAAAAGCCCTACTCCCAGAAGGAGTGAGAAATTCATTGTGTTTGTGTGTCAGCTCCTGCTGTCTTCACACAGCAAGAGCCACAGCATCCCTGCAAGCCCAGGATTGGCCCCTGTATGCAAGGGGCTTTGATGAGCTTCAGTGGGACTTCATGGGGGGCAGTCCCAGTGGAGTTTTCCCAGCTTTCCCCTCTCCTCCTCCCCAGCAGCCATGAGAACAGAGTTTGCTCCTGCGCCACCGATGTGTTCCCCAGCCACCAAGGAGCCTGCTCAGGGCAGGCCTCCTTGGAGTTGAAGGGATCCCTGTTCCCCATAAAATACATTTTCTACATAGATATTTTTGTTCAAAGACTAAACTTGGCATGTATGGTGTTCAGCTAGTCACTAAATCACCTTTCAAAACTTGGGCTGGCAGAAACAACATTTAATTGTTACAAGTGCCACGACCTTAACCACTAGCCTACTAAAAATGGAGCAGAAGAATGTGCTGCTCTTGACTTTCCTTTAGATTTTTTAAAGGCAGACAGCCCCAACTTAGCTCTGTGTAAGAAACCTGACAGCCCTATCCATAAGACCTCATTTTTGAAAATAAGAGAGAAGGAAGTGCAGCTATGGTCCTGAGGCAGTCAATGTCCTCAGGTAAGAGGTCCACCAACTCAGCTTTCATGGGCAGAAGATTTCTGGTAGAAAACAAAAATAATCTTCTTTGTGGCAAACTGTACAGAACTCTCTGATTCAAAACTCCATCCAAATGGAGATCTTTGACTACCTATTTTCACTTTTAAGATGTTGTTGTAAACACGAAGTCACACTCAGACCTACTTGTCTTTGGTATGAACTGTACACAGAAACAGACTGAATATCAATTAACAAACTGGCAAGTAGTCCAAGCTGATATGGACTAATGTAAGACTAATAGAAATTTTGTTAGGTTTCCTAAGATTTTTTTTCATCAGAGATGTTAATCATCAAGTGTGAACATTACATGGCATTGCTATTTGCAGCTTGTGTACTCTGCAATAAGAAGATGTGGGACCTAGATGATACTAGTGGAAAATGAGTGACTTTAACTGATCTGTCAAGTATTTTACATGTAATTTTCAAACAAGTCAACATGAGTCCAGCCCAGCTCTGTTACAGAGCCCAGAGGCACCCTGATGAACGACACATCGACATCTCTTTCAGAAGATGCAGCTTAGATAAGTTCTTCAGACTATGCCACCAGCTCAAGAAGTTCCTGCCTTGCTCGTGCTGAGCCTTTCTCCACCCCATGCCCAACCGTGCCAGCATTGCTGCCTGCATTATGCCATTGTAAACTGGATCACTGAAACAATCCAGGTAAAAGCAACTTCTTGGATGGGTTTTGATGCTGGAGAAAATGTTTGCCTGTGCAGCAACTGTTCCCCAGCTCCTGACCTTCCAGGCAACAGCAAATGTCCCAAATAGTCTTCTCTGATGCTCTGGTTTGGGGTGGCTCTTCAGCAAAAGCCAAGTCCCTTTGGACTTGCCAGGTGAGATGGACCCCAGAGCAAAGTGCAGAGTTGTGGGAATCCCACAAGAGAAGGACCCATTAATTTCAAAATAAAAGGTATTCTAGAGACAGGTGAGGGAACAGTGATGTCTTTATTTATTGATAAACCCACTGAAATGCCAACGTGATGATTATGAGTGGGTGGAGGGCATTATCCAGTGCTTTTGGAAAGCAGGTAGAGATAGAGGAACAGAGGCCCCAGGCAGTATAAGCGGGAAAAGTTATGGCTGAGTGAATAAAGCAAGAAAAAAAAAAAGATTTTTTCCATTCCTTCTTGTAAGAGAAAAAAACCCAAAGCAAACCCAAATTCATTTACACCCCTCAATAAGGTCCCTCTGAAAGGTTGGGCATGGGCAGCCTTGTGGGCACAGGTTAGTGGGGTGGGATTGGGCAGGGCTCTTTGCAGGGACCATGCACAGGCTTGTGTGCAGCAAACGTGCACAGCCACTAAACCTGCGACAGTGGCATCCCCTGCAGCCATTTTTTTATTTCCCTATGAAGAAACTGTAGTTGATTTTCTTCCAAAATAAACCTCCCTCCATACCTAAGTATGTATAAATTAAATATCTATGTATTTGCCTTCTTTCTTTTCTTCCTGAAAACTGACTCCAATGTTTCTCTTATTTTTAATAGAAAACAAAGCACTCACTATTCCTGGGTATGCCAGTAATCCATTGTAACTGCTTCTGCCTGCCTACAAAACACACCTGGCCACCTTTGTGAAACAGATTTAGCATAAGCAAGTGCCAGGCTGTTCCACCAAAAGCGTTCCCCAGTCTTTGGGCTTATAAAGATTCATTACTGGGGTCATGAACATTGTTGAGAGAAGATTTTAATTCAGGGATCCTTATTGCTACAGTGGAGAAGTAACCGAGAAAAGCAATTCAGAACAATTGCATCTGATGTCATGCGAGAAGCCCCTCTCAAAACATGAGATGTTCATAAGGAGGCAAACTCTCAAACAGCGCTGCTTAACAGATGAGGAAGGGTGCATGATGAACCAGCTCAGCAGAAATCATCTGCATTTGCACCTGATACCAGAGGCACCCTGCAGCAGCCGGTCCACTTGTCAGGGAGAGGGAGAGAGGCTTCCACAGATGACTGGACAGTAATCCGCCGAGGAGAGCTGTCTCGTTAATAAATCTGTCCTCTGCAATGAGACTCTGCTCACACAGATGTGTCAGTTCCTTTATTCAGAGGGAGCAGCCTGAAAAAGATCACGGCAGCTCTGCTTTCCGAGGATGCCAGAGGCTGGGGTGAAGAGGCAGCAGGGAACATCGGTGAGGAGGTGGGATGCTGTGTCTCCTCCATGCTGCCCACACAAGTCCCCCTGCGGCGGCTGCTACCTACACGCAGCACGCAAAGCTATGGAAGCTGGAGGCTGCCCTATTTGCCTGTGTCAAGCAAAACTGTCAATAACATCTATTTTTCAGGCCCCATTTGACAGATTGTACTGCTGGATGTTGCACAGCAATGAGGTTCCTACAGCCTTTTTTTTTTACATCAGGCAAAGAAGTTTTTTAAATCCAAGCAGCTCGTGCACCTGAAGGAGAGAACTGGTCAGCAAGCATGACCTTCTGCAAATTTTTGCCTCCTCATCCTTGAGTCAATTCTCTTTTTTCCCCCTTTATCTTCCTAAATTCTCCAGTACTGGAACTGAAGAAAACCTCAAAATTCATCTGTGGCCCTGGCCTTGCCAAGTTGCCACCTTGCTCAGGTCAGTGGGACGCAGAGTCCTCTACAGCCCATCTCCTTCCTGTGCATTGCAGTGCTCTTGCCAAGAGTGAGAAGATGTGCAAGAACCAGAGGAAATGCTTCCACTGAGAGAAAGGAGTGTGCACACCAACCACTCCATCGGAGCACAGCGGTTTTGCAGATTGACTGGAAGAGGGATGGCTGGGCAGCCTCGTTCTCCCTCACAGATAGCAGATAACAGCAGGTCTCCCAAGGTGCTCCATACACACAGGAAACAGGAAAACATTCTGGAGGTTCACCACTGCTGCTCACCTACCACAAGGCTTCCCCTTGAACATCTAACTGTGAAACAGTGAATGAAAATGCAATTAAAGATGAAAGGGGCAAATTATGCACTGTAAAGTCAAAGGACACTGACTCCTTCTTTCCATCCTTCACCTGGAAAATAAGAAAGCTGGAAGTAAGCTGTTAACTGAATGAATGCCTCATTTAACCTCACCACTGAGATGCTCTACATACTATTTTGAAGTTAATAGAACACTTTCAATAATTTATAGCTAACCTTTTATCTTACTATATTTTGAAATTTACTCCATTATACTAATAAATAAACAAAGGAGGAAGGGCACTTGTGTGGCACCTGCCCTGTGAGTCAGGGAATATGTATGTGCGAGCAGACAGAGGTATGGGCAGGAGCCTGCAGAATCACAAAAGGATGACAGAAAAAATGATTACAAGTCCCCAGCTGTGGAAAATAAGCAGCGGAAAAAAACATATTAAACTTGAAAAAAATTAATCTGAAGAAGCTAACATTTAAAAAACACCTACGTCAGAACCCAAACCCACAGACATTCTCTTGGAGGAATCCAGAAGAAAAATATATCTACCCCATTCAGGGGTGGGGGGAGGAGGACAACAATTATTGTATACTTAAAACATTAAATAGGCCAGGACATTCCTGAGACCAGGATCCCACCAATACATATATCCTCCATTTGATACCTTTTTTTTGGCCAAGAAATACAGTTTTGAGAAAAAGCAAACCCAAACAACTTTGCTAGTGTTGCTGTACCACAGCAGCAGCACAACTCTGATTCTGTCCACATCTGTCCCACACACCTGATCCCCAGTGAGTGCTCTGATCTTGCAAAGACACTCTTCCTCCTCCCCCACAGCAACACTGCTCCACTGACTGCAGAGCCCCTGGCCCCATCCCTCTATAACACAGCTTGGATACATGTGGCATCGACTGCAAGAAAGAATCCATCTGTTGCAACTTCAAAGAAGACGAGTTACAGCTCTGCGATTCCTAAAACCCACAAATATTCCACCTTGGTTTGCCTGATTTGTCATTAACATTTCTCATGCCTAAATTAAGAAGGACACTGAGCATCAGATGCGTGCTGACAGTGTTGCAGTTGAACAGCTTTTATAGCTTAGCCTCGTTTCCCTCCACACCTCCACGTTTCTTGGTTGTGCCTGTTGCATACCAACACATAGCAAGCCATCACAAGCCAAATTACTATTATTAGTGCAAACTATTAGGGGTTTGCTGCAAACTCTAATAAAACTAAGGAACCAATTATTTTACCACATCTATGGGGCACTGACCTGTTTGCCCATTTTCCCTGTTCTCAAAGATCCTTCAGCCTGGTACCCAACTCTGTGATGAAGCCTGTTTAGCACCAGTGAAGTTCCCCACATTCAGACCGACAACGTTCTGAGCTGAGATGAGGGAATCAAAATTAAAATCCAGCCCATCGGCATCCATGAGTTCACTGCGGATAATGGACTCCATGTCACACTCCAGGCTCCCATTGAAAATATCCAGGTCCAAGTCACTTGGGAATTTCTCATGTCCCATGACCGGGAGGTTCACGCTAGAGGAGTACAAAGAGGAGCCTGACAGCGGGTCAGAAAGCGTTTGCATAGACTGATTGACAGGTGACTGCTGATGTTTGGTGGATCCCAAGCTGTTGGAGTCACTCAAGCCTATGTTACTGATGGAATTGGACAAGGCACGGCTGCCACTAAGAGAGGAGTTGTGGGACTGGTGCTGGTGATGGGACAGGTTCTGATTGACCAGACCGCCCTGGCTGGACTGCGCAGCAAACGACATCATGGGGTCGTTGCGGAGCATTATATTCCGGCGGGAATTGTGGGCGGACACAGCTGTGCTGGCTTGTGACATGAGTGGGTCAGACTGTGTCATCATGACATCGCTGTGACTAAGTGCATCAGAGGTGAGAAGATCCTGCAGCGTCTGATTGTTGTAATGAGAAATGGAAGAGAAAGTGGCCTGCTTGTTCTCCTGAATTGTCTGCATGGGTGACTGGCGGAGGGAATTCAGGGATGACGGCCCAAACACAGCGTTGTTGAAACTACTTGATGGGGAGCCCAGTCCTGAACCTTTGGAACCATAAGGAAAACTGGAGCTTCTCTGCATTATCCCTCCTGTGGGTGACTGCTGGGAGGGAGGGAGTGTTATATTGTCCAAGAGATCATCCATGAGGTTATCTGTCAGTCCATCATTCAAGTTCATTGTCCCAGCCATATCAGTCAACCTAGGCAACTCCACAGTACATGGTTTGTTTACTGATGGGGACAAGCTCGAAGGACTACTGTACAGCATGGGAGAAAGTGGAGCATCATCATCTTGAACATCATCGAGCTCAGTGCTTGCCAATATTGGTGACAAGCGGCCACTGATCGTACTGGCATTTGAATTTGTACGGGAGCGAAAATCTGTCCATGCATCCAGCTCATCGCTGCTGCGGGAGGTGGGACTCCCTGGCCACTTGGAGAGCTGGGAAGGGCTCTCCTCACTCGTCTCCTGGGCGGTCTGCAGAGCCGCCTTTTTCTTTGCCGCCCGCCCTCTGCTCTTGGTGTACTTGTTGCTGTTGTCCATTGACACAGCACGTCTCCGGGGCGCCTTGCCGCCTTTTCCACCATCTGGATTGATCATCCACCAAGAGCTTTTCCCAGTGCCTTCATTCTGTACCCTGACGAATCGGCTGTGGAGCGACAAGTTGTGCCGGATCGAATTCTGCAAGAAAGGAACAAAACAAAACATGAAGACTGTCACCCCACTTCTTTTACAACCCAAATCTCAATCATTAAACCAACATCTCATTATGACAGCAACATGAATAAAATCATTGGACCCTCCTGGATATCTCCGTAGGTTTCTCTGGTGCTGGATATGGGAGGGCTGGAGTGTAACTGTGGCATGCCGGCGTGCTGCTGTAAAGCAAGCCCTGAGCTTGCTCGAGCTGTGCATTCCTTGTGCCCATCTCTACACCCCTAAAATCTTCATCCTAAGAAAAGGAGTGTGACATTCCTGCTAGAAAGGAGCTAGATGTTTCTCCCTTACTTTTGACTCAGGACAAACTACTACTATCAGCAATCTTGCCATCAGTTCCTTGAAATAAAAACTGCAAAGGCGCAGCAAAAATCTGGCTGGAAGGGTAGTCACACTCATCGCAGCCTCTGCAAATGTCTTTTTAATTCTTCATGGGCACGTGTGCTGTATATTTGTTATAATAATTCTTGAGAAAACTGCAAGTGCTGTTGCTCCTCTCCCACAGGCACTCTGTGCATGACTAAGCTGTACCTTCTCTCTTGATTAGAGGCACCAGAATTACGCCTGTACAGCAGTAGCTGGCCAGCTGTCCCCTCGCTATGGTATCCTCACGGTCTTCAAAACATGATGTGACACAGTATGCAACGATATCCCTGTCCCCGTAAGCTGCTGGATACAGAGCTCTATAAAGCTGCTGAACACAGCCAGATACTCCGTCCTGTACAGGATGCTATGAAATACAGTGCTCTCAGGGGAGCTGGCACACAGTCTACTCTTGCATTGTACCTGCTTGCACCAGTCAGCAACATCGAACTGCCCAAAATACATGTTGGCTCAACCCGATGATGATCACCTCAGAATCAGAAAGAGCCTGAGAAAACCAGCCCATGGTACCCCCAGAGAAATGGCACCAGATTTAAACCAAAATAACTGAGATGAAAATCCCACTCCATTCATCCTGCTGATCTTGTACTTAAAATATGGGTGAAAGAAAGGAAAAGCAAATAGTATTTGTTAATGTGAATGCTTCCAGGTTTGGCAAACCAACATTTTTTTCCTGTGTGGCAGTCAGAAGATTTTTGGAACTATCCCATATTCCTTTGAAAACCCCTTGTGCTATTCCTCTAAGCTTAAAGAGTTGCAGAGTTCTTTCTTCTTAAATTTTGGCAATTACCAGGCGTATCTATGAAAAGGATAAAATCACATTTGTCCTATCAACATCTTTTAAAAACACATAGTAAGACCATAACACAATCAAACCATTCAGAACAAGTGTCCTTCGTTTACAAAACACTGAAGAAACTCCAGATTTAAATGGGCAAAGAATGAATCAATCAACAAATCATTCATCAGCACCTCAACATTTGCATCCTTAGGATAAATGGATGCTTGACATAAATAAACTGAGATACATATAAAGAAGTACAGCCCAGCTTTTTTAAAAACAATTCTTTTCAGTACAAAATGCCTTTCTTTCCCCACTGTTGAGCATTGTGGTTTTTGTCAGATTGTGAAATGGAAAACATGCCTGAAGTTCTCGCACGCAGACAGCAGACGTGGTTGTGATTATCACTTAATGAAAAGAGAAATCATATGGACCATGCTTCAAAACAGCAACTGTTATGTTTTAAACAATTTACACAAAGCAGCTGATCAGACTTTGCTGACATGCTCAAGGCAAGTTTGGGTCAGTGCCTCAGCTACAAGCACATCCATTTCTGAGAGACTATCATGCCATCAAAATATGGTGGATTGAGTTGCACCATAATCGTTCTTCAGTCTAAGGAGGGAAAAAGCTTTATATTGTTTAACTGATGACATTTTAACCATATTTTGAGTCTGGCAACAGTTTAACTTCTAATAACTAGGCACCACTCCTTACTTCCTCAGGTTTCTCCCTGTAAAACTGGCTGGAGAACTGATGGGTTTTTTTAAAATAACCTTTGTTGATACTCCAGCTTGTATTGCATCTCTGCAGATACCTCTTACCCTCATTCCCTGTAACTTCCATGGATAGCCACTTGTGAGAACATCTGCATCGGGATTTCTCCATGCAAAGACCAAGCCAGGCTTCAAAAGCCATACAAACCATGCTGTTCCCCACATAAAAAGGCTGGGTATAAGAATACATGGCATTGTGACTCTTGCTAACAAAAAATACATCTTCGAAAACACAGAGGAGAAACACCTGAGGTGGTGTATGCAGCGTGCCATGCACAGCTTCAGATATAAAAACACTCAGCCAAAGTGCCAGCAGCTAACAGTTTTCAGCCTATAGTATTCTCATAAAAGGGCTTATTTCTGCTGATGGTATCCATAGTATGAAACTATTTGGCCTAAACCCATGAAAAATCCTAAAAGGTGAAATTGTGAGACTGAGGCGCCTTTCAGGATGAGGACTCCTGCATGTGTGGATATGTATGTGCACATGTGTAATTTTCTTCTTATTATATCTTTTTGCTCAGTGTCGATTTTATACAAATAATAGAAGAATGTAATAATCTTTCTGCATTGAAAATTGGTGGTTATAAAAAATCCAAGCAGTTTGTTTTCCTTTACGTTAAGCACTATGCCACTTAGAATCCTGCTTCTGTTTTTCTTTGCTTTTCTTCTGTAGGAAGATTTTCTTAAGCATAATTATGGGCTAATTTATTTTTGTGTACCCCATCTCCACCCTCTGTTCAAACACGGCCTTAAAACCCACTTCTTTCATGTAACCTCCCCCACTAACCTCTTCAGCAACCGTATCTGAGTTTTTTTGGTTTCTCCTTCTGTTGGACGCCTGGCCAAATCAAATTAGGGCTGGATCCTATTATCCTTTCTCCTGCAAGTTTTGCTACAGAAGCCACCAGGATTGACAACTCACATCAGTAAAGACTGTTGCACTGCGCTACGAGGCAGCAATCTGGATGGAAACAACTGTATTTTCTACCTGTTTTCTGAGCTGTCAAAAAATATTCCCATCTGCTTAAAATATAGGAAAGTATATGGGGACAATTGTTGCTCACAACCACATGCGTTACTCATATATGACCATGCAACAAACCACAAAGGAGGTGGGGAAGCAAAGAAAATACAGTTTATCACTTGAACCCACTGCTGATGAAATTAATGGGGATTTGTCTTTGACTTATGTGGGAGATGAATTAGGCCATGATGATGGAAACTTAACACATTTTTCCATGCCAAAATGCAATGAGAAACTTTAAAAGATGCATAAAGGAACTTCCATCATCTGTCCTGGAGACCATATGTAGATGGGATAGATGCTAGCCAGGCTGCAGACAGCTCACATACCACCGATGGGTACAACATACGGACTGTACTCGAGCGGACCAAAAAGAAATATGATGAGCTCCTCCACTTATTAGTGTTACTATTTATACTGGACTTGGAGAATGTCATGTGCTCTACTGAAAGCCAGAAGACTGAGGTTCCGGCAGATAACATCTAGACCATCATGAGTCCCCTGAGGCCAGACCAGCTGGGTTGAAGTTCCCTTTGAAAGTGGTCCTGCAGGGAGGAGGGACTGTCCCTGGAGACAAGGAAGACTCAGGGCAGAGGAACACAGGAGATTGGGCAGAACTGGTGTGAGCAGAGGGTGGTGCAGTGCCACAGGCAAGCAGGGCTGCTGTCCTACCTTGGCTTAGGCTGATGGCACCAGGAGAAGGGGTGAGCTGGGTGCCCATAACAGCCAGGGCAGCAACACCAGGGCTTACAGCACTTTCCCCAAACTCAGGGCCATGCTCTCCACTTCAAAAAATGATCCACTGCACTGTGTTTTATTCGGTTAATACTCCTCAAGGGATCCAGCTACATTTTGCTTGCAAGAAAAACCCCTGAGATCAGCTACCATGTCCTCATTACACAAATCTCTCTCTATTTTGGTAAGTCTGAAAAGAGGCAAGCTGAGAGAGAGGATGCTCAAACATTTCCAAAGTGCCGTATCCCTCATTTGATACAAACAACTGAATGAGTCTCCCAAGGAGGCTGGGACTGCATGTTATTTCAACACTCAGACCCGGTCAGACAACAGCAGCAAATGCCTGAGCCTTTAAAATGGAGAAAATTCCCCCTCCCTATGCCTGTTTCAGCCTCTTCCAAGCCGTGTTTACCTTGTGGAGCCTGTCCACTAACTCAGACACCAGCTGCAAGTGCTTCCACTGCAGTACAGAGTCTTTTTTGTCTGGAAGCAACATGTGGTATCAATTTATCATCCTCGACAACGCAACAAGGAATCCACTCGCTTTAAAAATAAAATGAGAGTTGTGTAACTTAACTCTTAAAACTCCCTGCTTTAAAAAAAAAAAAAAGAAGCCTAAAGATTAGCAAGATGAGGTGCAGCTGCCGGCTGAGGAGTCCAAGTTACACACTGGTCTGTTTTTCTTTCAGTGTTTTGTAGTGAGTAGTGAATTTGCTATTTCAGATATGGGCTCCTAAACTAAAGTTACGGCAACAAATCAAAAGCAGTAGTTTAACAAGTGGGATATTAGGACATGGTGGGAGAAAAACAAACACTATCTGCAGACCCATAAATGCCGCTAATGCTCACTTGGGAGAATTACACTTTATGTTATGCTATATTAACATATATAATGTTTTACCTTCACCATATGAAGTTGTCTGGTAGCCATGCAGTAGAGAAAGGCATCAGATCTAATACCACTGAAAAGAAGCCATGAAAATAACTCCAGCTTATCAGCCTCCAGCTGAACAGAGGGAGTCCAGCTTCTCTATGGCTCTGCTTGCTCACTTGAATTTCAGTTTTCAGCTTAGGCCATCTTGCTCAAAATGTTGTCACACAAATCTCATTTGGGATGAACACCCCTAGAGACAATGTCCACCAAAAATTATTTCTTTAAGAAAACCAAAATAAAACTACTTTTTTTTTTGCATTTAGTGGTTGATGAAACTGGAGTCTGTGAATAATTCAACACATTCGACATCTGTCCAGACCAGTGTCCGTGCCTTCTCATGAAGTAACTCAAAACTTGCTTCAACTCAGTTTTCATAGAATCAGAATCACAGCATATGCTGAGTTGGAAGGGAATCATCAGAATCATCAAGTCCAACACCCAGCCCTGCATAGGACACCCAAGAGTCACACCATGTGCCTGAGAGCTCTTGAACTTGAACTCAGACAAGTGATGCTGTGACCACTTCCCTGGGGAGCTCAACCACCCTCTGAGTGAAGAACCTTTTCCTGATATCCAGCCTAACCCTCCTCTGCCACAGCTTCATGCCATTCTCTTGGGTCCTGTCACTGGTCACCACAGAGAAGATATCAATACCCTTTCCTCCTCCTCCCTTCATGAGGAAACTGAGACTGCAAGGAGGTCTCCCCTCAGTCTCCTCTTCTCCAGGCTGAACAGACCAAGTGCCCTCAGCTGCTCCTCATATGGCTTCCCCTCAAGGCCCTTCATCATCCTTGTGGCCCTCTTTTGGACACTCTCTAATAGCTCAACGTCTTTTTTATACTGTGATGCCCAAAACTGCACACAGGACCAAAGGGGATGCTGCACCAGTGCAGAGCAGAGTGGGACAATCGCATTTTACATTTCAGATGTTTTACATTTTGTTTGCTTTAAAGTCCCCAAGGAGATTCAGTTGCAACTAAACAAGAAAACAGATGCAGTGGCTTCAAACTTATAAATAATTAAAGGTGCCAGTTCTGTGCATGTATGAGGGAATTCCTGGTAAGAGGGATTTGCAAGCCCAGGCAAGCTGATCTTTAGGAAGTACCAATCTATTGGTTCCATACCGTCCCTTTTTGCCTAGCCCCATAAGGCTGAAGTGTTACCCTTCTCAAAGAATTCTGAAATTCCAAATCCAGAGAGGTCTCAGAATTTTTCCTCTTTCCCATGAGTTTTTGCAAACCAGAAAAATGTACATAATTTAACAAAGTAGTGAGGGTGCTCTGCAGATACAGAAAAAGCAAGAACTAAAACATAAAGAGAGTTCTCCCACAATATCTATCCAGCCATGTTGTCCTGATATACCTCTTTTTCCATATTAAACCAGACACTATGTGCTCCAGATTGTTATGGTTTCCCTAAATTATGAAAGCTGCAGGGACAAAAAAAGCATTAAGAAAATTACACACAGAAAAAGAAGTATTTTCTGACACCCAAAATGGTTTTGATGCCTGATGTTTGGTATCATCTGCATGTTCCCAAGGCAGCTCCCAAAAATCCCACCAGTTGTTCCACAGAACAAGGCAGTCAGAGCATACCAGAGTCCTACAGGGTACACCCCTTCACACCCAGCTGGCAAAGGCCACCATCCTCACACTCCTGGGTATGTGGGGTGACACAGGCTCAGCCCTACCCAAGCATGCTCTCCTGCAGGAAAAGGGAAAAAAAATAACCCACAAATTTAAGAAAGTCAGCTCAGCATCTGAAAGGCAGCTCTGTGGTTTCCTCTCCTCATCCTCTCTTCAAAGGAGTTTTCTGACCTTGGTGGTAGGGGAACACTAGAAGAGGCCTCTGCTGTGATTAGCTCCGCCTGCACCTCTGCCCATTGTCCCCCACGCCAGAAGAGTAGAGCCTTGAGGGACTTAAGCTCCTTGGGAGAACAGTAAGTCCAGCAAAGGTTTATCCCCTGAAATGTGCTGGCTTGGATAGGAGAGCAGTACATGGATCTGCCTCCGTCCTGCACACAGGGCACCGTGCCGTGCCAAATTACGACAGGAGAAAGTGATCAGCACAGGGAAAACAAACTCTCCCTGACACGCACACCACGCTTCCCCAGCTGCGCTGGCCATGAGGGCAGGTGGCGAGCGACCTGCCCACCAAGGGGGTTTATGCCGTAGTCTTTGAAAAGGAAAGCATCTCAAAGCATGGACCTATGGGAATTGAGTCATAAAAAGTTTTTCCTAAAAAAAAAAATAATAGTAATAAATGTAAAAAAAATAATTCTAGTTAAAACAACCACTGCCTCAGTCTTTGCAAACAGTGATATTGCAAATTACTACACTGACGTAAATAAAACTTAGCTGAAAATATACACTGCCTGGAAATTGCCTCAGAGCACCACGCTTCCAGTTAGCAGAGAAATCTCCAGTTATTTTACAGTCAGACATGCTCTGACCACATGAGGACTCTAATAAATAACATTTGTTTTACTGTGAGTAGAGCATGCTGGCTGTCGTTTACACCGGGTGTTGGGAGACGGAAAGCAGAGTGCAAGGAAAGTGCTGATACTTTAATGCAGCTGAGGAGCAAGAAGGTCAGGCTCTCCAGTCACCCCTCCCAGTGTCAGGAGCCAGGTACCTCAGCACCCTTTGCTACAGAAGTCCCCTAAAAAATCAAATGTTATCATCTGCATGCTGTGGCAATGCTTTTCCACATTAGA
Source organism: Corvus hawaiiensis (assembly GCF_020740725.1). Classification (NCBI taxonomy): domain Eukaryota; kingdom Metazoa; phylum Chordata; class Aves; order Passeriformes; family Corvidae; genus Corvus; species Corvus hawaiiensis. The sequence goes on along the minus strand of NC_063215.1, from coordinate 46,932,504 downwards.
ATAGGATTTGGGAATCAGGAGGCAGGCACCGTCACTGAGAGGTCGCTAGGGCACCTTGTCAAGAGGCACCTTTCTCAGTCCCTTCCACCCGCTTCATATTGTGGCTGCCCAAAACTCAAAACCACAGCTGATTTAAATAAAAGGATTTAACTTAATTAAGAGCAAGAATTTACTTTGAGGCATTGCTGTTGTAAGGTGAAATCCCAAGGCAACTCATTGTAGGCTTGACTGGGACATGAACAGAGTCAGTGAGAAAATGGGAGATGTTGCCCCTTACCGAACTTAAACCCAAGGAGTTGCATACAAAAAGGCTGCAGTGGACACACATGGCTGGGTCTCTGCAGAGCCAGATCAAAACAGTTGTAATTTCTGTTCAGGAGTAGTATCACCAGCAGATAACATCTTTCTTTTTTCCTCTTGTTTCTCAATGGCAAGCCCCAGCATTTGAAACATTTTCACTGTAGGAACTTTAGAAATAACACCATGCTTTATTTGTGGAGCTCCTTCAGTATACCATCGCTGCGTTTCTCCTCCATGCCACAGAGCCCCAAGAGAAGTGCAGACACACACAACTAATGAACCTGAACACTGTACATAACAGTAACTCCCACAAAAACAGCTACTCCTGTCAGCACAGCTCCAATCCACCAGCTGCTGAAGCTACTGGAAGAGTCCTCCCAAACCTCAGTGGTCACCCAGTTAGACCTCAATGAAAACAATGCAATTTTACTGCAAGGCAGACTTTCACCATGAAGGCTTTGGGTTAGTATTGCTAGAAAGAAGATCTAGGAAAAAAAAAAAAGCCTCTGTTTTTTATTTCTTAGATGCAAAGATCCCAGCACAACTCTCACGCAGCATTGTGGAAGCCAGAGTGCTCAATTTTATTTTTGCTCATTCTCAGCATATGGCTGTTACTATACATTGACTATTTAGACACACGTATGGGCGTTCTTTCATGCCTTTAAAAATAAATGTGAGTGATGCTACTGCTTATAATAATTCACTAAAAATAGTAGCTTCCCATGGAAGATCACAAAAGCCTCTCACTGCTGAATCACCTATTATAAATCTTTATTTTTTGAAATCTTTTGCAGTCATGTGTTGATTTTATTTAACACTTTCTAAGCCTATGAAATGCAACTAAACCAGCAATAACTCTCACCACATAGTAGCAGGGAAAGAGTAAAATCCGTGTGCGTGGAGAGAGCGTTCCAGGGCTCCTGGAACCCAAGCTCAAGGCTGCCCTGCCCACGGCTCTGCGACGTGCTAACTCTGAAATGATACACCCGGCCTGGATTAATTGGAAGTGTTGAGCTGCACACACTAAATTGTGAATCTGGTGACAGTTACAGCAAACATGTGACTGATGAGAGGAATAGATCTGATACAGTGTCACCTGACTGAGTTTGATCAGGCCTGAGCAAGACCTTCAAAAGCCAGCACAGGCACCTGAGACCTTCTCGTGAGCAATACTACAAGCAACCTCCAAACCAGCTCCCAGCATTTCTGCTATGTCAACTAATCTGAAACAGGACCCCTCTCTGGGCTATTTTAAGCACATAATTACTTTATTATTGAACCAGAAGATACTATCTGATCTTTAAAAAAACCAACAGCGTTTTAAAATACAATGTGCTTCAGTTGGCAGCTGAGGTGGCAAAGGGAATGGTCCTGCTCCACAGACCTGAGCTCTGGGGGAAGCCGGGGATGCACCTAAGTGTGGCTCTCAGTGGGTCTGACCTGCTGACTTTTAAAGGTAAAAAACCCTTGGGAGCCTCACAAAGGGCAGCTGGTGTGGGAAAACGCAACTGCAACCCCAGATACTGAGTTACTGCAGCACTGGTGTGGCCAAGGGTGAGTTAGGAGATGAGGGTAAGTGAACAGAACAACTTGAAAAACAGGTATCTCCTCCTTCACAACTTTGGACTGGATAGCTACCAATAAATACCTGAGCACTCTTCAAAACGTAATGGCAGCTGTAAAATATTAATGCCTTTTGAAAGCAGAAAGTGATCGGCTTTCCTTTTGACGTATTCTGATGAGCATTCTGTTTTCGTCCTGAGAATAACACGTGGGTCCTCCCTGGCCTCTTGGTTACATAGATTCCTGTACTTTCCCTCTGCACTAGGGAACATATTTTAAACAGTGCACTTAGGAGTATATTTCAAGAATCATACAGGCTTGCGTTCTGTATACACAAACAAAGCTCATGCCATGCCAGATGACATGGGAGGACAAAAATATCCATCTCCACACCATTTCTACAAGAACAGTAGCAAGGTGGGTTTGTTTCAGAAGTCTGTCCCTAGCCCATTCTTTGATCTGACTTCCACTCATGCTCTGCATCAGGGCACTCAGTCCCAAAACCAGGCCTGCCCAAAAACTCACTACCAGGGCACGTGGCTTTAGTTTCCATGCTGCGATGCCCTGGATGTAATCTCCAAGGTGACAGCATTTGATTCTTTTTTCCCTCCCTATGGAAAAAGCTCTTCTGCAGACTTAAAATCTGGGAAGCTCCAGGTCAGACCTGGAGCTAGTGACACCAGCCACCCTTGGGAGTCATGGGGAGAAATGGGCACCTCCACGAAACAAGCCCACCAGCCTGTCTTCCCATTCTCGTCTGAGAGCACCTGACCCTCTCTGCTGGTGGGGGTAGATCTCATCCTCTTGCAGGAAGGTTTTGGGATGGTCACTCCCAGTGCATCCCAGGGTATGGCAGCTTCAGAGAACTCCTCCACACTCAAACCAAACTCTACCTCTCTGCATTCATCCTAGCCTCACTTAACCCCACTTATGAGTTGTTTTAGTTTTCATTGAACCTCACTTCACCTCACTCAGACAACTTGCATGTTACTGGTTCTACTGGATTTTTTAAATTTATTTTTTGTTTACTGCAGGGGCAAAATATACCCCAGGAGCTGACAAAAGGGAATGACACCTATTACAATGCCAATGACTCAGCCCTTTGCTACAGCAAGCAGGCTATTCCTGTTTCACATGTAACTGGAAGCAGCACCATCCCAGAAACTTCACAGTCCAGGTAAATGCACAAGTATGAAAGTCATCTTTTGTTTCTTTAAAGGTGTTTACCTAAATGGAGAAAATAAGACCATGGTCATCAATACAATCATAATCACAAGTGCTGAATGTTGAGCCTAAAGCTAGACTGTATCAAAATGCTTCAGCACCTGATGCTTTGTTCAAGCCCCACCCCAACACCAGAGCCTGAATAGCAGAATGATGAGTGGAAGAGCCTTTTCATGTTCTGGATTTGAGCCTGCACACATGAGTAATCCCTCCTGAGGCCAGCACTCAGGCCATGATGGGGTCCTTGTATTGCTCCATACATGCCTTTTTCAGAAGCAGCTGTGGAGCCACAGGGCAATGGGTTTTAGGACCTTGACTGTGTCAACAGCAAGAGTCATCAGCAGGTACTCTGACAAGAATTATCTACCCTGTAGGATGCAGTCTGGTTGAGCTCCAAGTGTGGGAAGGACTACACCAGTAGAAGACACTTGCATCTGAAAGTTTACAGCCTCAACAGGCAGACAAAGAAGCACTAACTCAATAAAGACACTCCAGAAAATAAAATCAAGAAACTTGTTTTGGTTTTATTTTCTAGCACAAGCCAGCCTTGTCTTCCCTGCCGTTTAGGACAGGCCTCAAGGCGACTTCACAGACACCATCCTATACTATGGAAAATTCAAAGTTTTTACTTGCTGAATCAAAATCTATGTGTTTTGGGGTTGCAGTAGCTGTATGGACTCAGATAGCCCCACAATTCCTCCAGATACATTCTCTCTCAGATAACTTTCTGCTTCTTAGAGAAACTATCCAGATCCCACATGGGTTGGATGGACACAGGCTACATTTGGTTTTTAGGGGAAAACTGTTGAGTTTTATTAGTGGAACTACACTGCTCGAACTAAGCCCTTTTTCAACACCTACATGTTCAAGACACAGGGCAAATTTTAAAGGACAATGCCAAGAATGATGATGCCTTTGTAACATCATCTTTCTTAGGACACTGTTCACAGCATTCATAGCTCAAGAATGCAAGGCCTCCTAAGTATGCCAGGTATCAATTTCATAACCAAAGTACACAAGAAACAAGCACCTTCAAGTTGCAGTTGAATAGATGAGGGCAAAAAGAGCGAGCAATGGCAAATACTTATGGGGGATATTTTCCCTCCTTCAGAAAGAGAAAGGACCCACTACACCAAGCACCTTGAGATGTACATACATTATGACAGGTCTGCTAATACTTTTGCTATATGAGATGATATGCAAAATATAAAATGGTCTAACTAGCTATGTGCTTTTCATTTCCTTCTTCAGTTTTCCCATACCCACCCCCATGATTGAAGTTTAGAGGAGATGATATATCTAGAAAAAAAGAAATGAAGCAGGCTACTTTCTGGTTAAGGTTAGAAAAGGGGAAATGAAAAAAATAATGAGATGGAAGAGTCCACACTTGTCTCCAGTTTGACTTTTTTCAGAGCTAGTGGAAACTAATTCTGTTCATGAGGATCTGCTCATGCGCCTGTTGCAAAGTGAGATTCTCACCTGCAAGGGCTTTTTTTGCATGCATCTAAATGCATGTGAACTACTTTGTGTGTTTGAACATGAATTCCCTCATTGTGTAGGGTAGATATGCACCAGCCTTTGCCAGACTTTGCCTTGTTGACAAGGCTAAACAGGAGGAGACATACAGAAATTTCCAATTTTGTTTACAGGCAAGTTTCAAAGCTTGCAAAAGTTAATGAAAACCTTCTAGTAGTTTTGTAACAGGCTCTTTTTTGAGGTGAAAATGTACCATATTAATTATTTTCAGCAGAAATGGTTTTTTGGTGCCATCCAATCACAGCTGTAACACCAGCAGACCTTCCGCAGGAGAGTGACAGCTGAGTCACTAATACTAAAACAGGGATGAGGAAAGGAAAATGAAAAAGAAACTAGGCTACTTCCTCTGAGGAGCTAAATACAGTATTTAATGGCATCTTTTTTTAAGGTTAACAAATCAAATGCTTCAGCTGTGAATTGTTGTCATCATCATAACTACAACAGGATGACCCTGAACAGCCTATCTCCATCTAGGCTTTTTCCACCTGTAAGACATAAATAAGGAGGAAGAGGCTGGGAGGCAGCCCAGCCTTTCACCATACTCTGGGTCTTCAGGGAGACAGGTTGTGATAGCCACACGAATTCGGCAGGACAAACAGCTGTGCTGTCAACACAGGGGGAAGGTGGCAGGAGGGAGCAGCTGGCTACTTGTCTCTTACTGCATCTGCAGCAGCTGCCATCTTCGTCAGCTGTTGCCCCCATGGCACTCTGCCTGCATGAGCTGGAGCAGGCAGCACTTGGGCTCCTCTTGTTTAACTCACACTGAAGAGCTGTGTTCCCCACCCCACTGCCCTTAAACAAAGGTGTCAAAAGTAATTAAAGTCAGGATGGCAAGAAACCTTAAAGCTCTATGTACAGAGGAGCATCTTTTTTCCAACACCACAGAAGTGTTGGGCACTTTGGACTCCATGTCACAGGTTGCATTTTAGTAAGTTACATTTTAGTGAAGTATCTAAAAAATACATGCATACACTAAAAAATATCTGTCCAGCAGAAAAGTAAGGACTGAAGCTGATTCTCCAGGAAATCAACTCCAGGTACCTGACAAAGCCTTCTGTATTAGGAGACCCTGTATATAGTCATAAGGTATTAGAGCACAACAGGGTGACATTTTTGCTTGTTTATTCAAGGTCATGTTTGTCAGCAATAGCCCTGGATCAGGGCTGCACCAAGGGAGCTGCTTTGCGCCTTCAGGCCCCAACAAATGGTTCCCACTGCAAGAGCCAACAACGTAATCACAAATGCAACATGATCACGAGGTGGTTCGGAACGCTGCCTCCTGATCTGATAGCCAAACACGGGAGTGCACAAGATACTGGAATGCAGGGAACTGGGCCACCTGGGCAGATAATTCCTGGCAAGATTATGTGCGCTTGGACTAACCTTCCTCCTTGAGGGCAATGCCAGGGAGTGCACGTTGGACACTGGTGGCACTGCATTTATATATTCTTTTTAGGGAGACACTTTCTCTGAGTCCTAGACTTTAGCCAAACCTAGCCACGCTTGCCAAACACACAAAATTTCTATTTAATTAATCCCATGCATGTCTTCAGAGACTCCCTGTTGAGTTGGCTTAAAGCACCCCATCCACGCCTTATCACAAACTCTGACCATGTTTTTATGACTACTTTAAGCATAATTTGAGCATAATGCCAAATAGCAAATAAGTCGCTGTTCATGCAAAATGTCTGGCTGACCTCTGTAAGACTCTTCACATGAGAAAAAGTTTGCAGGATTAGGACCAAAGCCTGGAAGCAGGGCCATCTCTTCCCTCTGCCCACACCCCCTCTCCCTTGGCTCCAACAACCAGTACATGCTGTTCTCTTCATTACTTCAACACAGTCCTTAAGGCCTTAGATCTGAATGAAGAAAATGAGCAAACTCTGTGATTCCGGGTATTTAAAAATGGAAAAAAAAGGGCAACTGTTAGGCAGAATCTGCTAGGAGGAGGAGAAGGAATCGGCTGAGTGCCAAAAGACAAGAGTCCACAGTCTTCAAATTTCAAAGGCTTTCAGGATAGATGACCTCAAGATAGTTTCACAAGCTAGTCTGAGCGAGTCACATTTTGGTAGTCTGCTGGATTTTTCCTCCACTCCTTTTTCCACCTAGATAACTTGGTTTTTTTTTCACTTGGTGAAAGACAAAATAACTTTAGTAACTTCCAATAACTTTACTCTCCTGTGGCACTTACATATCAATTAGCTCTGGATTGCTGCTATATATTGGGACAGTGTACATGCTTGGGAAACTGTCCCTGGGAATTTTAATGCCATAAAATGCCTCGGTGCTTCAACCCTACCCCATCTTTCTGGTACACCAGCCAGTGAACACAGAGTGCTTTCTTCTGCTGTGCCCCTCTCTGTCCCCCACTCCCTCCACAGAATTAGGACATTGCTGGAACTCAGCACAATGCTATTTGCAGCCATGCATGTTTGAAATAAAAAATGAAGTCCAAGATTGTATCTCAGGCTGCCTGAGATTCAGCCGCCTTCTGCTGCCCAAAACCACAGAGGCAGAGCTTGCATGTTTAGATAACAACTATAGCAAAATGAAGACAAAAACTGTAAGCAATCCGTTTTAAATGCAGACAGGGCAGGGAGTGACTGCACTGGCACTAACCCGATGGAGTCTTAAGAACATTTGACTTGTTCCACTCCCAGGTTTCCACCCTGAGTCCCACGTGCGTGGAAGTCATCTGGGGACACAAGCAGGCATGGAGAGGCCTTGCCTCTGCAGCTCCCCTCCCACTGGGGAAGGGGCTAGCTGGCAGAGCCAGAAGATGGCACAACATTTGGTGACTCCACACAAACTACAAGGCCAATACAGGGGAGTAAGGGCAAGCCTGGACCAAAAGAGGACCAGGTCAGTGTGACACTGGGTGTGTTGGAGAGGTCTTTGCAAACCTGGGACTCTGCCTCGCAGAGGAGCGGCGCCAGTGGGAAGGAGGTAACGTCACCAGAGTGGAAATCCTTCGAGTATTAACAGTCACCACACGCTCATCAGAAGGAGCACCTACCCTTTCTTGAGCACACACTGCCAGTAAGAAGTCTTCTCAACAGCAGATCTGGGACACCCCAACAGCACATTTTGCTAGAAGACCATAAGAAAAAACATCCAAAACTCTAGTCTTGTTGACAACCAGTCCCTGTGATGTGCTGAATGTCATCTGCTACATGGAATCCCCCAGTTCAGGCTGATCCTTACTGGAGAGAGAAGAAACCTGCTACATCACGTTCCTACTGCTGACAACAGGATTGGGTTTGTTATCAAAGAACTTCCAGAGCCCCATGTGTCAAACGACAATGACCTCTGCTCTTCTGGTGAGGTATTTTTAACTTTGGGAAGTACCTAGAGAAAAGCTGGGGGATGAGGCCCATGAGCCAAGTTTTCAGGAGAGCTACTGAGAAAAAGAAGTAAACTGTCTGGGAAATGTCATGGTGTCATGCTGTTGTCCTGCTAGATGGATTTTTGGACATTACCACACATGCTGCAGCAAGGTTTCCACCCCACAACCCAAGCACTGCAATACAGGCCCTTAACGGGCCAAATCACATCAGTCCTCCAGATTTGCAGTGGTTTATAGAAATGGTCTTCTTCAGGAACAGGAAAAATTCCAAGCATCCTACAGGACACAATCTGTGTTTCTCCATGACTATCCCAACACATAAGGGTAAAATGAAAAGCCTGGAACAGACGTCAGCAGCTCCCATAGGCCTGACACACATTGGAAAGGAGAGCTTTCCAGTACCAAGAAAAGGCTGGGAGTATCACCTTCCCCTGGGTACATAGCAACAGTTGCTAGTTTTGGCAGGCAGCGAGATGCACTGCAAGACATGAGGGTGACATCATTTGATTATCACCTTGCTTCCCTTGGATTCAATTGGATTCCAATAAACTATTTTTAGAATTGCTACAGCCTTGAAAACTGACTTATTACAGATTTGGGTAGAGGAAGCTGGGGACTATATTAATAGCAGACAAAGCCTTAACAAGGCCCAAGTATCTGGAACCCAAAACCACAGCAGGAATAGCGTGTACATATTAACAGCGAAGGTAATTAACCTTCTGAAAAACATGCTTGAAGTGTGGGGTGGATTCTTCATTGCCTTAAGTTTCTGCATTTAAGGATAAATATTCTTCCAAAAGGTGGGATGAAGCTGAAATTGAATTTGGGATTTGTTGTTGAAATATCTGATGGGAGCTGTGATGCTTTTACTCAGAAGTCCTGCCCTTAAAATCTAAAAGCTTGCCTGTTGCTCGTGCTTGGGAAGTTCAGTCCCATTTTGCTGATATAGGCATTTGCAGTTTCAAAGAAAGTTAAGAATTACTAGAGGATATCATGACATATGATGTTAACACCCCAGAGAAAGCAGTACAGGAAAAAATAAAATAAAAGCTCTCCAAAATGTTAAGCCTGAGGTTCATTGCTTTCGCCCTGGACACAAGAAATGAATAACATCATGTCTCATTACTCCATGACACTGAGAGCTTGAAAGTAATTGATCTTGCCTCCAATTTCAAGCTAGCCACAGTGTTTGTTTAGGAGAAGAGGCTCACATGACAGGCTGGAGCTTCTGAAGGAGACATTCCCCTGAAGTGGTAGCAGCTCTCTGGAAATAAATAACTACAGGGATTCCCAGGCAGTTGTGGAATCGTCAGCAGCAGTCCACTGTGTGGTGGTGCACAGCACTTTTTCATTATGTTTATGCAACTACAGGTATTAGTATTTACAGCAAGCTGCTTCTTTTTACATCCCTTACATTGAATATTTGATATCCTATATGAATTTTAATGGCTGTTGTACAGTCTTCTGTTTTTTAGCTTGTCAGTAAGTATGCTTGGACAGTGACAGACTAATGAGCTACTGAGTGATGTGAGGAACCGTGTGGTATGCCACAACTTGTTTTATAAAATAACAGGGCAGAGCTTTTTCACTTTTATAGCAAGGACAGAGTCTCTACTCTGCTTGCCCCAAATGACAATGAGAAAAAGTGTTCTGAGCAAGAAAGAAGGAACACCAAAAAGCAGAACAGAAACGAAACTGCACTGTCAGGTTTTCACTCTGTCAGAGCCCCTGTAATCAAACCCAGGAAGGCTACCCAGTGAGGGGCCCTGGGCTATCACATCATCCCCACTGCAAAACTTCTGACTGACGTAAGCAATTGACTTGTCTGCTAATTTGATTTCTACAACTCACTGCATTGGGACGTGACTGATAAGAGCTGACTAGCAATTCCCACAGATAGGGATTTTGCAGAGCCTTGCACGCCGCACAGTGAGGCCAACTCCACCCATTTCTTTCCACACATGCCACTGTCGCCCACAAATCTGAGGCAGACACACACGACTCTATCAGCAGGACCATATGTGTCTGCAGAGATAGCAAAAGCCAGAGACTGCCACCACTTAGCCAAATAAACAACTTCGCATACAAGAAATGACACGTGGCAGGAGAGATCCAGGAAAGGACACAGTTTAAGCCTCCTAAATTCAGAGGCTGTTGCTTCAAGTAAGAGAGCAGAGGCAAGAGGCAACCCAATAGCCACAGATTCCTCTGCAACACAGATTTCTATTAGGGAGAAGTCAAAGCCAAGAGGGACAAACCATACCCAAAGCAGAGGATATGGACTTCTTCAACACTGATGCATCTAAATTGAAAATTTTTATATGTGTGAAAGGCCTTAGATAAATATTTGGGTCAGAATGGGAAAATGGATAGCAAAATCAGACCAGCAAGTAACAGGAGTAATGTGAAAATATTTGGTGGGGTAAAGTGGGCAATAAATGATGAACCATCAGGCCCATAGGGATTTATGAGAGACTGTCTGCCAGTGAGGCCAAGTAACTCTTTTTTTTTTGGAGTGGGATAGGAGAGGAAGCACAAGGGCAAAGACTGAGACTGTTGTTCACCGGAAAAGCAGATATTTAAAACCCTCACAGAAGGCAGGAGAGACTTGAAAGGAGACTGCAAAAGCTCAGGCTCCCTGGAGCTACATGCCTTAAGTTGAAGGCTGTGCAGGTACCTGTGGCCATAACACCTTGGACAAAAGATGTAGCACTGCTGCTGGAGGGCTGGGAGGTGCCTGACCTTACCTGCCCAAGCCTCATTGCACCCTCCTTCTCAAGGGCCAGCAAGGATTTACTGCTTCCCCTGGGGTATGCAGGGGTCATAGAATCACAGAATCCTTAAGGCTGGAAAAGGCCTAAGATCATCAAGTCCAACCACTAACCTAAAGCCAGTGTGTTCAGCACTAAACCACGTCCCTAAGTGCCACATCCACACGTTTTTTTTTAAGGCTTCCAGGGGTGGTGATTCCACCACTTTCCTGGGCAGTCTGACCAGCCTTCCAGTGAACAAAAAGTGTACAACAGAGCATCAAGCTGCAACAAACACGCTCCCCAGTGTGGCTGCATCCTTTCTCCCTCTCCAAAAATACCCACTGAGGCTCAGTGACCACAGCTCTGAGGAGCAGCACTCAGGGACCTCAAGTCCCGTTGGCTGCTGATGCCAGTGGCCCTATGAAACAGTTTTCTCAAATCAAAATACTGTTTACTACTAACAGAAGGTAGGCAGTGTAATATTTTCTAAAACGGACTCAAAAGAGGATATTTGTCTCTCCTAGCTCGGTCCTGTGCCAATACATGTTCCAGGAGCTGCTGAGAAGCTGAGATTCCTGCAAACTTACAGCCAGGTGTCTGATCCTGGTGAGTGGCTCTCGAACAATGGCCTACTTTCTGCCTGAAGAGTTTTTAACTCTTGGCAGTTCCTTTGATCTGTTCCTCCTTAACACTGGCAAAAAAACCTGAAGCTGAGGAGGTAGCATCCTCCCAGTTAATAGCTTTGGCATTGTATCTTAATCCCTCCCGAGGCACCTTCCCAAAGTTATTTTACCAGCAGCTGCTGTCTTGCCTGCCTGGTTGCTTTTAAAACTACTTTGATATTAAACTAACTACATGCATCCCTGAAGCAACCATCCCAGTACTGGGGCACACATCCTCTCCATCCCCAGCTGGAGATGCATGCCATGCTGGGGATAGAGGGCAAGGAAGAGAGGGACAAGCCCCACTGCCCATCTTTAGGCATACTGGATGTCCAAGCTGGGAGTTGAGGATTCTGAGGCATCCTGACAACCCAAGGCTTCTTTCAGAGCCCCCAAGATCAAAACTGTCCTGCTGCTCGTGTGAGGCACAGAGGCATCTGAAGCTGGACCCTAATGATTTTCTCCTCTTCTCTCTTCCTGAAGATATTTTTTCTTTGAGTTTCTCCCTTTTCATTGCTAGGTTTACAAGCTCTGTGCAAGCTGTTCTCATCTTTGCATACCCAGAGAAATAAACCAAATCATAATAATAGCATATGAAAAAGCAGAAATTTATCTCAAGACCATAGTGTTTTTATTAAGGTGACTGGAGGCAAACACTTATGCCCCAAATGAGGGGGAAGGCAGGCAGGCAGAAAGGTATGGGAAAAGGAATTAGTACTAGAAACAACATGATAATTCATCTCTACCAACAAAAAAGTGCTACAGACTTTCTTCTTGCCCTCCTCAAATAAATGACTTGTAACAAACAATAAAGGTTTGTCTAACAATAAAACAGACAAAGGACTTAATATCTGTAATTTCAGCCTCAGAGAATAAACCATTTAATCCTTCATTTTTTACATTTCTTTTACTTCTAAAAAAGATCACTAGCTCCTCACTCTGGTGCTTCCACAGCAATTTAGCAGGCATCAAATTACAAAATAAGAAACTGATAAATCTCAATCCAGAGAAATCCATCTACCCTGACTCAGAGGAGAAACTTTCCTGTTCAGCTCCCTCTTGAGAAAAGCTGGCAAAAACAAATACAGTGCTTTTCCTACCTTCCTCATTTAGGAAAAAAACACCATCACCACCATGTGACACAGCCTCAAGACCACAGCTTTCTAGAAAGAAAGGTCAAGTGAAACAGTTGTTCCTAAAGAGTTTGTCTGACTGCAGAAACAGGATTGCACCAAGCAATGAGCAGCAGGATGAGTGCCTTAAATCACACATCTCAGGTGCTTCTCCATCCTCCATGATGCCAACACGGACAACAAAGGAGTGGGGAGGTGGGCAGGAAATACAGGGATGCCGTCACAATTTTTACGCTGACCATACTTTTGCCTGACAGCTCCTGGAAAAGGCAAGACCGCCTGGTCACCAACAACAGCCAGGCATTGGATCAGGCAAACAAAAGCCCTCTATCTCTGCTCCGCTGAGGTGGAGGCATGACCAAGTAGGAGAGAAGGCAGGAAGTAGTGATCAACTGGAAAACTACCATGAACAAAACCCAAGCACTACCACAAAAACATGAAAACCCAGGGAAAAAAAAATTCTATGAAAATACTGTAATAGGTTACCTTTATGTGAATGAGTCTTCATGCTCGCCTAGACTGAGTCACTCTGTGAACTGCCTCGCGGTCCATCTGGCTGCCAACTCCTGGCTAAACTTGAACATCCTGTGACTGAAATGAATGCATCAAAGGCTAAGGCACCGCAAGGTAACAAGGTTTTCTTTGTGCAGCACCTCCAGATGCACCAGCATTCCGCTTACGCTAGGTCTCACATATCCTCTGGGTCTGTGATTGGTATATTTCTGACTTTCAGAGGCTGTAAAAGAAAGGCTAGACTTGAAATGTGCCTCTCACCTTACTTTCATGGACCTCCTCAATCCATCTCTGGCCATGTACCAGTGATCTTATAGTCTTGGATGTGAAACTGTTTACAATTTTTCATTGCTCTGGACATAAAATTTTGCTACCACCTATGTAAACAACTTTCAAATATGGGAGGATGCCATTGCTGCAGATGAATGCAGGCCCAGAAACCATTGTGACACAATCTTACAGAAAGTAAGACTGCACTGCTGGATACTGCACTTCCACAGTCTGCCTTTCAACCCACTTACAGTTGTAGTGGAAGGAGAAAGGAAAAAAACCCAAAGTATTCCTTACGTTCCCAGCTTTCCTCTCCAAATCAGGAACACACTCCTATTTCTTAGGTGGCAATATAAACTTAAATAATCTTTCCTGCCTTCACTGAAACTATTTTAAAACCAGTAGTCAGGTACAAAACAAACGTCCCAGCTAATGCAATGTGTATTACTCAGTGATGATAAACACTATACACCCACCTAGACTTTTCACTTGATGTGGTTGGAAACTGCTATGTAAGGTGGAAAGAAGTAAGGCAGGCTGCTTTATTTTTGGCATTTACTTAAGAGTTTAGGCTTATTGCAGCAGTACATTTACTCTGGCTCTGTGTGCTGCTTGCAGCCAACTGTGTAAAGATATTTTGTGGCTATTTTCTTGGCTGGAAGAAAGACGTATCACCCCCCAACTCCCACCGCATCTCCTACTCCACCACACTGCCAAGCTGCAAGGAGGGAGCGTGCTGGGAGGGGACCTTCTCTTTCTCATCTGCCAGAGCAGAGCTCAGCAAGGTAAAGCTCTGTCTAGCCAACAAAGCTCTTTACCACAAATATCCTTATTAAACACAGCCTTATCAGAGACCAGTTTCTGCAGTCTGAAGCAGTCAGGAATTAACTCTGTCAATATAAAATTTCAAGCCAGGATTAGAGCCCAGACCCAAGGGGATGTGAGTGAGTGTTCAAGCCACAACAGAGTCACCTGACCATGCTCATGCCATGTCAGGGGGCTGCCCAAGGGGCCAGGGCTCAGGCTGTGCACCCACCACCCTGGTGGTACTCCAGTCCCCTGAAGGACTCATTCCCCAGGCTGCTGCAGCAGGAGAGGGGGATGCTGAAACTTGTCTGTCTAGCGGGATAGAAGGGAAAGGAAGCACTGTGCCAGTGCTTCCAAAAGAGGACAGGCTGAGGGAAGACCCCGGTCCAGCAGCATCAGTTGTGCCCAGAGGGCATGAAAAGCCAGCCTGGAGGGGGGAGACAGCACCCCACAGGTGTAGCCCAGGACTGTCAGGATGGGAGGTTCACCAGCACTTCCCAAAAGGGTGCCACCATCTAGCAAGGTGCATGGCTAAGATATAAACTCATCCAGTACGCTCCTTTGTCAGCCTCTGGCTCTAATCCCCACCCACAGGATCAGGCTATGTCCCCTGCCTTATCCACAAGATGAAGCTGTCTATCCCCGACACAGCCCTCAGGGTTGTGGGACCAACGCTGCCTGCCTTCGCTCCAGGGTGAGCCTCCTCCACTGGCATGGCACGGCTGCCTGCCCGGCCTGCAGATGGTGCGAGCTTTGCCCCACAGCTCTGTGAGTCAAGGCCTTAATGGTGACCGTGCTTCTCCTGCCACATATTGAAAGCTGGCAATGCTATTGATGGAGACTCCATGAAAGATGTTTGTAATACTGAGCTAATAAGGCAGCGGTGAGGCAATTGTGTCCTGCCATTAGCAATCCCAGTGAAAGAGCCTTCATACTGCCCTTTCCTACAGAACACCTGTCCACCTCCCAGTAAGGCAGAAGTACATTTCAGTGCATGCCTAAGCTACGATAATTTTTAAACTCTTTCCCTGAGCTTATTTTACAGCAGTTACTAAACAGTTAAGCTCATTACTGAGTCCAATTATGAACACGGGGAAAATACTTCCATCGTTTTTGGCACAAAGTAAGTGCAAAAGTTGCCTTTCTGCTTGACTAAAAGCCTGAAAAGCAAACAATGCACACAGCATCCATTGTTCAAGAAGGGAGTGCAAACAAGCCTAAAAGCAGATTAACTTTGAAGGTGTTGTGAGGGAGCAAAGCAGGCAGAACCTACTGTTCCCGCCCCAGCACCCCAGGCAGCGAGTACAGAAACAGCTGCCCAGCACCAACTGGGATCCTCACCATTAATCTCCCCGTCAATACTGGCAAAGCCAAAGCTGCACCTCAGAAAACAAGCAGCTATTAAAAGAAATTTAAAAAAAAAAAAAAAAAAAAAGGAAAGGAAAGCGGTACAATCCTAAAAGCTTTAACAAGACAATGCCTTCACCCCCAAAGAGCACGCACTCCTTATTTTAAGACTTATTCATCCTTTTCTAAACAAAACGAAGAAGCTTTCAGGGAGCCAAGACCTGTGGGGAGATTTTCAGTCACCAGAGGCAGTAGCACATGCCTTGATTCCTACTCAAGTCAGCAGAAATCAGGTGCCTAACCCATCCGCACCTCCAAAATCCCCTCAGTAATAGCTTAATGCCACAAAGGGAGAAGCAAACAAGTTTTGTCTATAGGCTGCTCCTCAAACAAAGAATACAAATTGCATGTGACAGGCTGCTGCACAAGTTTGACTGTATGTGTCTACATGCAAGTGGAAGAGCTAATGGAGAAGTATGCCAGCTTCAGAAGGGCATATTGCTGCCAGTCATTTTTAATAAAAAAATAAAATAAAATAAAATAAAATAAAATAAAATAAAATAGCATCCCAGAGATTCTGTAGGCCCCATTATGCAAGACCATTTGATTTGAGCAACCTGCAATCTGAAAATAGCATGCACCACTGCCTGCCCATGGCCATGGAACCCATGGGCCCCACGGCTCAATCATAAGGGCTGGCCTTGCCAGGCACAGTGCACCAACAAGACTTCCAGCCTACTATCCTAAGAGCTAACCCCAGTCAACCCCAAATCTTCCTCCTTTTCTTGAAAGGCATTTACCTTCATGTCCCAATGCATCTGTTTAGAGCAGCATGGCAACTCCATGGCTACAGCTGTGAAACAAACGCAGACCTGCGCCCAGGACTGCCCCTGGACTGTCCCTGTGGATTTTCTGGAGATGATTAGGTGGTTGCATGAGTGTATAGTTTTCCACCCACAGCAGCTCCTCTGTCTAGGGAGCTGCCTGCCTACACACAGCTTCACCACCACGATGTGAGTGCAGGCTCATGTTGGGGGGCACTGCTCCAAACAGGGCTCCCAGAGTTCTCTTGTCTCTTTTTCATTCTTCTTCACTCCTCCCTGTGCTCTGCATTGTGCCTCAGTGAACATGAGAGCACCTTAGGAATTTACAGCCATGGCTTCAGATGAAATCAACCAAGCACTGCAAATTCAAGTAGTTTTTTAAAAAGTTTTGGTTCATCTTTCAAAAACAGAGAAAGAGCACAATTCAACATTTAGATCAAATTTTCCTATATAGGATGCCTGGACTAAGGTAGGGAGCCAAGTCAGGCATCTACGAATTAAAGTTCTCACCCGGACCTGCTAGCTTCCAAAAGGCTCTTCTGCTTGTCACTTCATACCACTGCAATTGAAGAGTCATCCCTTCCACCCTGCCCTTTATCTTCTGCAAGCCTCCCTGGGTGATAAATAGTGAAGTTTGTAAACACACTGGCATTTTGATGTGGATTTTCAGTTCAAAAATATTCAAAGCAACGCACACTTGGCAATACTGGGAAAATCACATGCAGAAGGTTCCATTCTCACACTGAGCATCTGGGGGGAAACATCCAGCAAGGTGTTGGGTGGGCTAATGTAAAATCACTTTGTAAGGGCCAGCACTTCCCTCAGTTGTCAGCATCTAGAAGAGGCCACGGCTTTCAGAGGGACCCAAGACAGTCTCACAGAATTTCCATTATACTCATGCACTTACTTCCTTCAGGCTCTTCGAAAATCAAACCCATTGCTTACACCTATAATCATACCTAGGTTTTGAAACACCTTTCTCCTTTTGTGTGCATGCAAGTCTTTATGGGGGAAAATCTTTTATGTGGATGATTAACTACAGACATACTTAAGTATTTCTTGAAGTAAACACAACTTAAGCTCATTTAGATTTAAGTAGGTGCTTGCCTGCTTTTCTGAAGGCAGATGAACTTAATTACATGTCTACCTATTCTTCTAAACAAGGGCCCTTCAGACATCTAGTATTACTTTTTGCAGGTTTTTTTTTTTTAATCAAGATGTTCATACCACACTAGAGAGTTTATAAACTCAGTTATACTTATATCTTTATAATATTCTCAGACTGGGATATGTGAGTACAGAATATACTTACATATTTGGAATACTTTAATTTTCATCTGAAGAAAACAATTTACACGCACCCAGTTTCACTATAAATTTAAGCAGTATACAATTAGCACTAATTGCTGGATATGCTGTATTACTGTGTAATACACTGATCTTCTAAAACCTTGAATTGTAATGTTTAATAATTGTCCCTAAACAGTGGTCTAAACTTGGCTTCTCCACATATTTTGTCTTACTGTATTTGACTTGTTAATTGTCTGCCCAAAAGCTGCACTCAAAGGAAAGTAAAATGCAGAGATCCACGTTACGATAGGCACATCTGGATTCACTGCATTGGAAATCAGTAATGCTAACATTCACATTCTAAGTAATGTTGAGATGAAAGACAGGCACTAAGTACTTTCCAATGAAATGTGTGGAAGTCCTTGACAGTGCCTTATGTAAGATTTAAAAAAAAAAAAAAAAAGGCACAAGCACAGCAGACATTGAATGACCACTCTCATACACATCTGTGTCTAACTTCTCATCTGAGGAACTTGTACCTTGAACTTGTACAAGCACGCCAATTGTCCAGAGGGCTGTTGGGAGAACCCAGGACAGGGTAAGGCAGGGACAGTGACTAAGGTCAGCTCACTGGCTGTAACACACTCTGTTAAAATTGCAGCTGCACCAGAGTGGAGGTTTTATCCAGAAAAAGAAGCGGCTCTGCCCTTTTGCACATCTGCGATGCAATGCACTATTAAGCAAAATTAAGTGATTATGTAGCAAACACGGCAAAATGAAGCCCCGACTCCTCTGACAGCGCTATCTCCTTTTTAATGAGGCACAGAACAATCTGTTACCAGGGTTAGTGCTGCAGACAGTGTTTATGGTAATGGGTCCCAGCTCATCTATTTTTTTTATAGTTCAGTAGGTACCACAGATGCCAGAGGTACCATACATTAACTGCTGAGCCTACAGGGGAACAATGTTTGGCCATGCCACTGGCTTTTAACAAACTTGTACAAAGGGCCTCCAACAGTTTAATATGTTTAGTGACATCAATTCTAGTCATCCCAATCTGTTCCTCCAGCTTGCCTTACTAACACGCGGTCCAATGCGTTCACACCTGTATGGCTCATCCTCCTCCGTTACCTGGAACGTTCCTTCCCTCAAGTATGTTGTGCTGGCCATGCCTAACTTATCAGGCTTTTGTAAGCCAAGGAGCAGCTGAAGAACATTGCTAGGAAACCCTACAGGCAACTGCAGAATCAGCTGAACTGTGCACAAAATAGGTCACTTCTGCATTATCAAATGTATTTAGTGCAATTACAATCACCAGAGAAATGAAAAAAATACAGTAAAGAACAAAGAAGGAGGCCATTAACAGCAAAGCGTGAAGTCCTGTTTCTTCACAAGAGAATGCCATTCTCAGGTCACCCTCTCTGGTAAAAGAACAGGTTTTAAATTGGACATGGTTTTTATCACATAATTAAAGGCTGCAAGAGGGCATATTTAGGTTTTTCAGTACTGTGATGAACATTGGAAGCAAGAGCATGGAATAAAGCATTAAAAATCTGTAACAGCAGCCTCTGGAAATGAACCAGATAGGAGCTGCTACCTGTGCAAGAAGCCCACTGCCTTCCCACAAAACCTCCACATCACTTGTGACGTCTCAGAAGAGCATGTTGCAAAGGGGAAGAATGCACTTTGCAGGGCTTTTAGCCCATGAGTAAAAAGTAGTTTTCAACTCCCATTTCTTGAGAGGCCATGCATCTTTGAAAGACTGTCTCTGGAATTTTCTCCCCAGTGACCATCAACGCCAGCTCTTCTGCCTGGATATCCTGCTTAAAATTCACATCCTGCTTAAAATTTACACCCAACTAACTTTAATGAACAGCTCTCACTAAAGCAAGGCTGTTCCCCTAAGGAGCCAGAAAGTCTTGTATTTAACATATCCTGACATGTGAATATCCTGCATTAACAGAGCAGGTTGACACAGAACACAAAGATGGCAAGTGCTTTAGTGAGGATCCCTTCCTGCACAAAGCAGTCCACAGGCTGCACTTCTTCCCCTTGCAGACAGAATCACCTGCAATCCATTACAGCCTTGAGTGTTTTCATTATCTGAAACCACAAATGTAATTTAACCCCTTTAAAAGTAGTAAGGGCTCACCTTGGAAGTTGGGATTCAAACCATTTTCAGTGACATGGTGTGCCATGATGAGTACAACTCTTGCTGTATAGCATGCAGACTGACAGGAAAACATCACAAGGTAGGGGGTATTCCATGTCAACCAAAATTTTTCATGTCAATTATCAAATTATTTTATGTCAGTCAAAATAATTCTCCTCTCTGTTCTTAAGATACACGCCGGACAGGCCATAAGCACCATATTTGTCAAGTGAAGTACTGAAAACAGGACTCCATTTTTGTTGGCTGCATGGTTTCTTGTGCAAGGTGAATGCTTTCATCATCTAAACACATGGGATTCATAAAGGAAAAAAAAATAAAGTGAAAATAAAACTATTCTGATTACTTTGTTGTTCTCAATACTTCACCTGAGAAATACAGATTGAAAGATTAAATACAGGACAGCATTGATGCAGAGGGATTGTGACACCACACCAAACCATAACAAGACTAATTCCTCCATCTCCCCCTAATCCCTCTGAGAATGAAGGATATTTACTTTTATTATCACCATCGTTCCACTTCCCAGCCCTGACTGCTGGTTACTGTAGTACAGTATGTACTCTTCAGAGTTGCTGAGTCAAAGAAAAAACAGCCCAAGTAATTAGAAAACAAACAAACAAAAATAGACTTTTCCTTCTGTCCCTCCCTTCCTCCTTAAATAAAGCAACATCACAGACTGTGAATCACATCGTGGCCATCATATGACCATATCAAAACCCTTGTATTTGTTACTTCTTTTGCTGTGCACACAGACAAGATAAAAATGTTTTACTGAGAGCTAATCATCATAAAGTATCCACTGAGACAATCATTTATCTTTGCATGCAAGGGATCTCAAGATGTAGATTGCTGTTTATGGACTACAGATTTTTTGGAGGAGGGAATATTAAGTAGGGAGAAGTCATGTCATATGTTTGATCCTAGTATTTGTTGGCTTAGGAGCAGCATGGTTTTGTGGGACTTGTTCAATTTTAAAATGTACCTGCTGAAACTGAAAGTAAATTTCTTTTTACAAGAAAATCAACAAATACAATATATTATGTAATATACACACACTCTCTCTCTTTATGCCTCAGTTTGGACCTAACACGTAAACTGGACCTCTCAAACCTTCACTTGCACTGAAACTGAAAATAACAATGTGCAAGCATCCCAAGCAGTACATGAACAACAGTCACCATTTAAATAACTCCAGAAAAACTGGAATCAATTTACAGCAAGTTTTCAGAACCAGCATTTAACACAGCCCTAAAGCCTCTAAGTGACACAAGAATGCCTACTTCCAGGTAGAGCTATGCTGTGGCTGTGTTGAAAGGCATAGGCAGAATGGAAAATGCACTCACTTCAGCCAACCACTGCCGGTGTATTTCTCTCTAAAGAAAGCAAATGACTGAATTATCAACTGTAAATGACTTCTGGGTCACAGAAGGAGGTGGAAGGGTTGAAACCTTGAACTACAGCTGCTGATGCAGTGTCTTTTATCTCCCTGCTCCCTATGGTGTGTAGTTCCTGGTTATCTCAAAGGATGAACGACCTGCCTGCAATGAATTATGCCTGCTTATCTTCCAGACGGGCTATACACTAACTCATTAAGTCATCTAAGAGTATAACACCAAGGGAATTATTAAATGAATGTGAAATCCTGTCCTGCTCTTAGCCCTTGTGACAGACTTCTCTGTGCTTCTGGCGCAGGTGCCACAGAGAGCAAGAACAGGGTTTGAACGTTTCTCACCTGTTGGCACGCCTACTTGTTTTCTGATATTAACATTTTCTATTTTCTCATTTGCTTCTAAGGCTGCTAAGTTAGATGATGTCAGAGTAGTAACAACAGTCATTTCCTTCAGAGGAAGGGAAAACACAACCCTCCTCTGACCACCAAGATTTCCAAACCTCCAGTGTACCAGCTGAGACAAGCAGCCAACACGAGACAAGCAGAGAGCTTACAGCTACCGTATTTGTGTTGGGATATAATGAGTTTTTTCCAGATGAAAGGGTGCACTTCTTCTGAAGAGCAGCACATTTTTTTAATTAAAAGAAATTGATTTAGTGACAGGATTTACAATCGGGTATCTGACAAGCCCACTGACCTTCACACACATATACAAATGACTGAGGCTCGATGCATTCAGAGAAGCGAATTCTCGCTTGAAACCACAAAACATTGAGATCACTGACTCCTGCAGAACCCAAGGAACCCCCTCTAAGCAGAGTGTATCAAAGGAGGCTTAGGGTAAAGACTGATCTGCACAGCAAACCTTTCCAGATAACACTTCATGAAGTCAGGGGGATAAACAACATCTTTAAATAGAGAGAAAAAAAGCATGTCTGGCAAAGGCTTACCCATGCTTTATTACAGCCTGGAAAAGCTCTAGCTCACCATTTGCCTGTGATGCTGTATTTACTATCCCTACTCCCATTACTCCTTGTACTGAGTAAGTTGTGCAGTAGTTAAATATCTCCTTTCAAGTATTCTCAGTGCCCACACAAAAGAAAGAGGCTCAGCAGCACCCCTAAGGAGAAAAGACACACTAGCACCTCCAGACAGTGCTAAACCGTTTGGCACCCAGCCTCTAAAGCTGTTTTCAAGGGGCTGTTGCTCAGGTTTGTTTTTAGTTTCCCATTATCTACAGCCAGGGTAATGAACACCCTAGGAGGTGTTTCCTTGGAAGTGGTGGTGCAACAGCCCCCATGTTCCACCCTGGCTGAACAGCAACTGAACCTGAGTTTTACTGAGAAGGAAAACAGGCAGTATGCTCTGTGACAGAACGAGCCCCTCAGAATGGAAATCTGCGCCCTCGCAAAAGGGCAACAACAATTTCTAACCTTCTGCCTGGTGATGCCTACGCCACACGTGAAGGAATGATGCTCAGCACCATTTCAGGATCCCCTTCTAAATTTAAAATTATACATTAAAAACAGTAGTAATTTTTTAAAAGCTCGGTTTTCCTCTTTATTTACAAGCTTTACCAAATGAAAACCCCTCCCAGCCTGATCAACCTGATAGGTTTCTCTGAATGTTACCAGATAAAAAAATAAAACCTAATCCTTGCTTGAATGTTCCTGGGACAGGGCCAGGATATTTATATCTTTCCAGGGCAAAACTCAAACTAGGCCTTGTGCTGTGCCAAGAAAAGTCTTGCTAGGACATGGAAAGAGGAAATTGCTCCCGTTTCCATGTGGACATCAGAAAACTTTGTCTGGAAAACAGGAGATGCCACACAGATGGTCAGAGAGCAACCAGATTTCCTTTAGAAAGCTACACACACCACTGTTCTCAAAACTTTTTTTTTTTGGAGGATGGCTCAGGCTTGTTACTCTTCCGTGTTTTGGTTTGCCTTTTTTTTAATCAGGACCTTCTACATGAACAAAAACCCTTAAGTAATCTAAGTTTCTTTTTCAATTAGTACATAACGCCCAGAGACACACCAGGCACCTCCACAAGTGTGATTTTAATCTTATCTTCCTAGGCATAGTGGTTTATATAAGGACTCAGGTTTTTTTCTCTTATATAACACCTGTTTTTTCACACTGTGCCTCCAGCGACTACCATAAACAAGGAATTAAACTGCACGATGGTGAAAAGTTTTCACTAATAAACCAGCTTCTAAGCCTGCAAGCAGTCTGCTAAAGGAAAAATAAAAGCAACAGATTTTCAGTTTTAGTGGACAAGGACAGCAAAGGCTCCCTTGTTAGCTTCTATTTATGGTCCCACAGCAGATGACCTGAATCTCCTCCATACTCATCCCTCTCTACAGAGCCTATAGCTTAGATTATTCACTTCTTAATGAAAACACCACCTGCCAGATGGATGAGAGAATAATTACATTACACTTACATTAATAAAATACATACGAGTCCCGTTTGCTGAGCACAGAGCAGCGCTATACATCTGGATATGTGTACAGTAGGAAGACTTTCAGAAATGGGGACTTTCCTTGCTGTATTTTGTGGTTATGAAGATCAACATCTGATTCATGCAATCAGCCTGATGCAAATCTACCTGATGTGGGAAAGGCAGCTTGGAGCTGCCTCTCCTTATCATCTGAGCTGGCTGGGGTTTGTAGGCCAGGGTTCAACTACTGCATTCACAACACGCTGGCATTCCCACCTGAAACCCCAAAAAGAACGGAGGAGACACCACCAGGAACTACACAGAAGGAGAGAGCTCTAATGGGAGTCAAATAGAGGTAGGGACCTTATCTGAACTTGACAAAAAGGCTTTGGATTTAAGTCTAGGGGTGAGCAAAAGTTCAAGCCAATTACGCTCCCATATCCCTAATACTATCCATGGCGTCAATCAACAGCATGTCCTGCCCTGGTGGTGTGTCTCAGGGAGCATTTGCACCTCTCCAGTAAAAGCATAATTATTCAGATTTCTGGGAGCCAGGGGCAGAGAACTAGAAACCAAAATGCCTGAATGGGCAGTGTAGCACATAATAGTTTCATCATTAAAAAGATGGCCACAGAGTGAGTCACTTACTGTATGGCCACAGCTGCATCTGCATTGAACTGAGGAGTGCAGAACATTGATTTGCCCTCCCGAGAAATGTCCTGAACCTTTAATGCTGTTTATCCAGGAGGGCGAGAAGACCAGAGAACACTTTCTGCTGGTTGAACCCATTACTCTCTTCCCCCAAGGGAAGCTACGTCTTTAACAAAAAAGGCTATGCTTTTAAAGTTTAACATTCATAAATTGTGCTGACATAGAAATTTCAGTAACACCATTTCTTTCCGTCTGTCCCACTACTTCAAATACTACCCAGAAATACTACTCCGAGGCTAGTGAGACTTTTCCAGCCTATTCCTACTTTCTTGGCTTTTGTCCCTCAGATGAAACAGAGCTGTAAAAGACCTTTTGGGGACTTATCAATGCATATTTGCAGACACTTGAAGAAACTACTGGTTGGTTTGGCTGAAAATATAAATTCTGCCATTCAGCTCAGTGGTATTGGAAATGCAGGATGTTTGTATCTCCTGGATGGCTGTTGTCCTCAGAGGGTGAAACAATGGGAGCACAGTGTTCAGTGTACACTTGGTTCACTCCCTCTGCTACTGGGAAAAACAGTAAAGTTTCTCCTCAGAAGGATGATCATGTTTTGGGTAAGTAAAGAAGATGGAAGAAGTCCAGAGCTCACGCTAAGCAATGCTACAAAAGCCTTGCATACAAACCATCCTGTCTTTCTGGCTGACGACTAAACACATACTTCCTTAAGGGAAGAAAACATCCCCATCAGTTTGCCTAAGACCCGAACTTCAGTCCTAGCCAGACAGCAGTCCTAATTTCACCAGGAGCCAGACTCCAGCCCTGGATGGTTTCCATCAGGATTCCATTAAGCCTGTGC